>NC_069662.1:37892419-38198870 GCF_027244095.1 Hemicordylus capensis
GAACAGTTGATATAGCTTTGTATTTCAGTATAAAATGATTTATTGTTTTCTAGAGCTGGAAGAAAAATCAGATTCTCCTAACTTAGAATTTTCTTGCAAAATCAAGTTTATATTCTAATATCAATTCCACCCCTCCCCCAGAACCCCAATTGTGGATAAGATTTGATTTAGGAGCTTGTGGGGTGGGGGTGGAAAGAGATGTAAATATACTGAACCTGTATAGTCTTAAAAAATACTCAAGATAAGTGGACATGATTTAGGACAGGAGCTCATAAACTTTCTGCATCTATGGACCCCTCAGATCTGAGGGGTAAATTCTGCATGCAAGGACCTCACCCCATTTATATACCGTAACATATTTTCATAAGGCTGTAGCAAAAAGAGAGGGGGAAATAAGTACTTAGGATAGTTTATTTTCAAGAATTTTTTCTGACTTGCCAGGAAGCAAATGAAATTCAGTACAGCAAAAATGTTGCATGGAGACCCAGGAGATCTAAGGACCTCAGATTAAGAATCCCTGGTTTAGGATTTGGGGTATTTTAAAGCATTCCTTTCAAAATGTTTTCAAGTTTTATGGATGGCAATTTTAATTTGTTTTTACATGATGTTTAGGTTTTAGTTGTTGTTGGTTTAAATTGAAAACCACCCTGGGGTTTTATATAGGGCGCTATAAAAATATGATGATGGATAAATAGAGATAAATAAATAAATAAATACAATGTCGAAACCCAAACTTGACATAACATAGAGAATGCTTCCAGGGTCCAGAAAATGAGGGCACCTTTGTGTTTTTCTATGAGCTCAAGAGCCACACAAATGTTGAACTTCAAGCGGATTGACTGTAGCAGTGTATTACATAATGGGAAATGTGGTGATCGTCTCCTGGGCTGGCAGCAGGGAACGGCTTAGCAGCCTGCTCTCTCTGTTTTCATCTGCGGTGGGGCCAGCATATCACATGAACACACGCCTATATAATCCAAAAGACACAGTGACGCTGGAGACAATAATTTTGAATGGATGTGTCAGGAGGTGTTGATTCCCTTGGACTGCTTAATTAAAAAGTAGGGCAGATTTTTGTGTGAATAGGTAGGCTTGTGTCTGTCTGTGTGTGGATGCATTGGGCGGGGGGTGGGGGAGGGAGGCAGGCAGACCGAGATGCTTCCTAGAGGTAATATCATGTGCGCACACATGCGTGCTCTGGCTCTCTTTGCAGCCCTGCTGTCCCCTAACATAGTTAATAGCCTCATTCTACCCAGATGCTTGCAGCACAAACAGCTGGTCTAATTAATCTCTCTTAACCACCCTTCTGTCCACTGGCAAATTGAAGGAACTCCTCCTGTTAGCTATGTGGCTGGCACAGAGTGGCGTCAAAAAGCTTTTGACAAAGTCCTGCACCAACGGCAGGATGGTTTTCACAATGGTGGGAGGGAAGCAGTGGCACTCCTCTCTTTAGCTCCATGACTCCCTCTCCGACTGTCTCCTCAGATCCATGCTTTTCACTGTGTGCTGCCTCTGTGTCTTGTCTCTGAATGGGCTGCAGCTATCCTCTGTGCCTGCTCAGCATTCCTGTATCTGTGCGTAGACGGGGTGGCTCTTCCATGCGGCAAAGGGAGGCAGATGCCTCAGGCGCCAGATTATTGGGGCACCAACAAGGTGGCAAGCTGCACTTTCTTAAAAGGGGCAGAGGGAGGGGGGTACATGCAAGGGGTGGCATTTAGCATGTTGCCTTAGGGGTATAGAGGCCTTGAACTGCCACTGAATGAGTGCACACACATGGTGTCAGGGGTGTAGGGAACTTGGAGGCAGCCCTGCCCTACCACCTACTCCCGTGGCCCCACTCCCTGCCTTCATGGCCCACCACCGCCTGCTGATCTTCATGGTCCATCATCACCACCATGTGACACTGTTGGGGCTGAGCACCACGCTTGGCCAAACTCCATACCTCAGACCGCGTCACGTGCCAGTGTGAAAATAGCAGCGAAGTGGGTCAGAGTGAGCCCACGGGGGCTGGAGAAGGTGTGCACTCCTCTCCTTCGGCCTTGTGAGGTTTCATTACATTCTCCTCTATCCATCTGTTCTGCAGGAAAATATTTTTTCTTTAACTTCTTATTTTCCACTCCGCTGCCTGTTCTACCACCTTCATTAACCACTCTACCAAATGGCTCACTGTCTCTCTGTTTCCCTTCCTTTTCAGACATCTTCCCACTAATCTTTCTAATCTCAAGCTTTCTTACCTTACCCACTCAACTTTTCCTGTTCCTAAGGCCCTTTTCTCAGCCGAGTTATTTCCTTTATTTAAGATATATATGCCCTATCTTATTTTAACAAACATTCACAAAGTGGTTGACCCTTTCACTTAAACTCACAAAGCTAGACTGGTTAAAAGACTGTATTGTTGACAACTTCCCAGAGCAGGGGAAATGTTTGTGAACATTCTACAGCCCAGCAGCAAATGTGTACCAGATACTTCCTCACTGCATCTGCTACCCAGAAATCTTCCACCCTTTTCTTTATGGTGTTTTGCTACTGAATTCCACCTAAAATGGGTCGAAGAAGTGTGAAGTCCTATAACTTAAAAAAAGTATTCCAAAATTTTAGGCAGCTTGTTGCTTTGATCAGCACTGCACCACCATCCATGAAGAACTATTAACTATGTATGCAGCCTTAAGACTACAGACCCATGATACAACGTGACAGTGAGCCTTTTCTCATGATCAGTGAGAAGGGCTGGGTGGCGGGCGACAGGGAAGGCAGCAGAAGCTTGTCTTCCCTGTGGACAATCCAGCTGCCGGTCCGGCGGGGGGGGGGGGGTGTCAGGGCACATGATCTCACGCACCCAGATGGTCCCCTGCTTTGCCCAGCAGTGTGGATCTGTGGGGGTCGGGATGCGTCATCCTGCCCCCAGATCTCCCACAAACACCCCGTGAGTGTGCTGTGCAATGTGGGTATCCCAGCAGCAATGGGTGGGCACCCATCACTGCTACAGGTGATCAGGAAAATGGGGCTAAAGAAGCACTCGCTCACTTAACCAGTTTTAGAGGTGGTCTTGCCACTGGGGTACCGCCTGCAACCATTTGGAACATAGGAAGCTGCCATATACTGAGTCAGACCACTGGTCTAGCTAGCTCAGTATTGTCTTCACAGACTGGCAGCGGCTTCTCCAAGGTTGCAGGCAGGAATCTCTCTCTGCCCTATCTTGGAGATGCTGCCAGGGAGGAAACTTGGAACCTTCTGCTCTTCCCAGAGCGGCTCCATCCCCTGAGGGGAATATCTTACAGTGCTCACATTTCTAGTCTCCCATTCATATGCAACCGGGGCAGACCCTGCTTAGCTAAGGAGACAAGTCATGCTTGCTACCACAAGACCAGTTCTCCTCTTTGGCTCCCATTGCTTCTCACATGCAGCCAAGACTGGGCTTGACTGCCTTAGCTCCGTTTTGGTTGTGCGTGAGAACAGCCTCAGTGAATGAAATATGCATGTATGATAACATCGGAAGGCAGGCTGCCATGGAAGCAAATAATTAACAATACGGATGGTGTAGCAGGGGAAATGGAGCCACGCCATATCCAAAATATCAAGCAGGTTTTCTGTGGGAATCCATTATCTTTTGGGTCAGGGGAAGAAGAAGAAAAAAGACTAAAAGACAGAATTCCATGTTTTTGCTTATTCCTAATTTGAAGTACTCGGGGACTCTCTTCAGCCAGCTGCCCTAGAATCTGTTTTTGGTGCTCTTTGTTAGTTGAGGAAATGTGAGTGCTCAATGTGGAGTGCTCCCCAATATCTTGCAGGGACTTCAACGTAAATCGGCGCCATGTCTGAACGACACACGTGCCCTTCCTGTGGCGAAGCAAAGTTAAACTGCCATGTGGGAATGGCCCTGATAGGGCTGCAAAAGATTGAAATCCCAGAGCGCTGCTGTCAAATACTGAGCTAGATGAAGCAATGATCAGACTCAGTTGAAGGCAGCTTACTATGTAGGAACCTCAGTATAAGGCAGCTGCATAGGTCCAAAGGACCAGTTTTGCCTGTCTTTCTTCAGTGCCCCTGCAATTTCTGCTCAACTTCAGGGTTCTCATACTCTGAGAAGAGAATGAAAAAATAATAAAGAAGAGAAGCAAGGTATTCTGAAATCCTTGTTTTCTTTCTGCAACAAACAGACTTGACTCTCCCTTTCAGGCCCCACCAGACAACCCGGTCTATAATTTCATTAGCAAAAAGGCCATGTCTGATGTCCTATCAGGAGCCTCCTCTGTTGCCAGTGTACTATTGATTTGTAAGTTATTGATGGAGCTGTTGCTTGTGGGTATGTTGGTTCTGTGATCGATTACTTCCCCCTCTGTGTGGCCATCAGACATGGTTGAGATTTCTCTTGTGAGCTGTTACAGAGGGCTGGATTAATATCGAAGCATACTAGGGGTGGCCAGCCAGGCCAATTACCTCTGCTTGTATTTTTGTTCTAAAGAAAGTTTCTTGTTTAGAAAAGGAAGCGTGGAAATAGGATTGCAAGTCCTCCAGGAACTGGCACCAATCTCCAGGAAGTTTTTCACACCCAGCTTTTAGTTGGCATCTCCTCCAGAATGGAGTGTGCATTCACATATGGGCCAAATTTGCCTCGAAGTTCCTGTGAGCTTTCAGGGAGCACTTCACACACAATTCGGGGTTTTCACTGCCCGTTAGAGTGTAGCCCGGTTTCTATCCAGAGTAAAACAACCCACTTTTTTGCGTCGGGTTTTGGGGGCAACTTTGAACTCGCGCTCCAGGTGATTATCAAAAGCAATTGCGTGCTTGCTTCGGCAGCACATATACTAAAATGGGAACGAAAGCAATTGTGGAGATTTTAATAGGTTGATATTGTGAAGAAATATTGGGGGAAACCCGCCCTTTCCAAATACAGCTTCATTCAGAGTTGGCAACTCACCATGCAGATGTAGGGGTTCTATTTGCTGACCTCTCAGGACATGTTTGCATCAAGGCCCCTCCCCCATTTGCAAGAAATACTCCAGAATTCACCACAAACAATTGATCAGGACCAAACTGGTTGTGCACATAAGTGCACTCAGGTGCCTAGGCATAATTGATTTTTTTGGGGGGGATGTTCCTGAGCCGTGGGGTTCTAGGGGGCCACCAAGGAGCCTCCTTGCCCCTCCCAGGGCATCTCCTTACACCCCCCTCCATTATCCCTTCTCCCCTGCTGTGCTTCCCCTCCGCCACTGCCAAGGCCAGCATGTTATCCTGCACCGGCCATGCCCCTTCCCCTGTGTCAACACAATGATGCAGGAGGAAGGGGCGTGGCCAGCACTGGGCATGAACATGTGGCTCCTTGCCCTCTCCAGCTGGCGAAGCACGTTCTTTGCTGGCTAGGTGCTTCCTTGGTGCTTCGCAAGCGGGGGAGAAAAAAGAAACACCTAGCCAGCAAAGTGCTCTCCGGCTGGAGAGAGAGCAAGGGGCTGCCGTGTGCTCATACCCAGCACCAATCATGCCTCCTGTGTGGGTGTGCTGATACGGGAGGAAGGAGAGTAGCCAGTGTGGGGTAGCAGACACTCAGCTGTCCCAAGGCCACCACCAACCTTACTATGCCCCTGAATGCACTTTTTAAAGATGCATGCTTTCAACTGGAAAAATCTCCTCCTCCTCCTCCTCCTCTGCACACACATACGTCCGCAGGGGGCCCCACAGTTATGACCAGGACTGTAGTTCATGGCAGGGGAGATTAATTTTTTCCCAGCTTTCTCTTTCCTTGCTGAATACTATGCCTTTGAGGCATAGCCACTTCAAAGAGGGAATCTGCGGTGGAAACATGGCATGGAAAGCGCTGACCTCCCCATGTGCCACTCTCCAGATCATAACCAGCTCCCCCCCTCGCCATCGCTGTCTGCTTGCTTTCTAAAGAAGTAGCGCTTCCCATCAGTAGCAGACCTCTTAAAGGAGACTTTACTTGCATGTTGCATTTGGCCTGCAGTCTGCACCTTGTCTCCTGTGATGTCATTAATAGGGAAGTGCATGGAACCGCGGATGTGTGGTTCGACGCTGGCGGGAGTTTCACTTTAAGGGCGGGGGAGGGTGCTCTCACCCCTCCCGCCGGCGCTGCTTCCCCCCCGCCGGCACACCTTCCTGGTAAAAACCTTCCGGGCAGCAGCATAATTCCCTGCCACCCCTTCCCCATCCTCGGCTGGAACTGGCCGGAAGTACTGGGTGCGCATGCGCTCATCGTGTGTGCATGCGCACCACATGCACGCAAACGCCACGTGCACACATCCCTAGTCCTTAATTGGGCTCCACTTCTAGTTTTTGTTTTTGGGAAATCAGCACCTCACTGAAAAGGCATTCATTTTCCTAGAATGTCCCTCTCAATGTTCTGGACAATGTCACAAGAGACATTGGCTGACTTCTAGAGCAATGAATTGCTTGTGGAAGGACATTGTGCTCACACAAAACTGTTGCACTAGCCAGGTGTGCTAAGTCTGATGCTTGTGCTCTAGTCTAGTGTTGTGCTCCTGCAAGCATTCTAGCACTTGTGCAACAATTGCATAACTACGGCATGGCTAATTTTTAGAAATGGGGACATTTGTGTAAAGGTGTGCAAGAATGTACATGAACTGTAGAAATGTACATGAACTGCAGTTTGAGCACCAGCACCCCCTGCATCTGACATCAGATGCAGGGGGTGGTTCAGGGCCGCAAGGTGTGGCCCCTGAGGGGTGGCGGCTCAGGTTCTTTGAACCCATTTGCCCAATGGTGGCTCTGCCCCTGGTGGGCACCCAGGGGCTGTGGAGGCCCTGGACTTCGGCTCCAAAGTCCAAGGGTAGGAGCGCCTCTGGATGGATAGGGCCAGTTGCTTTCCTCCTACTCAATAAAGAGAATCACCACTAAAAAGGTGCCTCTTTACTCAGCAGGGGACTGAATCAGGGGGAAGGGGATGAATATTTACAGTGAATATTTATATATGACCAATATTGATATACCACTTTTCATCAAAAGTTCCCAAAGTGATTTATATAGATATAAATATATAAAATGGCTCCCTGTCCCCAAAGGGCTCACAACCTTAAAAAGAAACACAAGACAGACACCAGCAATGGCCATTGGAGGGGTGCTGTGCTGGGGATGGCTAGGGCTATTATTTTATTGATTTATTCATTTTATACTGCTAATACCACTATTGATATAAAATGTCACAGTGGTGTACAAGCTAAACCAAAATGTCTACCATAAAACAAACAAAACAAATGAATAATAAAACAAATCAAATCAAATTTATTACAGCCAATGACCAGCTTGGATAATAAAACAATTGACAATAAAAGAGCAGAGATGTCTAAACACAGCAGACAGAACAGAGGCAATTCATTCTCAAAAGCTTTCTGAAAGAGCATTTTGTGTCTCCTCCATGCCCTTTCAAAACAAACAAACAAAAAATCAAACATAGAGGACTGGAGGCCATAAAACTTCTCTTGGAAGTGAATTTCAGAATGTTGGGGCTACTGCAAAGGTAGCTCTGCTCTGGAGGACTTTGAATTTGACCCAGAAATGAATTGGCAGCTTGTGCTGTGTGACCTCAGCACAGGTGATATATGAGAACATCAATCTGTGCTTGTCAGTAGGTGGGCAGCCACATTCCACACCAGCGGAAGTTTCTGAAGCATCTGCAAAGGCAGGCAAACATTCAGCACATTACAACAGTCTAATCCAGAAGTCACCCAAATATTTTTGATGGCTGGCGTGCATACTAACAAGGTGCTTGCACAACAAAGTTGCACACTCACAAGAATACCATGTAGCCATGCAAAATTTTATTTTTTTAATTTTATTTTACAAGTGTATTCCTCCAAGTAGGATGACTTGACACATTCTGTCCCAGCTCTTCATGGGGATTGTGTCGATTGCAATTTCTTAGCCTCAAACAAAAGGTGATGCTAAGTACATTGTTAACAGACAGGTAGGGATGTGCATGGAACTGGCTCCCTTTGAGCCGATGGTGGGGGTGACTTTAAGGATGGGGGAGGGTGCACTCCCCCCCTCCCCCCATGCTTCCCCCCCAGTGCTCTGTGGATAAATAGTCCGGCGAGGTAGCTGCGTACCTCCTTGCCGCCCCGTTGCTTTACTGACCGGAAGTGCCCAGAATTGCCGTGCGCATGTGTGTGCCCGCCTGTGACGTGTGCATGCATGGCACTTCCGGTCAGTAAAACAACGGGGCAGCAAGGAGGTACGCTGCCACCCCCTGGACTATTTATCCATGGAGCACTGAAGGAGGGAGTGCAGCTGGGGGTGGGGAGTGCACCCTCCCACATCCTTAAAGCCACACCCGCCCCTGCGTTCGAACCGGTTCGAATGCAGGGTTCCGAACCTGATTGGCATTCTAACAATAGAACACTGACAGGTTCGTGCACATTCCTACGGAGAGGCTTAAAACAAGAAAGGGACTAAAAGTGTCCTTTTTTGTCCCAAAGCAGCCATGTTGGCCTGATCTACTTCAAGACTGCAATGTGCCAGGGTTAATACTTTTCTTCCTCTGCTGTTAAAATCCTCCCAAAAGCACCTATTTGCTTCCTAAGTGGCTATTGCCACAACTGAACTGCCTTTAAGTGCCTGCTGCTATTCAATCAGTTTCAGTATCTGACAAAGTGCATATACTCTCTGAAAGCTCCCACTCTTAACACGCAATTATTTAGTGCTACAAAAAACCAAGACTTTTCTTTATGAGCAAACAACCACAGCCGTGTGTGGTTCTGAACTTGAGCCATTATCAGCAGGACATCAATATCACAAAGGCTTACAGGTGAGAGGGCATGTGGCCTGCTAAACTGGAGCGAACCCTGCCTGAGATGAAGTAAACTACCCTAGATTGTCTTTCCAGGGTGTGCTCTTCAGTGTCTCCTCTCTCCACAATATCTCCAGGAGTGCCCATCAGAAGAAGAAAAAGCTGTTTGTAATTCCAGCACCGAAAAACCCTCCCCAGCCACGGAGATGCCTGTTGCTTCGACCAACTCCGAGACAGGTAAGGGCTTGCTCCCATCTCTACAGCCCAGTCTTGTTCAGGGGTGGGGTGGGGGTTCTAATTTTCTTTTTAACTGCTTGCATTTTATCCATAACAATAACGTTCTCCATGCTGAGAATGCAGCGCTGGCTGGTATTTACTCTCAAATGAGGAACGTGGCCCCATTGGCGAGCAAAGCCGTGCCGGGAGTGGGGCGGGGGGGATGCCGCGGTGGGAGGAACACGGGCCACTGGCTGGCTTCCTCTACCACTGTGGTGGACCACTGTGGGAAACAGGATGCTGGCCAAGATAGGCCTTGGGCCTGATCCAACAGGGCTGTTCTTATGTTCTTAAGACAAGAGGGAGGCAGTGAGAAAAAAGAGAAGAGAGTGGGGAAGAGAAGAAGGAAAGAGAAGCATCCCAAAAGTGTTGTCTCCTAGGTTGGTTGGCCACACCCCCTACACATTCACAGGCATGGCCCTATTTTCACCAGTGAAATGCTGAATCCAGAGTCCTGGTTTTCTCCTCCTGAACTCAGCGTTCCATCATGGTCCCTGCTAGCTGTTTGATTTCTAGTCTCTGTACTTGCCGTCCAGTGTTTGTGCTGCTCCCTAAATCCCGAACTGCCTGTCAGATTAAATCTCTTCTCTGAATCTAGTGATTACATAGGGGGCACAGCCTGCAAAATCCTAGTCATGCTGTCTAAGCCCGTTAACTGCATACCGAGGGTGAAAGTGCCTCCGAGGTGAGAGGCACAAAGAGTGTGGAGGAAGTCTGGGGGCTGGACTCTCTATTCCCAGGGTGCAGATAGTGTGCTGTGTGGATATCTTGGCTGCGCTGCATTGATTGATGTTTATTAGCCACGCTGCAGCAGAGGTTTGCAGAGGAGTGTATGAGAAAGTACATCAAAATGTACATAACATCTCAACAACTGGACAATAAAGGAGAGCAGCAGCTGAAAATCCTAGAATTCAAAACAAATCAAATCTTTATTGTGACGGTCATTCGACCAGCAAAACACAAAGTACAAAAGCTTTACATCAAAACAAGCATCTCAAAGGCCTAAATCTTTCCTCGGGTGATGAAAAGAATACAGAGGGCCCAAGGCATTCTACATCTTGTGTGTCAAGAAAGCCACTGATCCATGTTTAGTGCCTAGGTGCCTCTCCCTGTCAAAACAGAGCACATTGGGACAAGATGGCCATCTGGCAGCCTGTGGACCATGTCCATCCCCTACCATCATGGTTTCCTACTCAGCCCCTTCCCCGTGTTTCACCTGGAAGGTGCTGCTTCTCACCTAGCAGGCATCCCTCACAGAAGAAAATAAGAGGCATTCTCTCATTTCCCACTCAGAGTGATGACTGCTGGAAAGATGTGTCATCTTGCACGTGGCTTTTGACTGGGCAGGTGATTTGCTCTGGAGAAGCTGGGTCAAAGAAATGTGCTCTACTTTCCCCTCTGCTAGTGGGTACCCCTCCCCTTAGGAAATCACCCCGGAGTTCCCTGTGTATGTGTATATATGTATACATACATACATACAATCATTTGTGCACACACTGGTGAAAGTTTGAAGTCCCGCCCTAGTGGTGTACATCACTCACACACACACCCCACCTTGCCACATTGCTCACAGCTACAGCAGTGTTGTGATGTACAGCCTTCCAATCCCAGAAATGCCTGCCATCACAGTTACAGCATTCAGCATTTTTTCTAAGTGAAGTCCTTTTCTTTTTTTATTCAGAGATTCAGAGATTTCTCATCATGTGAGGCCCTAAGCTGTAGCTTACTTGGTTTGGGCCTAAATCCAGCACTGTTTGACATGCTGAGTTAATCAGCCCTTTAGTATCCTCTTTCTGGGATGCCTTTTTTGCCTCTTTGACATGCTGAACTAATCAGCTCTTTAGCATCCTCACTGGAAACCTTTTGAAGTGTTTGCACCAGGCCCAGTGCCTTTGATGTGGAAGCATGTTGCAAAATGTGGTAAGGGGGTGTCTCCATGTGAATGGAGCTAAACTGCACCTGCTGAAATTCCCTCTTCTGTGCAAAGATACAGGATACCTGTTCTCTTTTACATATGGATGCCGTACAATTTGGGGAAAGGGCAATATGCATGCATATAATATACACACATGTGCACACGCATGTATTTCGGTATCCCTTCAGACATATTTCTGTATTCCTTAAGATGTCTCTCTCTGGTCAGATTCTTGGTTCCCTACATGAAGTGGCTCATATTACAGACAATTAAGTGGGCCTTTGTACAAGATATGCAAAGGAGACAGAAATCCTTTTTTATTTCAAACAAAGGGCATTTTTGTCCTGTGTTGATAATACTGCTATAGCTCTTTACGGGTCCTATAAAAGACCAGAACAAGATGCTTTTAAGAGAGGCTGGTTTTTTGCAGTTTAAACAGATCCAAAAACAGGCCTTTGAGGTTTGCTGAATCATTTCCCAGTTGCCCATAACTGCATTCTACCTGAAATGTCCCCTGGGGCTCTCCCCTCAGATAAGAGAAGCTATAAAGAAGGGGCTTGAATAAGCCAGTATTTCACTGACCTGGGGCATAGGAAGCTGCTTTATACTGAGTCAGACCATTGGTTCATCTAGCTGAGTCTTATCTGCACTGACTGGCAGCAACTCTCCAAGGTTTCAGGCAGGGGTCTTCCCCACACCCCCAACCAGAGTTGCCTGGAAATGCCAGGGATTGGACCTGGGACCTTCTGCCTACAGATGCTCTATCACTGAGCTACTGCCCGACTACAAAAACTTTATTTTGCCAGTTAAGCAATAGTGGGGGGTGCGGGCAACATAAGCCATGTTTTGCCAGCCTCTACCACCTAATAGCACAGCGCGGAAATGACTTGACTAGCAAGCCAGAGGTTGCCTGCTTGAATTCCCGCTGGTATGTTTCCCAGACTATGGGAAACACCTATATCTGGCAGCAGTGATACAGGAAGATGCTGAAAGGCATCATCTCATACTGCACAGGAGATGGCAATGGTAAACTTATTCCACTGCATTCTACCAAAGACAACCACAGGGCTCTGTGGTCACCAGGAGTTGACACTGACTCGACGGTACACTTTACCTTTACCTACAACATATCTATCTATTTAAGACCTATATCTGATTTTGCCCCCACCCGCTTCCTCTTGGCTCCGCCCTAATCCTTTTTTCAAATAAATGTTTTAATTTATTTTATCCTGCTCTCACAGGTTGGCCCTGGTGGTTTCCCATTCAGGTTTTGATCATCCGCCTGCTTACTCTCAGTAATGCTTCAGCCTTGGGTGCTCCCAAGTCATTCATTGGGTTCTGGATCTGCCCCCAGGCTGCCAAATTCTGCACTGCCACCACTTCCCTGACTCTGCTTCCATGTGAGAGGAGCGGGCAGGGTTTTCAGATCTAAAATTGGTGCTCGTAGAGTGCTTTTCTCTTTCTAGCGAAGCACCCAAATCAACACCCATCCACATGTGATGGGGTATGTTTGCATGTGTTCATGCTAATTCTTTAAATATATATATATTTATTTAATAGGAAAATAAAAAGAAATAACATGGTTACATTATCATCTCCTGAGCTTCCAGCAGTTACATATGACATATTGCATATAACAATCCGAGATTCTGCTTCCACCCTTTTCCCACCTTCCCCCTCACATCAGATATTGCAGAAAGATATAAACAAAACGCTAATCAGCCCTCAATATTAAAAATAAATAAATCTTGGATGTGGATGTTGACACTATGCTAAACTGCAATTTATGAAAGGTTCCCAGGTTAACGCAAATATTTCATCTGAGGTATTCCGCAAATAAGCAGTGACCTTAGCCATTGAGGCATATTCCCATAGCTTTAGTAGCCATTCACCCAGGGTCAGGATTGCCTGTGACCACCAATTCGCAGCATAGAGAATCCTGGCAGCAGTAATCATAGCTAAGGACAACTCTGTGTGTTTGATATGTATACAAGGTTTGGTCATATTTAACAAAAAAAAAAAGCTCAGGTGAATAAGGAAAGTTAATATTTAAAATTTGTTGCATCTTAGAGTGAATTTCCCCCCCCAAATTGTTGTGCTTTGCCACAAGTCCACCACACACATGTTAATTCTGACAGTCCCTACTCTGCAGAGGGGATTGGGCCTCGCCTTAGGCTGTGTGGATGGTGTTGCTATCTCTTTAAATCTGTGTTCCATCCATCCTGCTTTAGCGTAACCTTGGATGCAAATCTCTTCCCTGTTGCCACAGAAACGAGGATGTAATAGAGCAAGAGCGGGAGACGGGGGGGGGGATCAGTCGGTCCACATCTTAAAGAGATTAGAACACTGATGGGTTCCTGTGCAAAAATCCAGCATTGGAACTCGGAGGGGAGAGAAGGCAGCCTTCCTAGGTCCTTTCTGAATGGGCAGGCAGGGCCTAAAAGGGCAAAGGGTCCCTCCTTCCAGTAGCCCACTGTGTACAGTTGCACAAATGACTGTTGCACTTCAAGAAAAGGACTTGAGGCGATTTTTAGTTGGTAAAAAGGGTTGAGAGGTCTCAGGGTTCGACCTGAAGTGTCACGGCGTTACTGGCCTCCTCAGAGTTTCTTGCTGTTTGTGTCTCCAGCTGTATGGCCAGAAGCAACAAGAAGGTTATTTAAGGATGATGGAAATTGTAGTCCAACAACATCTGGGGCAACCCAAGGTTGGGAATGCCTGACTTACTGCAGGGCTGCACAACGTCAGTCCCACCCACCCCCAGCTGTTTTTGGGCCACAACTCTCTCCTTCCTTCCTTCCTTCCTCTTTCTCTCTCTCTCCCCACCTCACATTTCTATATCGCCCTATCCATCCAAAGGCTCTGGGCGGTATACAACAATTCGATTGCTTTTACTGAGGTGAAAATAACGCTTCGCAATAAACCTTTAAAACTGCCTTAAACATTAACACAAAACTCATCAAAACCATTAAAACCATTTGCATGTATGCAGTTTGGTGGTGATCCAGGTCATCAGATAGTCTTCAGCCAAGTGTGGTAATATGAGGCCTCACCAGGAAGTTCTCTTTAAAAAAGAAAAGAAAAGGTGTGAACACAGGTGGATTGAAATGACCAGGAGCCACTCAGATATCCAGGAAGTGGAAAGCTGATAATGCCAGTTTTCTTAACGCTGAAGTTGGGCACTTCAGTGAAAGAGTTCTCACTGCACCAAAATGGTTTTGAGCCCTTTACTGCTCACACCTGCTCTTCTTTAGAAATTATTACAGGTTGAGCCCTTTCTCACAAGCAATGAGAAAGGGCTACCACGTTTGCAGGGAGGAAGCCCCAAAAGGCTTACCTCCCCACAGATGAGCATTCCGCTGTTCCTGGGCAGGCGGATCACCCACCTACATAGCCACCGGCTTCTGCCAGCAGCTCCGAGGACTGGGGTGGTGGGACGTGTCACCCTGAGTCACCCCGTGTCGCTCCAATACTGCACTGTGTGAGTGCCCGAGTCTGCCAGCCATGGCTGCTTGCAGCTATAGCTGACACACAACCAAGAAAAAAAAGATAAGGGAGCGCTCGCTCCCTTAACCTTGTTTCAAAGGGTGGCTCATAAGAACATAATAACAGCCCTGCTGGATCAGGCCAAAGGCCCATCTAGTCCGGCATCCTGTTTTGCACAGTGGCCTGTTTTCACACGTCCTGTTTTCGCACATGGTGAGTTTGCCACCATGGTGCCACCGGAATCTGGCCCAATCCTGGCGGTTCACATCGCATGCAAAACCGGGCTGGGCTTTCTTAGCCCGGTTTTGCACACGCGTGTGAATAGTCTCGTTGACTTTTACATATAAATGAAAACAGAACCGAGAGCCCTATTTAGACAGTCAGTGAGTGTGTATCTGTTTGGCGGTGGGAGTGAGGCAGGTATCAAGATCAAGTGTGATTCATACCTTGGGATAGGAAAACTGAGGATATAAATTGCCCATATGGAAGCCCAGGAGTGCAGACTGAGGGGAAGCATGAGGAGCAACTCCTCATTTAAAATTTTTGGGGAGAGAGAAAAGATACTTGGGGGAGGAGAGTTTGGGGGATTGAAAATATGGGCCCTTAGGTTTGGCAGGGGGAAAGTTCAGTAAAACGAGAGGGAAAATCCTCCCTTGGGGGAGGAAACTGCACTCCATGGAAGCCTATAGGCATTTGTTGGTGGGGGGATGCAAGTTCCAATGATCAAGTAAAATGCAGGGGTGGAAGTAGACCCAGCAAGATTTCTTCCCCCTCCCACTTCAATGCATTCATTTTGACTGAGCAGGTTTGAGGATAAATTCTCTCTAAATGCATGGTTGGGAATGATGTTGAATTCATAAATACCAGCAGCAATATTTTCTGGGGACAGCACTTATGCAAGGCTGAATAAATAGTTCAGATTCCAGGGATCAGAATATCAGGCATATTGAATCAAATTTCAATATGCCTAAGCCTCAAAGGCTTGGGATTTTTCCAGCTCTGGCCTTGCAGTTTAATTGTCTTTTTGTCCACACAGAAAAAAGCGGTTAGAATCTGGTTTTAATATATTGTGAGAGTTTTCCCCCACCCCATGCCTGCAAGATACATTTATATCACAGTTAGAAGATCAAAGGTGGGTGGCTAGTTAGGGTTCCCGACTCTGATTAAAGTCATTACTGGATTTCCCTCCTCCCCCAGTTTTTTCCTAATATTTTTCACAATATCAAGTCATTAAAATTTCCAGAATTACTGGCAGACGAACAATGTACTATTGAAAACATGTTGCACTTGTGGAAGGATGTTGTGCTAGCCAGTTCTGCTAAGTAGGGATGGGCAAACCAGTTCGGAACTGAACCGGTTAGATGTCTCGATGTCGAGCCGAAACCAACCCACCCCGTTCCCTCAACTTGTTTTGGGGGTTTGAAGTTATTTTTTTTAAAAACAACAACAAACAACTTACCCCCTCCGGGGTAAGTCTGCGGGGAGTCTCCAGAGGTTCCCCTTTCCCCGCCAGCCTCCATTACTTTCAAAAATCACCGGTTTGGGAGGTCTTTGGCCCATTCCTGGACTGCCCTCTACCGTGGTAGCCATTTTGGAGGCCGCTGCACTTGCCCAATGGGCCTCTGCATGGCTGGGGGACCCGGCAGTGCCACCCAGAGGGGGTAAGTTGATTGTTTTTTTAAAAAAAAAACAACATTTGCAAAACCCACCCACCCCCAAACCAAACTGAACCTGCGGGGTTCAAGGGGGTGCAAAACTGAACTGGCCCAGTCCAGTT
The DNA here is from genome assembly GCF_027244095.1 of Hemicordylus capensis. NCBI lineage: Eukaryota > Metazoa > Chordata > Lepidosauria > Squamata > Cordylidae > Hemicordylus > Hemicordylus capensis. The sequence continues at coordinate 37,908,629 of NC_069662.1, forward strand.
AGGCCTCGAACCGAACTTGGCCAACTGGTTTTGTGCACACCCCTACCACTAAGTCAGGAGTCTGCATTCCAGACTACTGTTGCACTGGTTCCACAGGGTGCACTTGCATAACCTGTGGTGCACACCCTGCTTTGGATCCTCGTCCTCAGTCCATATAGGCTGCAGGGAATGATGTAAAGCTATTTGCTCTCCTTGATGCGCAAATACAATGCTTGCGCAAGTGGGCCAAGTGTGCAAGAGATTGCCCAGTTTTGAGAATCCACTCGTGGGGAAGCCCAAGGTCTTGTAGCATTGTGGCATCAGAGGCAAGGTGCAAAATGCCTCCTTGTCCCAGGCCTCTGGTGGGGGTTAGCTCCCTTTCCAAACCAACCCTTGCAAGCTTTGAAAGTACATGGGAGGGGCCAGGGAAGGTTGCCAGGAGCCGCTTTTTCTCTGCTTGTGCCACCTGCAGGCTTTGCAAGGAATGCAGGGAGAGGTGTCCTTGTAAAGTTTGCTGCGGTCAGCTCGACCCCCAAAAGCTGTTCTGATGGTGATAGCAGGAGGTATTGTACCCTTCTGGCTACCCAATCTGCCACCTGAGGTGACTGCCTCACCTTGCCTCATGAAAGGTCTGCTACTGTCCGCTCAGTGATGTTACTGTGGGTGCATCACTGTGGGTGGTGCGAGTGTGGGTGCATCTTTGGCTGCACCACATTAGTCTGGATGTCAGTCACTTTCAATAGTCACCTGGAGACATAAGTCAATTCCTGGAGACTCCAGGCCAACCCTGGAAGGTGAGCAACCCTGCAGCTAGTCCAGATTAATTAATCTGCCTCTTACATTGGCCACCACCCCAGAATACAATGCACATCTGCTAGCTAACACAGCAGAAAACAGAATTCACAAGCCCAAACCTCTTGACAAGCTTCACTCTCACATTCTTGTGTTCTTTTTCTGTCTCTGTCTCCCTCTCACCTGGGTACACACGCCTTGTATGTTTGCTTCTGATTGGCTGGAATGTTGGAGAGCTGCTTGATCTCATTTGAGATGGTTAGAGACAAGTGGGATAAGCATATAGGCTGATTTCCATCTCTTCTCACCCTTGGTTTCATTGCAAGACTGAGAGCAATCTGATAGGGCAGTGAGTGGTGGTACCCAGAGATAGTTGCCACAGCAACAGCCAGCTTCTCCCTCAGCATCCTTTCTCCCATCCACAGCCATGAATGGCTGTCCAGTGGACGGCCTCTTCTTGGAAGGGGTATTTCTAGCTTCCTCACAGGAATCAGAGCTTCATAGAATAGGTAGGAAATATCCATCCTGAGGCAGAGGATTGTGGGGAAGATGTAGCTCAGTGGCAGAGCATCTGCTTTGAATGCAAGAGGTCCCAGGTTCAATCCCTGGAAGGAAGGACTGGGAAGGACTCTGGCCAGAAACCTTGGAGAGCCACTGCCAGTCAATACTGAGCTGGATGGACCAATGATCTGACTTGGTATCAGGCAATTTCCTATGTTGCTATGCCTTTTTTCACTTCCCTGGTGTCCCAGATCAGTGCTAGAGACATGTAAAATATTTAGCAGTACTAATTCTGTGGAAATGATGGGATGCTGAGAGATGTCTACCATGGTTGAAAGAAAATGGCAGCCAGGTGTGTGTGTGTGTGTGTGTGTGTGTGTGTGTGAGAGAGAGAGAGAGAGAGAGAGAGAGAGACAGAGAGAGAGAGAGAGAATGGTAAGAGGCAGAGGGTATGTCTTACTGCAGGGCTTCCTTCCCAACCTAGACTACATATGAGCACTGCACGATATTCCCCTTAGGGGATGGAGCTGCTCTGGGAAGAGCATCAAGGCTCCAAGTTCCCTCCCTGGCATCTCCAAGACAGGGTTGAGAGAGATTCCTGCCTGCAACCTTGGAGAAGCCGCTCCCAGTCTGTGTAGACAATACTGAGCTAGATGGATGAATGGTCTGACTCAGTATATGGCAGCTTCCTATGTTCCTAACCTTGGATCCCCCAGTGTAGTTAGACTACAACTCCCATCATCCCCTTCAGCCTTTGTGGTTGGAGATGATGGTAGTTGTAATCCAACAATATCGGGGGACCCAAGGTTGGAACCCCTGCCTTACTAAATCAAAAGTGAAAAACCACAGAGGAAGACAGCACTGACAGCCACAGAGAAGAGGAGTGGCCATGCTAGTTTATTTCTGCAGAAGCAAAAGAGAGACTTCTGGGACCTTAAAGGCTGACTGACTTATTGTGGCATCAACTTTCCTGGCTGACAGCCCCATCTGACAACTGAGGATATGCTTCTGCTTCTGGCAGCAGACTCAGTGGTCTGTATGCCACAATAAACGTGCAGTTTGTGACATTTTGATGTGAAACTTAAATGTTTACAAGATAGGCCTATTCCAGAGTGACAACTTCTCTTCTTTAACAAACAGTTTGGGACTGTAAAGCACTAGAAGTGGGGTTTAACCCTTTTCCACTGCACCATTTTCTTGCCCCAAATCACACACCCTGCTTGAAGTGTTGTTTGCTGCAAATAGCCTCTTGAAGAGCAAATAGAAGTGGAGGAGGGGCAATTTCTGGGAGGAAAACGGTGCAAGGGCGAAAGTTTCAGGATTGGAGTTCTCTATGGCCGCTTTTGTTTAAAATGGGGTGAGAAGTTGCCAATCTTAAGCACATCTATTAATATAACCTTTAAAGCATCATCTGTGACACTATGGAAACATGCCAGGCAACAGCACCCATTTGCACAGTAAGCCATTCCATATGTTACAGCGAGAGGAGGGAAGGATGTGAATTTGATTGCAAGAGTGCCATTTTTGGCAGTATCCCTGTGGCAAACAAGGCACAAGGCAGCAATCTTCTGTTATATTTTAACGTGGTGATTCTCTTCATTTAGCAGGGGGAGAGTTACTGGCCCTATCCACCCCCAGCACAGTACTTCCAGTGACTGTTGCTGGTGTCTGTCTTATGTTTCTTTTTAGATTGTGAGCCCTTGCGGGACAGGGATCCATCTTATTAATGTATTATTTCTCTGTGTAAACTACCCTGAGCCACATTTGAAAGGGCGGTATAGAAATCAAATAAATAAATAAATAAATAAATAATAAGTGGGAACAGCCTATATTCTGCAACGATATCTATAACAACAGCAACAACATTGACAATAAAATCCAGCCATCCCAGGTCCTTGGGAAGGACTCGATGTCTGTATAAAACAAACCAGTCAATAACATCTGTCTGGCTGTGTAAATAAATAAATAAATAAATACATAATTGCCATTTTATCTTGTCATAGAAATATGCAAGCTGTCCAGTTACACACAGAATTCATTCTGCCAAAAGGAAGAGTTCTGTATAAACTGAAAGTTTGCGTATGTATGCAGCAACAAACAGACTGGTGAAAGATAAAATCATGTCTGTTTGTGTGGTTTTTAAAAATCTTGACTAAAATTGAAGCCCTCAAGTTCCCTTCTTTTGCATTCATACATCCTCCAGGCCATCTCTGTGGGCAAGCATCCCTAGGCTGCAGCCCTTTGCAGACTTACTTGACAGTAAACCCCACTGAACACAGTGATCAACAGGATGTACAGCCTAATGCCAGTGTTTCCCTTCTGCTGGGGCTGGGGCGCATGCAAAATATAACCCTGGCGGAGCTGCACGAAAATGCAACCGCACAATTATTTGAAAACAGATACCTACACATGGGCATTCAAGCTTGGATCAAAGACAATATTGCACAAGTGTGGAAGCACATTTCTGAGTTGTGTTCTGAGTTGCACACAACTCACCCCAGGCTTGATTTTACATGTTCATGCCGCTCATGAATTTGAAGCTGGCCTGACGACCTACCCTCCACCCTACTCCAAACACACAACAGTTAGCCAGTTCCGATTATCGTGACTGCAGGAGGACAAGCGTCCTATCCAGCTTCAGGAGCTGCACACACTCCCAATTTTGGTAGGATGGATGGCTTTCCCGCCTACCTCACTGAAGTGCTGGATACAAGTGCATGGTAGCTGTCCTCCCCAGCTCCTGCCTCACAGACAATCACTCCCCCTCCCTCTGCCTAGGCTTTTGCTAGCACGTGACTGAAAACCAGGAGCATGCGCAGCACATGAAGCTGACTAGGACACGTGTCCTGCTCCATTAACCACCATATGAACTGGCTTTGTCTTTCAATGAGGCTGTTCTCGTGAACAGCCAATACCGGGCTTGGCTGCCCATGAGAACCATCAGGAGCCACATAGATCCCGGTGGTGCCATGGTGACAAACCTGCTTACAGAGCCTGCTGCTTAGTAGGGATGTGCACGAACCTGTTTGGAGGCCCTTTTACCGGCCTCCGAACAGGTTCGAACCCCAGGGCCAGTTCGAAGTTCGAAGGCCCCGGGGGTAGCGCTTTAAGGGCAGGGGAGGGTGCACTCACCCCTCCCGCTGCTCCCCCCCACCGCTGCCGGCACTCCTTCCCTCCCCGTAAAAACCTTTGGGGTGGCAGTGTACCTCCTTGCCGCCCCTTCCCCGTCCTCGGCCGGAAGTGGCCGGAAGTACCGGGCGCACGTGTGCACATCGTGTGCGTGTGCGCACCCATCTTCTGTGCGCATGCACACAATGGCTGCATGCGCGCCCAGTACTTCTGGCCACTTCCAGCTGAGGTCAGGGAAGGGGCAGCAGGGAGGTATGCTGCTGCCCTGAAAGTTTTTACCGGGAAGGAGCGCCGGCGGGGGGAAAGTGGCGGTAGGAGTGAGTACACCCTCCCCCATCCTTACAGAAGCACTCCTGCTGCCTTCGAACCATGGAGGCACGGTTCCGTGCACATCCCTACTGCTTAGGCCGAAGTTAAGGGTGCAAGCATGTCCTTAACTCTAGCTAACTGCTCGGGTGTGAGTGCCGACTGCTCCCTGCCAGTGCTGGCACAGGAGTGGCTCCCGGCCATTGCCGGGGGGATTCCCACCATGCACCATGCGCTTGGGCAGTGCATTGTGGGATTTCCAGGGCCTGGGATGATGCATCCCAACCCCTCAAACCTCCACGCTGCCTGGGGCAGCAGCAGACTGTCTGCGCACACAATTTGCGCATCCAGCAATGTCTTGGAAATCATCTGTGGGGAGGTAAGGTTATGCAGCCTTCCTCCCTGCCTGCCCTCCCAAACAGTCATGCGAATGGACCCCATATATTCAGGGCATCTTTTCCCACAGTGAGCTGCTTGATGGTGTGTACTGACTTCCTTACCAAATACAGGCACTTACAAGTCCCCAGTAGCTCCCGCCGGTTGCACATTACTGTTTGAGTAGAAAACCAAGCCTGACAGCTCGGCTCCCTTCTTGGGAATGAGTGTGACAATAAAGACTTGGTAATTTATGACCTCTAGATGTGGAAAATGTAGTTTCTAGGCTTTAGGGGAATGTGCAATTTGAAGCAGATCCTTTGAAATGTGTCCCCCGATACCTTAACAGTGGCATTTGGCATGTTCAAAACCATGCGTTGAATGCCGTGCTCTCTTAAAGCTGATGTAGCGTAGTGGTTAAGAAACTGAGCTACAAATCAGGACATCGCCAGTCTGAATCCCACCTTGGCCATAAACTCATGAGGTAGCAAGTGCCTCCTTCTTAGACCCCCATCTGGGATTTGGGGATAATAATGTTACCTCACAGAATTGCTGGGAGGATTACACCAAGATAATACATGTGAAATATTTTGCACACTCATAAAACTGTATACAATGATAAGTAGTATTATTACTAATTTTCCGTTGTCAACTATTAGAAGGTATGAATTACAGTAGGGATGGGCATTCAGTACCTCAGAAGAAACTGATAACTCCTGGACTGATCTGAAGTAGCTCTCCAGGCTTTTGGCCTTGTATTCCCTCCCCTTCCCTTCCAGAAAATATTGCAAATCTGATTGGCTGGCAGTTTTTTCTCCTAAAAAGCAGACTCTCTTGCTCCCCTCCTGTCCTGCAGCAACATTAACTGGGAATTCAGGGATTTTGATATTAAAATCCCTTATTTCAATCAAGTCAATGTTTGTACAAACTGCCATTTTGTGACTGACTCCACCTTCCCAAGCAACCATTTTGTGACTCCACCTCCCCAAGCCACTGTTTCATGCTGCTAGCTTCCAAAGCTCTGCCAAAAAACCCCCAAAAGTAGCTCCCAAAAGCCTTAGTTTGCCCGCCCTTGATTACCATCATTGATGCCCTGTCCCCCTTTCCAACATCAAAAAAATACTTAGAACTATAATTTTATGAGGGCTAGGAATTCTCTACATAGTTCTCTTTATGGTAATAAATTCTTTGTCTTTTGCCTTCCATAGATCTGTGTGCTCTTCTTGGAACCTTTTGATTTCAAATTTCCTTGGGGAAAATCTGAAGGAACCAGGAGATGTTTATTTTTATCTGTTATTATGGTTTATATGCTGCCTTTTTGTGACAAAATCATGCCGAGAGCAGCTTACAATATATAAAACAAGACCAACACAAATCTAAACTACAAAAACTAAGTGTGAACACTTAAAGTCAAGGGGTTATGTTTCAAAGGGTCAAAGGGTTATGTTTGACGAATCCTGACTAAGTCCCACTGAACTAAATGGAAATTAAGTTAATTGCAGCTGGCCTATTTCCATTTATTTCAACGGAGTGTTAAGATTCACTTCCTTTGGATACAACCAAATAAAAATGGGAGTAGCGGTTTAAAACTATGTACATAGGAGGACAGAGTTAATTCAGCATGCTGGAATAACACGGAGCATGGTCCAGAAAGACTAGCATTGTGATAGCATAAGGGTGGGGTGCAAGGAAGCCGTGCAAAGTAATCTTTGTTCCAGACTAGTTCTTGTGCTAGCTCAGGGCAGCATGACTTCGGCCCTCCTGCAGATGTTGGACTACAACTCCCATAATTCCTATTGTCAGCTGTGGCTGGGGATGGTAGGAGTTGTAGTCCAAAAACAGCTGGAGGGCCCAGGTTGTACAGCTTTATGCTAATGGGAAATGTTGAACTACCTCTAGTGCAGGGGTCCTCAACATCTGGAGTACCTCAGGTTGGGAACCCCTGCCCTAGTGCAACATGAAACACTAGCTAGTTACAGCACAAGCTCATACAAGCCAGAGTGGTGTAGTGGTTAGAGTGCTGAACTAGGACCGGGGAGACCCGAGTTCAAATCCCCATTCAGCCGTGAGACTTGCTGGGTGACTCTGGGCCAGTCATTTCTCTCCCAGCCTAACCTACTTCACAGGGTTGTTGTGAGGAGAAACTCAAGTATGTAGTACACCGCTCTGGGCTCCTTGGAGGAAGAGCGGGATATAAAATGTTATAAATAAATAAATAAATAGTCCTGTGCCAAGTTATCCACTAGCAGTAGAGCAGGGCTGCTCGACTTTGGCCCTCTTGTAGATGTTGGCCTACAACTCCCATAACCCTTCCAGGCTATTGGCCACTGTGGCTGGGGATAATGGGAGTTGTAGTCCAAAAAGTAGTCCGTGGGGGGCGGGCCTAGGTTGAGCAGGTTCGCAGTAGAGCAACGTGGAGGAGCAAACCACATAGAGGCCTGTATTTTCTCACATGATGCAAATGCAACACTAGTCTGGAACCTTCCCTGTGGTCTTCTCTGTCCATCAAAAAGTGAACAGAGATGGGGCCAAGTGTACCTCTTTAAGTGGGGAGCAGTGTTCCCTCTAGCAGGGATTTCCAGGTGGTGTTCAGTAAAGGTAAAATGTGTTGTCAAGTCGGTGTCGACTCCTGGCGCCCACAGCTGTGGTTTTTATTTGATAGAATACAGGAGGGGTTTACCATTGCCTCCTCCCGCACAGTGTGAGATGATGCCTTTCAGCATCTTCCTGTATCGCTGCTGCCCGATATAGGTGTTTCCCATTCCCATAGTCTGGGAAACATAATTCCAGGCTATTCCATAGTTAATTCCTGACTTCCCATATTCTTGGAAACATACCAGCGAGGATTTGAATCGGCAACTGCTGGCGCTTTGTAGTCTAGTCATTTCCCCGCTGCACCATTAACTCCCATAAAGTCCATCAAAAGCCATTGCAGCTGTGGATTCTGGGAGTTGTAGTCAACAACATCTGGGAATCGCTGTTAGAGGGAATACTGGTGGGGAGTTCCATAATGTGGACACCACTGCTGAGAAAGTCCTCCCTCCCCGCTCTTTATCCCTCTCCCTCCCTCTTTCCCTCCCTCCCTCCCTTCCCCACCTCTCATGCCCACCTGCTGTATCTTGCAGGGCACACAGAGGAGGATTGCCAAAGCAGGTTGGGACTCTCAAGCAACTTCATTCATAACAAATGAGGTGTTGTTTAAATGGCCATTTAAGCTTAATGTTTTCCCCTGCAAATGACTCTGGCTACATGTTTACCCGTTTGCTTGCTTGCTTAATATTCTGTTAAAAAAAAAATACTAACACTGTCCTCCTTTCTCTATACAGCCATGCAACAGGTCTTGGACAACCTCAGTGACCTCCCCAACTCCATGGGAGCAGGGGATCTGGATCTCATCTTTCTCCGTGGCCTCATGGAGAGTCCAATAGTAAGATCATTGGCTAAGGTACAGTTAAATGGGGCAGCTGGATACGGGACAGTAGCTGAACCAGAACCTGCATCTTCAGTTCCACCCATCCCTGCTGCATTGCTTACTCCTTCTTAATCTTATTCCTATTCCATTTGCTAAATAGTTTAGCTCAGGGTTTTCTGACCTTGGATCCTCCAGTGTTGTTGGACTACAACTTCAATCATCCCCAGCCACAACGGCCTGGATGGTGGGAGTTGTAGTCCAACAACATTTGGGGATTCAAGGTTGGAAGCCCTTGGTTTAGCTGACGATACACTCTATGCTCCTTTTCGCTCTCCTTCACCTCATGTAAGGAAGTTTCTTTCTGTACATTTATCGTCCCCTATCTCTGCACATGCACAGACACACATTTCCACATCCTTTCCTCTTGATTATGGGGTTGCTAAAGTTGAAGTGGTGTCATGTTGATGGGTGATTTTGCCACATCTTCTAGCAGTCAATTTGAGCAAGTTTAGTGGAGCATGGATGCAGAGTCTGTTCTCAATGCCAGGTCCCAGCCTGGAATGTGTAAAGTAATAATAAAGAAGAACATACTTCCAGGTGCTTGTTGAGTGCTCTTCATAGAACCAAAGTGCTGGAAAAGTTCTAATGGATTGTCTAATTCAAGAACCTGTCCAAAATGGGACAGTCTAAGGCAGGTCTTGGAAGGCCTCCAGGGCACTTTCCAGATTACTGTTGTTCAGCGGTAGTTTACTTTGGTTTGGCAGGATCGTCTTCAAACTGTAAATAAAGATTGTTGTGCAAAGTCACCAGCAGGGGGAGCAGTCTTTTCTAGCTTGCACGAACCATCCTACAACAGGAAAATACAGTTTGTTTGTTTTTACAACATTGTAGTACTGTAATCCAAAGATAAAACCCAAAAGAAGGCATCGGGAATGTGAACGGCACCTTTCTGACAGTGCAGGGACTGCGATGTTGAGATACTGGCAGTATGGATGCACACTTAACAGACTCATAGTGATACTGTTGTAGGGTGTAATCTGGAAAGCGCCCAGGGATGGAGATTCCACAATCTCTCCAGTCAGTCAGATTCCATTAGTGAAGTGCTTGGGAAGTACTTCCCATTTTTTCTTCTAATATCTTCCTGCCATTTTTGAATGCCATGGATTCTTGTCCAGCCTATAGTGCAATGGTCTGATCTCTTTTTGTCATCTCTCCACAATCATAACATCCAGGTGTGCTTGAGGCTTCCCAAAAACATTCTTTTAAAAAACATTTTCTTTCCATGGCCTGACTGCTCTTCAAAGGCATAATGTTTGTGGGCTGAGTTTCCTTGGGTTGTCCTTTACTAACCCAGTGAGCTTCAATACTCGTCCATTTTTGTACATGCCTGCTTTTATAAATGGCTTAATGTCAATTCACCAGGCTTTTAAATCAAAGAATAAATCCCTGGGACATGCAAAAAAGACAAAAACAAAAAAAACAAAACCTATGTGCAGAGTGGCTTTCTTTTTTGCTCTGGAATGTGAAAATGCAAATATTTGCAAGTCGGCAATTTGAATGGAAAAGGATCTTGAAATTCAGAAGGTCTACACTTGTTTATCTCTCTCTTGGTAGCTTTGATTTTGGTGGGTTTCAGATGTGGAATCTCATAAGCTGTTCGACTGTCTAATACTCTCTCACATACTAATTACTGTAGCTTGCTATTTATCACATACTATGAGATTAAAAAATAAATACCATTGATGTCAACTAGCAAACGCTGACTGACACCCTTACTAATGATATACTTGCACAACAAACAAAGCATGCACTAGTGCAAGAAGATTGTGTAGCTGCACTCAGCCATATTGATTTTCAGAATTGTGCTTCTGTGCTATTGTGCAAAAGCTCCTTGTGAAACAAATGAGGTGTGCCACAGTTTGTGGCACCTTGTTATGCAAGCACAAACATGTTTGCACTAATGCAGCTCCAGTCTGGAATGCAAGCGCTTTATTTAGCACAACTAGCTAGAGCCAGGATGTCAAAGTGCTAGCCCATGGGCTGAATCAGGCCCATTGAGCTCAACTGACCCGCCCAAGTGAAGCTGGAACAAACCGCCCACCCGCCACCACTGCTTTTCTTCTCCCGCTGCTGCTGAAGAGGCGACATATCTTCTTATTTCCCTCCAACTGGCAGCATCCTTCTTCTCCCCAGCAGCAGCAGTATTTCTATTTCTCTCTCTCTCTATCTCTCTCCACCACACCGTGCATGGCAGTGGAAGCTGTGAGTTGATTCCTTCCTCCACCACTGCTACTCTCCTCCCTTCCTCCTCCCTCATGGTGGCTTTTCATTGCCCAAAGTGCTAGCACAGAAGAGGAAGAGGGGAAATAAAGGGGGGGAGGGGGGAAATCAGAAGACAGTGGGGGGCACTTTTTCTCTGGGCAAGGGAGGAGGAAGAAGAAGAGGAAGAAGAAGAAAGGAAGTGACAAAGATGAGGGGGGAGGAGGAGAAAGAAGAAGGGTGAGTGGAGGGTAAGGGAGGAGGAAAGGGAAAGATAAGTTATGCTCTTCTTGGGGCATGATGTTACTTTGGAATTATTGATCTGATTATTGAGTGTTAAAAATCTGTTGAGAACAATAACAGTTAAAATATGATTATTATGTTCAGAATTTCTTTTTTTAAAAAATTCCCTGAGCATATTCTGGTGTAAAAATAGTGGATTCAGCTAATTTAAGTGGCAGGGGAATGAGGGAGGAAGAGAGTGAGAGGAAGAAGGGGGAGGAGGAGGAAGATGGAAGGCAGCACGAGGCAACAGAAGGCGGTGCGAGGCTGTGTGCGGCCCTCCAGAGGTGCATTGGAATCACATCTGGCCCACTGCTCGATTGACACCCCTGAGCTAGAGCACCAGGAGTAGGCAACCTTAGCTCTCTAACTGTTGCTGAACTACAACTCCCATCATCCCCAGCTGCAATTTATTGCAGAACCCCTGTACTAGTGCATCACAAGCACAGTGTTAGGATGTCAGCAACTGTCAGGTACCAGACCCTGTTGCATGCCAAACATCAACCCCAGACAAATGCCATAGACCAGTGGCTTCCAAACTGGTCAATCCTGGGTTATTTGGAAGCGCATTAGGGGCTCCTCAGTTAGAAGACTGGCAATGGTGGACATGTTTTCCTAAGAGGACAGCCAGCCCTCTCCTACTGCTCATCCCTTACAATGTGCAGCCACAAGGGGAGTGGTGGCTACTTTCCAGAGGAAAAGGTAAAGTGTGCCATGGCGCCCACAGAGTCCTGTGGTTGTCTTTGGTAGAATACAAGAGGGGTTTACCATTGCCTCCTCCCGTGCAGGATGAGATGATGCCTTTCAGCATCTTCCTGTATCACTGCTGCCTGATATAGGTGTTTCCTATAGTCTGGCAAACATACCAGTGGAGATTCAAACCTGCAACCCCTGGCTTGCTAGTCAAGCCATTTCCCCGCTGTGCCATTAGGTGGCTCTTCCAGAGTTAACTCTCCATTCACAGTGGAGAGGCCCAACAGAGCCCTGTGTGAATGTGCATCTTAGAACACACCACAGAATTCTCTTTTAATATGCAGCAGTTCCATGATGGTCAAGTTTGTTTGTTTATTCATTGCGTTTATATACTGCCCCATATAAAATCTCTGGGGAGTTTACAAATTAAAACACAACAATTAAAACCTTAAATCATATAAAACAAATTAAAATAACCACCAATAAAACCCCAAAACATTATAAACTAAAAAACCTGAAGATATAGGTGTGTTTTCAAGAGTTGACATGGAAAAGTAGGAAGTTTGAAAACAACTCATTTATTTATTTATTTATTACATTTATAAACTGCCCCATCCAGAGGCAACTTTTAAAAAAGACATAAAACCCAAAACAATGCTAAAAACAATATAAAAACAATTCAAACATGATTAAACTATTTAAAACCAATTAAAATACATTTAAAAACAACAACACTTGCATGTCAGCTGTCAGTACTGCCTGTATTGTCAAATACTAAAAGATGGTTCTTGCAGTGATGAATAGGGTAGGAGACACATCCTGTGCTTGTTTGGGAACAGTGTGCGCTCCCATTTTCCACTCATGACAGTTAAGAACAAGGTCGGAGTCTCTGGCAGTGATTATGTGCTAAGCAGTGGCTGGGTCAGAGGGCTCCCTCCTACCCATCAGCTTTACCCAGTTCGCTAACGAGGTAGGATGGAAAACCCTCAAACCCAGCGGCTGCTTTGCACACAATCACTGCTGGTGCCTCTGAGCTTGTTTTTTTAACTTGCACATGAGCAAAAAACAGAACCAGGTAGGATGCATCTCTTATCCTTATTAGGATCATGAGCACAGCCCTTAAGTATGGTTGCATGCGTGTCATGCAGCTAATAATAACAATTAACTTGATTTGCTAGCCATCCCATACCAAATTGTTCTCTGGGTAGCTTACAACATTAAAATATGAGATTAAAAAACACATTGAATCATAACAGACAAAAAAAGGGGGGGGAGAGAAAATACAAAATACAATACAAAAACATTTTAAGAGAGATTTTTTTTAAAAAAAAATCCATTCCAATCCGATCAAAATTAAAAAAATAAATAAATTTAAAATTTAAAAGGCCTGAGTGAACAAAAAGGTCTTTACCTGGCATCTAAAAGCAAAGTGGTGAAGCCAGGTGAAACTCTCTGGGGTGCAACCAGTGAAAAGGCCCTCTCCCTAGTAGCCACCTGCCTCACCTCGTTTGCAGTATTCCATATGTTATATTAGTCCTATGCCAGTGATCTTCACTATTTATTAAACAGGGGATCACTTGGGCAAAAAACAACACCACCCCAAAGCACCCTTCAGGGTGATAGCCATTTCACACCACACTGACTTCTGCACAATGCTGTTCTTTGCACAGGGCTGATTAAGCCCCTTTGTTGTCCCATCTTGGAAGGCATGCACAGAGCACTCAGAAATGTAATACTTCCCAGCATGTTCCCCATAGAGTTGTATGGGAAATGTGCTGGAAATAACTACTTCTGAACCAGCAGTGTAGGGAGGCTGGCGATGGCTCGTGTGTGGCTGCCGCTGTGTCCCCCTGGCCCCGCCCCTATTCCTAACATCAGATGCAGGGGCCCAGCTAGCCACACCCCTGCGCCTGATGTCAGACGCGGGGGTGTGGTCTCCCTCCCAAATGGGGCCGCGCGGCCCCATTTGGAAGAGAGATCTGCCCGCGCTGCATTGGGCAGCATGGGTCAGAGCAACTCTCCCTGCCTTAAAGGCAGAGAGAGCCGTTCCGGAGGCACTGCCAATGCAGTGCGGGCCGATCTCTTTCCTAAACGGGGCCACGTGGCCCCATTTGGGAGATCAATCATCCCTGCTGTATTGACAGCAAAACCAGGAGCGGCTCCCCTGCCTTTAAGGCAGGGAGAGTCACTCCGGCTGCACTGCCAATGCAGCACGGGCTGATTTCGGCTCCAAATAGGGCCGCGGGGCCCAGTTTGGGACCGAAATAATGCCCCCTGCGTCTGACATCAGACACGGGGTATGTGTCTGGGGCCGCGCTCGCAACCCCTGATTGGTGGTGGCCCGAGTTCTTTGAACTCGTTCGCCCAATGGTGGCTCCGCCCCTGTTCCAAGCATTCCATGTGTGGCTTCCAAGATGGTGCTGGGGCTCAAGAGGACTCCATTTCCCTTAAAGGAGGCTCACCAGCACGGAGCAAAATGGAGCACTGCACAGTGGGAATACTCACCTCCACCCCATAGTCCAATGGGACTGTGCAGAGTGTTTCCCTTTGGCCAAAGCTATGCACAGGCCTAATAATTAATTATTCAGGAAGCCATGCTTAGGAAAGGGATAGGCACAGAACTGTTTTGTCCAGTTCAGTCTGAATCCAGACCAAATTCAAACCAACTTGGCCTAGTCCAGCTTCGGGCTTAGACGAATCGGGTCAGGTCTGGTTCAGCCATCAAACTGGGACGAACTGGTTCGTGGGCTGGTTCTTGGGTATATTTGTAAAGGGGAAGCCGGCGAGGATTCCCCTTTACAAGTTAAGGGGATTTCCTAACATATAGCAATAGCAATAGCACTTACATTTATATACCTCTTTATAGCCAGAGCTCTCTAAGCGGTTTACAATGATTTAGCATATTGCCCCCAACATTCTGGGTACTCATTTTACCAACCTCGGAAGGATGGAAGGCTGAGTCAACCTTGAGCCCCTGGTCAGGATCAAACTTGCAACCTTCTGGTTACAGGGCGGCAGTTTTACCACTGCGTCACCAGGGGCTCATGGTGGGGGTTAGAGCAAAAGTACCTTTAATTTAAAGCCTGTGGTGGAAGAGAGTCTTTAGATGCAGCAAGGGTGGCAGCAGGGGCTTCTCCAAGTGTCCTGCTGGTCTCCTGAATGACAGCCCAGGACAATTGCGGCCCCGTTCGGGCCTCTGCACATGCACAAAGGCCATTTTCGTGACCTCGGCGCATGAGCAGAGGCCATTTGCACCACCACGGGTTTCTTTACCCTTTTTGTTCTTGCCACTCTTCAGTACCATGAAATCACCTCCTTACATCTGATTTTTCTCATTGCAGGGGAGAATATATTAGAACCCAATGGATGAGAAAGGTGTGTGTGTGTGTCTGATTTTTTTTGAGCAGAAAAATGGCAGGAAGGGAAAGGGTTAAAATTCTCCTCCCTGCTACTATTCCTCTGATCCTAATTGCTTCCTGTAGCTACTTTCAGGGCTTGTTTGTTTTGGTTTTTGGAGGGGAAACAAAAAACCTACTTGGGACTCAGGAGATGCTCCTGAGTGGAAGCTGCAATAGTGGAAGCTGCAATAAAATTCCTGGATTGAGGGACCAAACACTCCAGAAGCTAAATATAATCTGTGTCCCTGCATGCCCCTATATAGAATAGGGCTTGTCTGGACAAAGATATCCATGCAAAGGTATCCAAACCTTCCAGTGCTGCCCCTGGCAGTGAAAATGGGCCTCAGAACTGACTCATAGGACGCCTCCCCCCGACCCCGCTCTTCTTCTTGCTGACTTCAGTGGGCAATGCTAATGTTCTGTTTGAGAGTATTTTATTTTTAGCCCATTCTCTTTTGTGTCTGCCTCCCTTCGGACAGCCCTCTTTGAGGCTCATCTGGAGCAGCTGCTTGTTCCTCTTAGGGAAAAAGCCTTTTTGATTTCTGGCTGCGCTCCTTCAAGGACCAGGGGAGGCTGTGATCTGTTTGGCAATGCTGGTTGCTTGGTATCGGAGCAAGTGGGTTGAGTGTGTGTCTGTGAGTAATAGCTCTAATCCTTTTCCTTTATGCTGTTCTCAACACACCCGATCCTTTTTTCTTTTCTTTTTGGCTGTTGAAAGAACTGTTGAGTTTCTCCAAGCCTGGCAGACACCCACTGAGGGATGCTATTTAGTTCTGGAGTGGGTTAACGCCACCCCACCCCACCCCACCACTTTTTCCCACTATAACTTGGAGAACATGACCTGTCATTCTTGGAGAATCTATGGAAACCTCTTAGGTCCCTTTTCTTTCCTGGGAGATTTCCAGCATCCCTGGCTATCCCTGCCAGCCAGTGTGGAAGGACAAAGGGTTAGCGGGGCTTTGTTTGTTTATGTGAGCCTCTAATCCTCCCTCTTTCACCCTGCAGGCTCACGAGCGACTGGAGGAGACGAAGCTGGAAGCTGTGAGGGACAACAACTTGGAGCTGGTGCAGGAGATTCTCAAAGACATCTCTCGCCTTGCCCAGCAAGACAGTACCGCTGCTGAATTGGTTCACATCCTGCAGGAGCCTCACTTCCAGGTAGGAGACAAAACTCCTTCCAAGAGGGACAGGGGCAGAGGGGGAAGAGGAAAGGAGATACTCCAAGATTTCTGGGGAGAGCTTCTGCCCCATTTATTGAGCAAGCTGGGGCTCATTCGAGGTGTGTTGGGCACAGCCCTGGAAGGAATGGGAGTTCACTTGGGTCTAGGAAGGAATTCGAGTGCAAACAGGTCTGTTGTGTGTGTGTAGAGAGACAGAGGGAGGGAGGGTTGCCATATTCAAGCTTCTCAAATCCGGGTGGCCTAATTTGCATATTATGCAAAGTATGTGGAAACTAATTTGAATTTATTTATTTATTTGACAGATTTGTATAGTTTTCCCTCCTTCTTTGCCCTCCCATGTGATCGAATCCAGAGTAAAATCTGGGCAATCCGGGCAGCGCATTTGAAATCCATGTAAACCCGGGTGGAATTTAAAGCCGGGTGGAGGAGCCAAAATTCCGGGGGTTACCCTAAATTCCGGGGGACATGGCAACCCTAGAAGGAGGGAGGGAGGGAGAGAGAGAGAGAGAGAGAGCCTTTCACTCAAAGACTGCCAGATTTACTCTATTAACTAACAAGCAGACATTTTGTTTGTGTGTGTTGGAGGTTAATCATTTTTTCCCCAATGGGGCTGGGGGAAGACTTGGTAGTGGATATTGGGTTGGCCGTTCTGTACTCAGCTGAGCAGTCTTGTCCAATAGAAAAAATGAATGGTGCGAGGTGCTTGGGATCTACAGTACTATATTTTTCAGCGCAGGAAACTTGATTTATGCCACGATATAGAGATATCTGAGGCATTGGGGTAATGCTGTTTGTTCATTGTCTCTTACATTTCCATCCCATCTTTCTTCCATTATGGAATTCAGGGTGGCATACAGGGGTTTCCTAGAGGTCTCCCATTCAGCCATTGGCCTGACTCAGACCTGCTTAGCGTCAGCAATGTGGCTGCATCATGAGCCTTCATAGTAGAGATGTACAGAACATTCCGAGCTCAGAACATTCTGAATCTAAACAGGCCATTTCAAATGAAGGGCCTGTTCCAAGCTCGGAACAGAACGACCATGTTCCAAGTCGGAACATTCCGAGTGTTTTGATCACCATTTTGGACTCCAAATGGCGCTCTTCTGGCCTCTGCACATGCACAGCAGCCATTTGCGTGGTCTGCACCACCACACAAATGGCTGCCACGTGTGTGCAGAGACTAGAAGAGTGCTATTTTGGAGTTCAAAATGGCACTTTGAATGTTTTGAATGTTCCAAGCACCATTTTGTTCCATGCTCAATTGGTGGTTCCGAGCTCGACCAGTTGTTCCAACAGAATATTCTGCGCATTTGCTTTCCATTCTGAGCTTGGAACGGAACACAAATGTCATTCCTTGCACATCCCTACTTTATAGCCCTGTATGCAATATATTGATATCCTATATCATAAAAGGCTAAAGGGTGCGGCCGTGCTGCCATGTTGGCCCAATCGGCCCAAAGAACTGCCGCCGCGGCCGCCCGCCGCCTGCCCTCCCTCCCTCCCAGCTGGCCGAGTCCTCCTCAACCCCCCCCACATGGATAAGGGCCAAATCGGCCCAAACAGTTGCCGCCGCCTGCCCAGCTGCCCGAGTCCTCCTTAACCCCCCCCCATGAACAAGGGCCAAAACGGGCCAAACAGTTGCCGCCGACGCCCGCCCGCCCAGCTGCCCGAGTCCTCCTTAACCCCCCCCTACATGAATAAGGGCCAAATCAGGCCAAACAGTTGCCGCCGCGGCCACCGCCCGCCCGCCCAGCTGCCCGAGTCCACCTAACCCCTAAGGCCCGCGTCAGTCGGACATTCAAAGTCCATATTCAGAGAAGAAGAGAGGAGCTCGCAAACAGAGCTCCTCTCTCTCCAAAGCCTCTGGCCGAACTGGTGCTATGGACACAAAGGACGCAACAGGCGTCCTTTGCGCCCAAAGCGCCAGTTCGGCCAGAGCCTTTGCAGAGAGAGGAGCTCTGTATGCGAGCTCCTCTCTTCTACTCAGAATATGGACTTTAAAGGCCCGACTGACGCGGGCCTTACAGGGTGAGGAGGACTTGGGCAGCTGGGCGGGCGGGCGGCAGCGGCGGCTACTGTTTGGCCCGATTTGGCCCTTATTCATGTGGGGGGGGAGGAGGACTTGGGCAGCTGGGAGGGTGGGCGGGCGGCGGCAGCAGCGACAATTGTTTGGGCTGATTCGGCCCTTAATCAAGAGGCGGGGGGGGGGCGCGGAGGAAGAAGGCAAAAAGGAAAAAAACCAAAACCTAGCGCCCGTTATTATAATGGGCTGAAAAAAACTAGTTGTTAATACTGTTGTGTGGTGGGAGGGCTGGCTCCAGGTTTCAGGAAGCCCTTGACACACTGTCATCCAAGGGCCCCCTCCTACCTGGGTAGAGCCTAAGTAAATCACTCTGCCACCACCGTGTCAAGGTTATTCGCACAGGATGGTCTTAGGTATGGGCTTTTGACATCTGGCCAAGACTGTTGCCCTCTGATATCGGACCTGTTAGGGAGGGTTGGCTAGCTTTTGGTGATCAAGGACAGAGTGGTCAGGGAGGAGTTTTAAGTCTGGGGAGTTCTTCGTTTATTTCATCTTAACGTGAGTGTGTATGTGTGTGTGTATGTGTGTGTTTGTGTAACCTGCCTTAAGCCTTTGAGCTGGGGTGGGCTATAAATCCAGCTCTTCTTGTTGTTGTACTGGGTGGGCTCAGACCCACTGTAATTGAGTAGGAGGAAAGTGATGGTTCCTGGCAAGTGAAAAGCTCCCACTGCTCATGGGTGCTTCTGCCACTCTCACTGTCATTGGAACCTGCCAGTGTTGGGCTGACAATATTGGGTCCTCTCTGCCACCTGACATTCTCCGCCCAACTTCAGATGTTGGTTATAAATGTCAGATGGCAAAAGGGAACCCGACATTATCAACCCTACATCATTGGGTTCAGACAACACAGACAGCGGTGGAAGTGCCAGCCAGTGGTGGGACTGCTTGCTTGCCGGGAACTGCCGCTTCCCTCCAATGTACTTGAAGTGGGTCATCTGAACCCACCTGCTGTCTTTATAATGCTTTTCTGTGAAAAAATGCTTTCTGATTCCTGCCTGGTCTGACCTCACAATAGCCAGGTTCAGAGACTTTCAGTTGGCCCACTCGTTTGCAGCCTGTTTACTACGGGTGTGTTTTGACTCGCTTACCCTTCAGAACATGGGGATGTAAAACAATTTGGGGTTGAGGATATGTGTGTCTAAATTGAAAGGAATTTGGAGGTGAGGGGTGGGGTTTTCAAGTTGTTGTTTTTTTTAAAAAATGGATTTATTATGATGCCATTTGATTGGTTTTCTCAGTGCTCCTGTTATAAGTGCTATTAAATTTAGGGGTTATGGGAGTGGAGAGTAATTCCTGTGCTGCGCTTTGAACAAATGGAGTGCAAATGCACAAAGAGCAGCAAGAGGAACCAAAGGAACAAAGAGAGACAAATTGCAAATGATTTTTTAATGAAATAAAGAGCTCTGATGTGGACGTGGCTTTCCACTTGGCTGCAATGCCAACAAAACCTGCTAATTTGTACTGCAGATATATACAGTGGCAGCCACTGGCAACTCAGCAACTTTACCCTCCCCAAGGAAGTATATGCTTCTTGTCCCCAAACATGATTGAATTGGGGCAGAGTGCAGCAGGGGCATATCAGAGCATCCCGGGAGCTCGAAAGTGTTTGATTATAATGCCCCAAGGGTGTATTTCTTCGTCCCCTGTCTTAAGATTGAGATTTGTTTTTAAACCTAGTCACATTTCAAAAGCAAAATTATGAATATTTTCGAAATGTTCTAGCACGTAGCCAAGCTTTCACGTTTTCCATACCGTTCAGCACTTGTTAAGAGCTGGTCGTTCAACTGTGTGTGTGTGTGTGAATTGAGAATTGAGTCTTGCTGGACTGAATCCAGTCTATATTACCTGTGGTTATGGAAAACATCACTGCAGAGGAAGTATACTTCTTTGTAGCTTCGGACACAGACTTATCTCAATCAGTAATGTTCTAGGGAGGGCCATGACTAGAATGCAGTCTATGCCATGGATCTGTCTAGAAGACAGAAGTGTATCATGGTTAAGAGTATAGGCAAACTTAGACTAGGGAGATTTAATAAATAATGGACTCTGGTATGTCCTATGCTGTATTCATGTGTATGTTCTGGAACTAATGGTGTAAAGCTCCAATTCATGCCATCCCCAGGAGATCTAAGGGATGGCCTGCCATGCTGGTCCATACCATCTTGCAGGGATACTCAAGGTTTTATTGAAATTAATGGAAGTTAATGACTAACTTTTGCATTGAGTCCAGTGGTTCCTGATCATGACTAACTTAGTCTGAATGCTACTCATTATTTGGAACGTAGATTAAGAGTAGGGAATTGCTGTCTGAGATCAGGTTAGTTGGGTGGAAATCCAATTCTGAAATGTTTTGGTGTGCTTAAGAGGGATCGACTTCCCTTATGTTTTATTTATCTTGGGTCTTGGTTGACCAAGCCACATCTGACGTTCTTTTTCATTGTCTTCCCTTCTCCATCTGTTCTTTCCCTGGCTGCACCTACTTCTCAGTCTCTCCTAGAAACCCATGATTCTGTTGCCTCCAAGAGCTACGAGACTCCACCACCCAGTCCTGTCCTGGACCCCATGTTCAACAACCAGCCAGTACCTCCAGATGCTGTGCGCATGGTGGGGATTCGTAAGACCGCTGGGGAACATTTGGTAAGCAACTCTCAGGTTATTGTGGGTTTGACTGGGTTTTATTTTAGAAACGTTATATGTGAATATGTAGTTGACCAGTATAAAAAATAAGTATTAGTTGTTATTTATATAACCCCATCGGTGCTGCATGGCAATAGCAAGAAAAAGGAGCCCAGCCACAAGGAGCTTACAATCTAAAAACTGCCAGTGACAGGGGACCACAAAGGGAAGGAAAAGGCAAAGCTTACAAGAGGCGAATGTAACTGAATGCAGCCACATATACTTTGGCCTCATTTTGGTTGGGGATGAGGACTGAAAGGTTCTTGGACATCAGTTTGAAAAAACATTTGATACTAGTTGGAATTTAGTTATGGGTGAGTTCCTATGACACAAATCAGATTGGTTTGGAAATAAGCCAAACGATTTTCCATGGCTAGTCTTTTCTTCTCGAGCAGAATTTGGCTGAAGTATCACCAACAGCCTGGGGGTTTGGAGGATCATGCTGTGGATAAGTGGGAGGAAGAGAGGAAAGGAATTCCTTTTTGGCTTGGGTTAAAATCTGAGCTAGAGAAGAATTTTGGGGCCATGCAGCTTGCCTGGTGAGTGCTATGGCCTCTAGATTCCTCTCCAACTCCATTTTTAATGCTGACAAGTCATCACCTATTAGCATTATTTACAGCACCTTGGGCTCCTGTTTCCAAGCACAGGAAGTCTAACCAACACCTTTAGTTGGAATATTTGATAATGTAGCATCAGAACATTAGAAATCCTTCCAAAATTTCCCACAAGCAGAATTATTATTCCAAAATTAGTTCAAATTATTATTCTAAAAACTCTGAATCTTGCATGGCTTTTGCATGGCAATTCCACCCCAATGCAATTTTTCCCCAGTCTGCTATATGTTGACTATGAAAGAAAGCAGCAGGTTTTTAATTTCTAACTGCTTTCACACTGGGAATGAATATTATATCTTTGCATTCTTGCATCATTTTAACCCTTTCACAGACAGAAATCAAGATTGCTTCTCTATATCTGAAATCTCAGAAACCAGAGGGGAGCTGGGTAGGAACTGCAGTGGTTAAAAGGTACATAAGAATAGCCTTGCTGGATCAGACCCAAGGCCTATCTAGTTTAGCTTCTTGTTTCACACAGTGGCCCACCAGATGTTTTTTGGAAGCCCATAGGCGAGAGCTGAGGGCATGCCCTCTCTCATGCTGATGCTCCCTTGCAAGTTGTATTTAGAAACATTTTAGGCTGAAGGTGGCCTATATCTGGCCCCTCAGACTAGTAGCCATTGATAGATGTGTCTCCATGAATTTATCTAAGCTCTTCTTACAGCCATCCAGGCTGGTGACTTTCACCACATCTTGTGGCAGAGAGCTCAGATCCCATCAGCGTATATATGAAGTTGGGGTTATTTGTTTTTTTTGCCTCAATATGCATCACTTTACATTTGCTTATATTGAACCACATTTGCCATTTTGTAGCCCACTCCTCCAGTTTGGAAAGATCCTTTTGGAGCTCCATACAGGACTGGGTCTCATGATCAGGGAGACCCGGTTTTAACGGGTGAGCGGGAAGAGCAGGCTAAGCCCGCTCTCCCCGCTCATGAGCGAGCAGGGAGCGCTGGGCGGCCGAATTGGCCGCCCACACGATGGCCGGCCCCGTGACAGAGCCGGCGGGGGGTGGGGGAGCGGGGGCTGAGTGGCCCCCGCAAGCCCCCATATGCCCTGCGCAAGTGCGCAGGGCATACTGGGGAGACCCCCGAGCCGGGAGGTGGCTTTTCGCCTCCTGGCCGGGGGTCTACTCGTGAGTTGGTGCAGCACGAAGCCGCGCCATGGCTACTCACAAGCCTAAAAAGCAGGTTTGCTGAAGCGCTCGCTCCGCAAACCTGCTTTTTACCAGGGGTTCTCGAGCAGGTTTCCCGCTCAAGAACCACCGGGCTCGGCTGCGAGCTCGGTGGTTCTTACGACCAACAAAAATCAGGCTAGGCTCTCCTAGCCTGATTTTTGTTGGTCGTGAGAACCACCCCACAATCTGTTTTGGATTTCACTACCCTAAATAGTTTGGTGTCATCTGAAAATTTGGCCACTTGACAGCTTACTCCAACTTCTAGATCATTAGCTTGCTCCTTCTTCTGTGTGACCCTATGTGATAGCCCTATATAGATATTTCAAGATGACTATCATATCTCCCCATAGTCCTCTTCTCTGCTTCCTAAACATACCCAGCTCCTTTAACTCTTCTTCACAGGAATGAATATGCTATGAAATGCCTTACATCATTTTTGTCCTTGCCCATGGATATGAGAAGCAGAATATATTATCTGAAATTAGCTCAGTTTGAATAATTTATCAAGGCTGGAGAATCTAACTTTCCTTAGCACAAGATTTACATACTCCCCACTTATGTGCACATTTCATAGGAACATAGGAAGCTGCCATATACTGAGTCAGACCATTGGTCTATCTAGCTCAGTATTGTCTACACAAACTGGCAGTGGCTTCTCCCAGGTTGCAGGGAGGAGTCTTTCTCAGCCCTATCTTGGAGATGCCAGAGAGGGAACTTGGAACCTTCTGCTCTTCCCAGAGTGGCTCCATCCCCTAAGGGGAATATCTTACAGTGCTCACACATCAAGTCTCCCTTTCATATGCAACCAGGGCAGAGCCTGCTTAGCTAAGGGGACAAGTCATGCTTGCTACCACAAGACCAGCTCTCCTGGTCTTGGTGGTCACTCGGGGTGAGGTGCCTTCCTTGTTCAGTACAGAGACCCATGGCACAAATATATCATGCCCCAGAATGTGGTGATGTGTTGTGATGTGTGTGAATTCATCCATCCATCCATCCATCCATCCATCCATCCATCCATCCATTCATTCTATTTCTATACCGCCCTTCCAAAAATGGCTCAGGGTGGTTAAGCAATACATGTGTTTAATATGCTGTTGTGCATCATAGATTTATTTACACCCCTTCCCTCCAGTGCAATACTGCTTGGGGCAGCTCTCCAAAATAGTAAAACATCACAATAAAATAAATAAAAAATAACTAAAAGCATCACTCAGCTAAAACCACACTTTAGAAGTTGAAGGTTAAATATTTAAAAACTCACCAGGTATAAGCTGCTGATAAAACATTAATAGGCCTGTTTTTTTAAAAAAGGGTCTTCAGAAGCTTTTTAAAAACCCTGAGAGAGGGGGGACAGCAAGGCTCTTCCAGAAGGATGTTTCAAACCTGAGGAGCCACAACCGAAAAGGACCTTGCAGGTTATGAAAGTGAAAGATGCTGTGACAACTTCATTGAATGTTCATACTTCATGACAGATGGATGAGGGATGCTTCTGGGCAGAGGCATTCTGGTCTCCCAGAAGAGACCAGCTGTTCTGGGAGGAGAGCTGGTCTCCTGGTAGCAAGCATGAATTGTCCTCTTTGCTAAGCAGGGCCTGCCCTGGTTTGCATTTGAATGGGAGACTACATGTGTGAGCACTGTAAGATATTCCCCTCAGGGGATGTGGCCACTCTGGGAAGAGCATCTGCATGTTTGCATGCAGAAGGCTCCAAGTTCCCTTCCTGGAATCTCCAAGGTAGGGCTGAGAGAGACTGCTGCCTGCAACTTTAGAGATGCCGCTGCCAGTCTGTGCAGACAATACTGAGCTAGATGGACCGATGGTCTGACTCAGTATACGGCAGCTTCCTATGTTTCATGAGGCAAGGTGAAGCAGTCACCTTAGGTGAGAGACTATTGAGCCGCCAGCAGGGTGGCAAGATTCCTTCCAGTGCCGCCATCAAAGCAGCTCTTTGGGACCAGTCCGACCCTTGCAAGCTTTGCAAGGAGTGACACTCACACTCCTTGCAGAGCTTGCAAGAAGCACAAAGAAAGAAGAGGAGGCTGCTGGCCACCTTCCCTCTTCCCTCCCTCCGCTCTGCACCCCTCTCTAAGGTTCCAAGGGTTGGTTTTGAAAGGAAGCTGGCCCCCACCAGAGGTGCAGGGTAGGGAAGCATTTGGCACCTTGCCTCAGGTTACACAATACCTTTGACCACGCCTGCTTCTGGGTATACAAGAGGGAAACAAACCATCAAAGCCTTCCATACACAAATGCTCGATATTCTCCATCACACACAGCAGTATGGTGCTGACCCCCATGTCTCCTTTGTGCCTCCCATCCCAGGGTGTGACTTTCCGCGTGGAGCGAGGTGAGCTGGTCATTGCACGCATCCTGCATGGTGGCATGATTGATCAGCAGGGGCTGCTGCATGTGGGTGACATCATCAAGGAGGTGAATGGGCAAGAGGTGGGCAGTGACCCACGGGCCCTGCAGGAGATGCTGAAAAATGCCAGCGGAAGTGTCGTCCTCAAGATCCTTCCCAGTTACCAGGAGCCACACCCACCACGCCAGGTAGGAGACCTCTATTTGTCAAATTACTGGGGTTCCAGTAGAGATATGAAGGCATGGGGGGAAACTGGTGGTGGGGGACATTTTTCCAAAAAAAGAGAGAATCCCCCTGTTGTTTCTGGTTTTGCCTATTATTTTCTAGTCCCCACCCCGCTAGCCTTCATAGGAACATAGGAAGCTGCCTTCTGCTGAATCAGACCATTGGTCCTCCTAGCTCAGTTTTGTCTGCACAGACTGGCAGCAGCTTTTCCAAGGTTGCAGGCAGGAATCTCTCTCAACTCTATCTTGGAGATGCCAGGGAGGGAACTTGGAACTTTCTGCATGCAGATGCTCTTCCCATAGCAGCCCTATCCCCTAAGGGGAAAATTTTATGGTGCTCACAGATGTAGTCTCCCATTCAAATGCAAACCAAGGCGGATCTGCTTAGCAAAAGGGACAATTCATGCTTACTACCATAGAACCAGCTCTCCTTCCTGGCTTCCACATCTCTAGGCACTTTAAGCATGGCAAGATTCCCCCAATACCACTGTCCAAGCAGCTCTTTGGGATCAGCCTCTCCCTTGCAAGCTCATTGTATTGCTCCTTGGTGTCCCATCAGCCCATAGCTGGAGCGAAACTAGATCAAGTTTTTCATCAATGATTGAATGAGACCCTTTCTTTTTTCCATTGGATTATCCACATTTCTTCCTTCTCTTCTTCCATTTCCCCTTGTCCTCCCTTTCTTCATGGCTGCATTTTCATGAAGGTTTCCTTTCCAAAATCATATTGTTTTTTAAAAAATATTAAAGATGTCAGTTACAGAATTTGTTACTGATATATCATTTGTCTTGTAAAAGCCACATGATAAATGAGTGGTGAAATCAGGGATTTAATGCATAGATGAAAAATGAAATCTATTATTTCAGTCATAGATGGAAAATATATTTAACTTTGCTCCCACCGGGGGCTCGGAAGGCACCAATTAGCAATGTGATATTTGCATAATACATAATGGCAATATACATGCCTCTTTGTAAGCTGTGATATACTTTCTCAAATATCTCATTTTAATAAACAAAAACTACTGCTTGTTAGAAGGAAAAACCAACACTAACATTTTCTAGGGCTGGGCCAAACCTTTGAAAGTTTGGCTTGGATTTGTATGGGTGGGGGGCTCAGGAATGAAACTATCTCAATTCTTTTGCATTTTTGTGGGGGGTTATTTTTAAAGATGGGGTGACACTTGCTGGAGCTGCTCTCGGTCATTATTTTCTGTGCTGTGATGTAGCATTGTCGCCAGGCATTCTGGATAAAAGCTGGCCACCCAAGCAATAGGATGTGGAGGGAATTCTAGGGGATTTTGCCACATCTTCATAATACACACCCTCACTCTGAACATTGCCAAAATTCAACCTAGTTCTTCTGCAACTTCTTAGTGGGTTTACAAAATTGGGGAATTTGGGTTGTTTTAATACTTTCTTCTTCATTCATTGTTACGGAAATGTATCTAGAACCAAAGCAATCTCAAAAATTGAACAAATCAGCCTTATTTAACTTGTGGCTCATTGAGGCGATTCTCATGAGCAGCAGAAACTGGGCTAAGGGAGCCTAGCTTGGTTTCTGCCACTCATCTGCAGAAATGGGAGCCACGCGGCTCGAGAGCAAGCCCGCTTACGAAGCCTGCCACTTAAGCCAGGGTTTGGGTGTGAGCGTGCCTACAGTACAGGTTTATGGATTGTGTGTCTGCCATGGCTGCTCAGCCATGACGGGCACACTCGGGAACGCAGGGGAGAGGGGGACCCCAGGAATGCACTGTGCACTAGTGTGGTGCATTACTGGGGCTAACATAGGAAGGAATTAACATAGGAAACTGCCATATACTGAGTCAGACTATTTGGTCTATCTAGCTCAGTATTATCTACACAGACTGGCAGCGGCTTCCTCAAGGCTGCAGGCAGGAATCTCTCTCAGCCCTATCCTGGAGATGCCAGGGAGGGAACTTGAAACCTTCTGCTCTTCCCAGAGCGGCTTCATCTCCTGAGGGGAATCTCTTGCAGTGCTCACACTTCTAGTCTCCCATTCATATGCATCCGGGGGGCAAGGTGCCTCACAATGGCACTTTCCTTCACCTGACCCCCGAAGCTGCCAGGAAAGCTGCGGCCGGGCGCGGGAGCACCAGAGCCAAGCCACCACTCATCTGGGCAGGTGATCTACCCGCCCGAGGAGGGGTGAGTGATCGTCTGCTGGGAGAGTGGGTCAAGCCTGCTCTCCCTGCAAAACCCCTTCTGTCTATACACACTGATGGTGACAATTATTGAATATCACTCCCCACTGCTTAATTAATCAAATATTTAGTCCAGTGGTTCTTAACGGAGACTAACAATTGTTCAATTTATTGTGTCTGGGAGTTGTAGTTCAGCAACATCTGGGGGACCCCACATTAAGAACCACTGCTTTAGTGGATGAATATACTAATTAAACCAATTAAAGCTTAAAGTCTTGAAAAAACGGTTTTCCCCAGATGCATATATGAGAACACTAAATATTATGCTCAGGTTCAGGCGGGGAGGGAATCTCCAGAGAAAGAGGTTTAATAAATGCAGAGCACTTAACCAGACCATCTTTCTATATGCTCTTGAAGTTTGAGTCTGAAACATGGATGGTTTCCTATGCATGTCTAGCACCTGCAAAGGAGCCACTCTTCAGAAGTGCAGGCTTCTGACTGGGAAGGGCCTTCGATCTGGAGTAGGGTTGGACTGCGTGGATCATCAGGCAGGCACTGGAATGGAGTGGAAGTCAGCACCATGGTCAGCGGCACTCTGGGAATCAGAGACAATACTAGGTTAGCATAGATCAGGGCTGCTCAGCTTTGGCCCTCCTGCAGATGTTGGCCTACAACTCCATAATCCCTGGCTATTGGCCACTGTGTCTTGGGATTATGGGATTTGTAGTCCAAAAACAGCTGGCGGGGGGTCTAAATTGAGTAGGCCTGGCTTAGATCAAGGAGACGGTAACCTGAAGCAGTGTTTCACAACTTTTTACATAGCAAGAATTCCCTAACTTCTGAAAAAATTACACCAGGGGTGCACAACTTGAGTGTGGATGTCCATAGGACAAAACTGGAAGGGCTGGGCCTAGTGCTATGAAACACACTGCCACACCAAATTACTGCTGGAAAATATAAATTTTCCCCATCACTTTGAGAGAAGGAAGGGGCAAGATAGAGAAACAAAAAAGGAGGCTCAAAGAGATGTGTGGGAGAGAAAGCAAGACTAATTCCAGGCAATAACCAGAAGCCAAGACCAAGCAGCCAAAGCAAACCAGCATTCTTCCCTCTGTCTTCCATGCTGGGCTTCCTTCCCCACCCACTGCCTTTGTCTCATGTACACCCAAAGGGACACATACTACACATCGAGAAACTATGACCTGGGATGCTAATGGTCTGAATTCGACTAAGGCTGGGAAGTATTCCTTAGTCCCACCTCCCTGGAAGATCTCCATTCTCAGTTAAAGGGCTATACTATCCAACTACCTACTACCAATAACAACAACAACAACTTGAAGAGCACCTCAACACCATAGGGGCCACAGAAATCACCACCAACCAATTACAAAAAGCAACTTTACTGGGAACAGCCTATATTCTGCGATGATATCTATAACGACAGGAACAACATTGACAATAAAATTCAGCCATCCCAGGTCCTTGGGAAGGACTCGATGTCTGGATAAAACAAACCAGTCAATAACACCTGCCTGACTGTGTAAATAAATAATAAATAATAAATATTTATACCCTGCCCATCCAGTGCAATACTGCTTGGGGCAGCTTACAACAATAAGATAGACACAGATACAAGAAATATTTTTTTAAAAGTCAGATTAAAAACAATTATTAGGTTCAAATTAAAACTGAAAATTATAAAAAGCTAAAGAAGCTAAAGAACCTACCAGATATAACAAAATACTGATATTAAAAAGCCTCCTTAAAAAGGTGTGTTTTAAGATGTTAGATAATACTATACTAATCTACTACCAATAGGTTTCTGGGCAAAATACAAAGTGCTGGTAATGACCTTTAAAGCCCTAAATGGCTTAGGACGGAGTTACCTGGGAGAGTGCCTTCTTCTGCATGATCCCCACCACACATTGAGCTCATCGAGAGAAGTTTGTCTCCAGATGCCGCCAACCTGTCTAGCAGCGACTCGGGACTGGGCCTTCTCTGTGGTTGCCCCTGGGCTCTGGAATGCACTCTCTATAGCCATTCGTGATTCCACATCTTTAAAGGTAAAGTGTGCCATTGAGTCAGTGTCCACTCCTGGCGACCACAGAGCGATGTGGTTTTATTTGGTAGAATACAGGAGGGGCTTACTACTGCCATCTCCCACGTAGTGTGAGATGATGCCTTTCAGCATCTTCCTACGTTGCTGCTGCTCTATATAGGTGTTTCCCATGGTCTGGGAAACATACCAGTAGGGATTCGAATTGGAAACGTCTGGCTTTATAATCAAGTCATTTCCCCACGGTGCCAAAAAGAGCACTTAAGACACCTCTTTTTAGCCTGGCTTTTAGTAATCTGTGAATGTTTTAAATGGTTGTTTTAATGGTTGTTTTATTTTGCTTTGATTGTATTTACTTTAGTGAACCATCTAGCGCAGAGGTTCCCAAACTGGGAGCCTCCAGATGTTGCTGAACTACAGCTCCCATCACCCCCAGCCACAGTAAATTGTAGCTGGGGCTGATGGGAGTTTTAGTTCAGCAATATCTGGAAGCTCCCAGTTTGGGAACCACTGTGCTAGAGCCTTTGGAGTCAGGCAGGATATATATTAAACAAAGAATGAATGAATGAATGAATGAATGAATGAATATACTCTAGTCCCGAGGCATGTGCAATGGCAAGACAGTGATGCCTCCTGCTGCCTGAGGCCTAGGGTGGTAGTGAAGCTGGGATCCTCCGAGCTCAGAGACTTTCTGGGGAGGAATTGTTAATTACCTGAGGTCAGGGGCGTAACTATAGGGGGCAGGGGGGGCACGTGCCCCGGGCGCCACCCTGGCAGGTCACGTGGGGGGGCGCCAAAAAGTGGCTCCCCCCGCACCCCCCTGGATCGCCTGCCGAATGTGGCAGCGGGCCTATGGCGGCGATTTGGCGGTGGCGGGCCAGGCGGCGGCGTGGCAGGTCGCCCACGGCGTTGGCGATGGCCTGTAGCGGGCCGAGTGGCGGCGCGGTGGGTCGCCCGCGGCGTTGGCGATGGCCTGTAGCGGGCCGAGCGGTGGCGCAGCGGGTCGCCCGCTGCGTTGGCATGGCCTGTAGCGGGCCGAGCGGCGGCGCGGCGGATTGCCCGCCGAGGACTACTGCAGAGCGGCACCAAGCCTGCCTGCTGGCCCGGCGCCGCAGTTGGCTACAGGCCATCGCCAATGCCGCGGGCGACCCGCCGTGCTGCCGCTCAGCCCGCTACAGGCCATCCCCAACACCGCGCTGCCGCCAGGTATGTGGGGGCCGAGGGGGCGGCGGGGGGGGGGGCGCCATTTCAGGGCCGACCAGCCCTGGGCGCCGTTTCCCCCCGATACACCACTGCCTGAGGTTGTGAGCAAAGAAATCTCCTTGGGAGTAGGAGTGGCATCCCGGTCCCTTAGTGTTCCTTCTCCTCATAGGAACATAGGAAGCTGCCATATACTGGGTCAGACCACAGGTCCACCTATTTCAGTATTGTCTACACAGACTAGCAGCGGCTTCTCCAAGGTTGCAAGCAGGAATCTCTCTCAGCCCTATCTTGGAGAAGCCAGGGAGGGAACTTGGAACCTAGATGCTCTTCCCAGAGTGGCTCCATCCCCTGAAGGGAATATCTTACAGTGCTCACACTTCTAGTCTCCCATTCATATGCAACAAGGGCAGATCTTGTTTAGCTAAGGGGACAAGTCCTGCCTGCTACCACAAGACCAGCTCTCACTTGTGGACAGCTCAGATGAAGGGGTGGCCGCAGAACCTGTTCTTGAGAGGATCCAGGGAAGCAGAGTTCCCCCACCTTCAGGGTCCGGGGCACCTCTCCGGTGATGAGGTGGTGTCTGTGTCCTCGGCTGCCACTCCCGCAATGGACATGGGGAAACCCAGCTCCGGCTTTGCATGCATAAAGTCCCAGGTTCAGTACTGGTATCTCCAGGTAGGGCCGAGGAAAAAAATCCTTCAAGAAACACTGCAGACTGTACTGACCTAGATGGACATCTTGGTATGACTCAGCAGAAGGCAGTTTCCTATGTTCATCTATGCTCCAGATTTTAAGATCACTTGAGATGATGTGCAGATTCCAGCATTTTTTAAAATCTGAAAGCTGACAGTGTTCCTATAGAAAACATTCCCATTACAGGCTTGTAGAACCTGTGATTTCTGCCCCTATACCTTACTTATTCCCCATATTCCTTTAATTCTGGTGTGGGCAAAATTGGCTTTCCAGCTGTCATTGAACTACAACTCCCATTATTCCCAGCCACAATTTATTGTGGCTGGGGATGATGAGAATTGTAGTTCAACAACAATTAGAGGGCCAAGTTTGCCCACCCCTGCTTTAAGTTATGACCTGTCTACTGTTATTGCATGCAACACATGTACCTAATCAGGCTTCCCTATGTCCAATTAGTATGTGCACTTGGATATTCTCAGCTGCTCTCTTATATGCCCAGCACTTCTGCTTATGACTGATTTATTTGGTTATGATCCAGGAAAGGCCATGCTGGCTGAATTAGAAAGTCATTTCTTCTGTTCTCTGCCTACAAGGAATATTGCAAAAGCTGTGAAAAAGCAGGTTTTTTGAGGGAAAGAGGGAAATAAATGCAGCCAGCCACCAAACACTAGCTGGAAATGAACTTGGGAGAGCTCGAATGGGCTCATTGGCGCCCGGGCCACAGCCCCTTTGTGTGTGATATTACATGCAAAAGGGGCATGGCCCAGGCTTGGGAGAACCATGTGAACTCTCCCAAGCTCATTTCTAGCCAGTGGTTGGCCGCATTTATTTCCCTTTCTCTCCCTCCAGCGAGCAAGAGAAAGGGAAATAAATGCTTCCAGTCAGCAAATGCTGGCTTGAAATGTGATTGAGGGTGTTGAGGTGGGCCCTCTGGCTATCGGGCCTCACCCCCATTGCACATAACATCACATGCACAGAGGGCACCAGTGGCCCTTTTCATTGGTGGCCCGGGTTCTTTGAACCCTACCGTGCAATGGTGGCTCCTCCCCAGTGACTTGCTAAACAGATCAGACCTTTCCTGGAGACGAATGGATATGCTCTTCACTCTTAAGTGAAGCTAGGCTTTTAATTCATACTGTTTTGATCGTGTTTAATGTTGCTTTAGAGCATTGTTTTAAATTTTTTTAAATTGTTGTGTTTTAAATTTCTTGTTTTGTTTTTAACCATGTTTTAATGTTGTTTTGATCTGTTGTAAACCGCCCAGAGACATAAGTTTTGAGTGGTATAAAAATATGTTAAATAAATAAATAGTGAATTATGCCCATTGAGGCTTTTTATGTTCTTGCTTTGATCTTCTCATCCACCTATCTGTTTTCAACCTGAGTTCACCTTGAGGTTTCTTAAAGCTACTGTTTAAAAAGAGAAGCCCTGACTGGCTTATTTAGATCTACCTGTCAATGGTGTGGCATTCTGAGATTGGTCTAGAGACTCAGAGGTGTGGCATGGCATTTTCCTCCCACCCACTCTTTAGCTACTTTGCCATAAAAGAAGAATCAGTTATATGGACACTCACGCACATGCATGCACACACACAAACACTCTTTCTGAATGTCTACTTTCTTGTCATGAACATCTGCTAAAACAGGATTGGCTAACCTGAGGCCATCTAGCTGTTTGTTGCCCTGCAACTCCCATAATCCCTGATTATTGGCCATTGTGGTTCGAAATGATGATAGTTTTACTCCAACAGCTACAGAGCCCCCAAATGGCAATTCCTGTGCTAGAAGATGTAGCCAGCATGTCTGATGTTGGTTTGTGGTAACATGGTCTGCTTGCTGCCAGCTATGCCAGATCCTGTTACCATTCTTTGGTAACATAAGCAAGCATATTATCTCATTGCCTGCCCTTTGTAAGATCAAGGACAAAAGCCCTATTCAGACAGTTTGTTGTACAAGCAAGCCTCAGTATCTGCAGGGGTTCTGTTCCGTGGGAGGGACCGTGGATGCTGAAACCGCGGATAATGAGGCATTAACTCTATGGGATGGAGGGGTAGGTTCCTGGAAACTGGGAAAGGGGCAAAGCGCAACCCCTGCCTCCCAAAAATCAACCATGAAAAAGTCCCTACCATGCTCCGCAAATGTCTAACTGTCCCGTAATCCCTCCCCCCGCCCAATTCCCCATTTTCCGCATGAACAATAACAAGGGGATGCTCTTTTTAAAAGAAATGAGCCACAAAATGGCTCTTTGTGACAAAATGACATCCAGAAATGACCTCCGCGGTCACTTGAGGCCCTCTAGGAACCATGGATACGTGGGTTTTAACCCTTTTGTATCTACGGAGAATTAAATCAGGTGTCGATTAGACACCTGCAAAACTGCAGCTATAGAGTCCATGTATAACAAGATTTGCCTGTACAAGAGTACAAATATATGTACACTCACACACTGTTTGTGTTTGTATGAATAACTGTACTTACATTCGTTTTAAAAGTGAACCTGGGTACAGGCCCCTCAAATGCATGGTACAGATAGGAAGTGTACTGCTCTGCCTGTCTTAAATATAATGTGTGAATAACTGTACTTGTGTACAAGATAGTGTTCTACATAATGTCTGAATTATGAGTGAGAGATATGTAACTGAAGATATTTTTAGTCAGAACTGTGTGTGTCACCTTCTTTTCTGTTTCTGTTCCACCATGTTAAAAGTTCTGAGATTGTTTTGGAATGACTATCCTACCCATATTGCTTTGCCACCTCCGCCCAACCCTCTTAGTAGAATGAGAGTATCCAGCTCATGAACTTCAGGTTCCTGATCTGCCTGGATAGGGCAGTAAAGAATCTGTGGGGGTCGATGCTGTGCTGTTTTAAGGTCTTGTGGTCAAGTTATAGCCATTTCCGTGAATTGTTGTAATTCATTTTAGACACACACACACACACACACACACACGTATTGATGGGAGAGAAGAGAAAACTCTGCTGTATCCATTTGGCTAGTTGTTGTGACCATCTCTCCCTTCCCTCTGGCCCTGCTTTGCCAAGCTCTTCCTCAATCCGGCTTCTTCGCACACCCCCTTCCATGAGTCATGTGGAGAGGTTCAAAAGTGAGTTAATGCTTGGGTGCTTTGGGCAAAGTGGCGAAAGAATTTAATAAGCAGATGTCAGCCCCATTATGTCTCACCCACGAATGCTTCCAAGAGCATAGAAAGCTATATGTTTTCTCACACGCCCCTTTCAGGAAGCTGAATCCTAGTGAGGCCGGAACCACCATGAACAAATCGCTCTGTGCCTTCTCACAGGAGTCAGAGATCTTACTCAAGACTCTCTAAGGCTTTAAGCAAAGTCCTCTCAGGCCTCTGCCAGCCTGGTCTTTACTTCCTGGAGAAGCCCAGCAGTACCTTTTCTAGTCTCTCAGATCACATGAGAAGAACCAACTTGCTGTCCCCTAAGACCACTTCAAAGAGCCCCACCTAATGGCATAGCGGGGAAGTACCTTGCCTAGGGAGCAAGAGTTTGCTGGTTTGAATCCCTGCTGGTATGTATCCCAGACTATGGGAAACACCTATATCGGGCAGCAGCGATATAGGAAGATACTGAAAGCATGGGAGATGGCAATGGTGAACCCCTCCTGTATTCTACCAAAGAAAACCACATGGCTCTGTGGTCACCAGGAGCTGACACTGACTCTATGGCACAACTTTAAGACCACTTCAAAGGAACTCAAGGAGCTGCCTTATACTGAGTCAGATCATTAGTCCATGTAGCTCAGAACTGTCTACACTGATTTGCAGTGATTCTCCTAAGTTTCAGGCAGGAGTTTCTCCCAGCCCTACCTTGAGAAGCTAGGGAGTGAACCTAGGAAACTTGCATGCAATCATGCAGAATGCTCTTCCAATGAGCTATGGTGCCCCATCCCATAAGGGGGATATCTTACAGTGCTCACATATATTCTACATGCATATGCAAACCAAGACTGATCCTGCTTTGCAAAGGTGATAATCCATGATTGCTACCACAAGACCAGCTCTCCTCAAGTTGGCTGACCCATCTCAGAGCCAAACTACACATTGGGGCTATTCTCATAATCAAAGGTCAATTTAGTCCCGCGTCTTATTTCCCCAAGTGGCCCACCAGATACCTTCAAGAAATTCAAAAGCTGGGAATGGCCTTCCCTCATTGTTTGTCTCTTGGCAACTGGTATTACAAAAACTGAGGTTACATTGCACCATTGATCACTATTCCAGTTCAGCATTGGTCACTATTGTCATCTGATCCACTTTCAAAGTCATCTAAACTAGGGATTCTCAACATTGATGAGAACATTGAAGTCCAGATGTTACTGGACTTCAGCTCCCATAATACCCAGCCAAAGGCCACTGGGCCTGGGGATTATGGGAGTTGGAAGCCAATAACATCTGGGGACACAACGTTGAGAATTCCTGATCTAAACTAGCCACTGTCAACCCATTTTATGGCAGTGAATTCTATCCATTCTTAATAAATATAATATATTATGGTTGGCATCCTGTCTAATGAAGCGCTGGTGCTGGCAGGGTGTGTGTGTGTGTGTGTGTGTGTGTGTGTGTGTGTGTGTGTGTGTGTAATTGGGCACCAGTGCTGCTGCTGCTGCTAAATTTTACAAACACAGCACTGGAGTTCACGTGGGTGGGGTGTGTGATTTTCGAAGACCTTCCCATTCCTCAGAAGCACACTGTGCAACACAAAAATATGTCCCTGAGGGTTGTGCAGTCCTTGGAGTCATATTTTTGAGTGACACAGGGCACTTCTGGAGGCAGTGCAAAGTGTCAAAATTAGCTCCCTCTGCTGCGTGTGGGCACAGCAATAGTGGGAAAGCTGCCCACAATGCAGATGCATCTCTGCAGACGCATCCCCCCTGGGACAGATTTTCATGCTGCACAAAGTGTTTTCAGGGAAAGGAGAGGTCATCAGAAATTGTACACATACCCTACAATCACTGGAACTCCATTAGTGGAATGCAGTAATGTCCAACTAGAGACGTAGCCTTTCCAATGGAAGTAGCATTCCGTATCTGCCCAGAAGCTGTTTTAAGTCGTTCCATAGCTGTCCTGTCACGCTGCACTGTTGGTCTGCCTTTCATGTTGCCCAGCAGCTGTGGCAGGGTCCCAAACGTGGATGTCCTGCTGTGAGGAATGTCAGCCATTATTATTATTATTATTATTTCTTGTTTACACAACCAGACAGGTGTTATTGACTGGTTTGTTTTATCCAGACATCGAGTCTTTCCCAAGGACTAGGATGGCTGAATTTTATTATCAATATTGTTGTTGTTGTTATCATCATCATCATTATGCAAATTTTCCAAAAGATGATCCTGTGGGATTATTTTCCAGTTTTCAGATTCTGCCTGAAAGGGAACAATGGAAGAAAACGAAATATGTTTTGAGGCATCCATGGCATTTTCCACAGAACATGGGAGCGTCAATTTGTGCACTGTCCAAGCATGGATTTGAAATAGGGTCTGGTAATGCTAGAAGCATTCCAGAGAGAGGAGAGAGAGCGCAAAAGCACACAGAATTGTGTCATGAGTTAGCAACAGCTAGCTTCCCACCAGAAAACTGGTGCTACTTTCAAAAGGGAAAGGAGGGAGGGAAGATGCTGCTGGTGCTGATGGCGAGAGAAGGGAAGCTTGTTTTCATTTGGATATAATCCTGCTCCTTTGTGGAAGCAAAGAGGATTATTTCACGCCACTAAGCAGAAAAAATGGATCGTAGTGAAATGCAGCCTAGAAAAAGAAGAAAGGGAGGGGGTGGTGGTGGGGAGTCTGCTTGGGAGGAGGTTTTGCAATCCTGGAAATTCAGAGCCAAGCTGGAAAGCCATCTTTCCTCCGAGAGCCAAGGCACACATCATCTGCAAACATGTGTAACTGCAGCACAATGGTCCATGTTTGTTTATTTGAAAAGCTGCTTTGGGAGGGGGAGTGAAAAACCAGCAGGGGGGCAGAGTATGTTTAACTAATTCAATACAAACTTGATTTTGGTCATTAACCAGCAAGAAGAAAATACACCAATACCTATTTACATAGTTGTGACAACTGTTCAAAGCAGAACAGGACAGTATTATCCTAATTAAAGACATCACCTTTGTTTTTTGATAGTTTATTTCCAGGCGGTTTTCTTCACAGAACAGGGGACCTTGGTTTTTGTGGGGGTTCTGTTCTTCGCGATTACTGCCGATAAGCAAAGCTATGAATACCAGATCGCTGAAGTCTATGTGATCACAGGGGTTAGGTTCCAGAAGGCCTGAAAATCTTTCAGAAAACAGTGAAAACCAGGTAGAAAAAATGCAAAGCAGAGTGCCCTACCATGCTCCACGGGCCTCCAGCAGTCCAGCATTGTGCCCCAGAAGTATGAATTTTGCCATTATTCCATGATTTTTTGTGGGGAAAGGGTTGATTTTTTTTTAACTGAAAGAGCCACAAAATGACTCCTGCACTCAAAATGGTGGCCGTAAATGACTGCCGAGGTAATTTCTGGCCACACCTCGTGGATACCTTCCCCCCACTTATATGCTGAGGAGAAGTGTCAGTTTCCTGGCCACAGATATGCAAAACCGTGGATGCTGGAATCTCTCTCACCAAGATGACAGAGATTCCTTTAAATCTCTGGCTGCATTCGCACATAACACGAAACCGGAGTTTTAGGGGGCAGAGGCTTCCTCACTGTGTTGTCTGAATGCTTGCGGAACTCTGGTTCTGCGAGCCGATCAATCCTCAGTTTCAATTTTATGACTCCAGTTTGAACCTTCAGGTTGTAGTGAATTTCATCTCCCCAACCCAAGGTTCCATGAAGCCTGCATGTTGTCTGAATTCACAGCTGCAGGCTGTGTTTGCTGCTCCTCTCTCCCTCCGGCCGTGATTGGCTGTGTGGGCTGTCCTTCATGCCGGAAGGCAGCCTGCACAGCCAGTCTCACTGACTGCAGTTAGATGCTCTCCATGATGTCCAAATTTGGACAGGATAGTGGGGGAGGGGGGCAGAACCAAGGGTCCATTGGACCTGCAGTTCTGCATTACGTGTGAATGCAGCCTCTAATTTTGGAGTCCAGCGGAATCTGAGATTGCTTTCTTTCTCTTGGAGTCAACACATTCAGGGGCTGGCTGTGATATCTGCATTAAGTTGAACTTCTGAGTTGGAATTTATCCGGGCAGAGGCAACTGTTGCCGAAGGCTGCTTATCTTCAAAGTCAGGATGAATTCACTCTGCTTCAATATTCTTAATTCTTTGCTGGAGCTATGGCCGGAGAACAAAGTCATGAAAGACTCGGATTCAAAAAATTTGGAATCTATATAAAAAGTCCTCAAGAGCATAGAGGGGATAATATTGCTTAAAAGCACGTAATATACACTAGTTAAAGGAATATCCTGGCAAAAATTCAAAAGCAGTCAAGTCTATGCAATGTGGTGGACAGCGCAACAGCTGAGATAATAAGAAAACTATATTTTGGAAATTCCCCCACCACTTATTTAAAATCACAATAATAGAAACTCAGCTGGAATGTATACCAAGAAGGAGGAAAGATACCAAGTTCAGGAGGAACAGCGTGGCTAACAAGTAGAGTCAGGGAAGCTATAAAAGAGAAGAAGACTTCCTTCAGAAAATGGGAAGTTCTGCCCAAATGAAGAGAACAGAAAGGAACATAAACTCTGGCAACTGAAATGCAAGGAGACAATAAGGGATACAAAAAGGAGACAAGGAGACAATAATGTCTGCCCAAATGAAGAGAACAGAAAGGAACATAAACTCTGGCAACTGAAATGCAAGGAGACAATAAGGGATACAAAAAGGAGACAAGGAGACAATAAGGGATACAAAAAGAAAGTTTGAGGAGCATAGAAGTGTCGAGGGGGATGATAAAAACTTCTTTGAATATATCAGAAGCAGAAAACCTGCCAGGGAGGTGGCTGGGCCATTAGATGATGAGGGTGTGAAAGGGATTAATGAGGAGGATAAGAAGATTGCAGAGAAGCTGAATGAGTTCTTTGCATCTGAATGAGTTCTCCGCTGTCTTCACAGCGGAGGATACTGACCATATATCCCCTCTAGCACTGAGCTTCTCAGGTTTAGAGGCTGAAGAACTGGGCCAATTTGAGGTGACAAGAGAGGATGTTCTCAACTGTCTTGAAAAACTAAAAATTAACAAATTGCCACGGCCAGATGGCATCTACCCAAGAATTATGAAAGAACTCAAATGTGAAATTGCTGATCCCCTAGCAAAAATATGCAATTTATCCCTACAGTCAAGCTCTGTACCAGAGGACCGGAAAGTAGCTAATGTAACTCTGATTTAGTCTTGCCTCACTAACCTTTTGAAGTTATTTGAGAGTGTCAACAGGCATGTGGATAGAGGTAATCTTGTTGACATAGTATACTTGGACTTTCAAAACTTTGACAGAGTTCCACACCAAAGGCTTTTGAGTAAACTTAGCAGTCTTGAGATAAGGGGATAGGTTCATATGTGGGTTGGTAACTGGTTGAAGGACAGGAAACAGAGGGTAGTAAGAAGTGGTGCCCCTCAGGGTTCTGTACTGGGACCCGTGCTGATTCATAATTCATAAATGATATAGAAGTTGGGGTAAGCAGTGAAGTGACCAAATTTGCAGATGACATCAAATTATTTAGGGTAGTGAAATGCAAAACAGATTGTGGAATTGCTCTAAAAGGATGTCTCCAAACTGGGTGAGTGGGCAACAAAATGGCAAATGCGGTACTATGTAAGCAAGTATAAAGTGATGCATATTGGGGCAAGAAACCAGCTTCATATATTCCCTGATGGGATCTGAGCTTTCAGTGACTGACCAGGGGAGAGATTGTGTTGGACAGTTTGTTGAAAGTGTCGGTTCAGTGGTGAGAAAGCCAAATTCCATGCTAGGGATCATTAGGAAGGTCACTGAAAATAAAAATGCTAATATTATAATGACCTTTTATAAATCTATGGTTTGGCCACATTTGGATTACTCCATATAGTTGTGGTCACCATATCTTAAGAAGGATATTGAAGAACTGGAAAAGGTCCAGAAGAGGGCAACCAAGTGTTTTTGGTTGATTTGTTCATTGATCCAGGGCAGGGCAGCTTTTGAATGTTGCATTAGTTACTTTTATTTCAGTCCTGGAGTAGAGGCAAGGGCTAACCAACAGACAAAAAGAAGAGCACTGAAGGCAGACTGCAGTTGCCTCTCTGTAAATAATATATATCTAATTAAACCATTAATTTTCCTGTTTCAACTCCACTGTCTTGTCCTTGCATACTACAACACTCTTCTCTGGATTCTAAAATTACACCAAGATGATCAGGGGCCTGGAGCACCTCCCTTATGAGGCAAGGCTACAGCATCTGAGGTTTTTAATTTGGAAAAGAGGCGACTACGGGGAGACACGATAGATTGTATAAAAATTATGCATGGAGTAGAGAGAGTGGATAGAGAGAAATCCACAACCCCGCCGCCACCACCACCACCACACACACACACACACACACACACACACACACACACCAGTCTCTCACAACACTAGAACCAGGGGTCATCCCATGAAATGGAAGTCCAGGAAATTTAGGACCAACAGAAGGAAGTGCTTTTTCACACAGTGCATAATTAATCTATGGAATTCTCTCCCATGGGATGCGGTGATGGCCACTAGCTTGGATGGCTTTAAAAGGGGCATAGACAAATTCATGGAGGACAGGTCTATCAGTGGCTACTAGTCTAGTGACTATAGGCCACCTCCAGCCTCAGAGGCAGGATACCACTAAATACCAGTTGCAGGGAAGCAACAGCAAGAGAGAGAGAGCATGTCCTCCACTCTTGTCTGTGGGCTACTCAGAGGCATCTGATGGGCCACTGTGTGAAACAGGATGCTAGACTAGATAGGCCTTGTGCCTGATCCAGCAGGGCTATTCTTATGTTCTGATGTACCCTGGTTTACCTTCTTGGTGGCTATATATTGTGCCAACTGAGTTAGCTGAAGAAACTGAGATTATTTCTCAGTTTAATTCTTCCCTGTGGGCTCTTGAATTGCCTGCCCCAGCTCTCTCTCAGGTTTAAGATTGGGGTGTGTGTTGTTACTAGGGATTTGCATTGAACTGGCCAGTTTGATATTGGGCGTGGACAAACCGGGCCTGGTCCGGTTCGGCCATTGAACCTGGCCAAGCTGTTTTGTGAGCTGGCTTGGGGGATACAGTAAAGGGGAATCTGGCTAGGATCCCCCTTTACAAGTAAAGGGGCATTCCCTAGGCTAAGGTGTGAGTGAATGAAAGGGGAATTTTTACCTTTAATTTCACATCAGTAGGGACATCGACATCCACACTGGCGACATTGGCAGCGGTGGGGGGGGGTCCTCCAGCCCTCCCTCACCAGCCTCCCAAATAACAATCTGGGCTGTCTGCGGCCCCTTTCGGGCCTCTATGCACATGTGGAGGCCCTTCTCATAACCTCTGTGCATGTGCAGAGGCCATTTGCATCACCATGCAAATCTGTGGTGACACAAATGGCCTCTACGCATCTGTGGAGGTCTGCGCACATGTACAGAGGCCCAAATTGGGTCACAGCCGTACCCCTGGTAGGCCCGGGAATCCCCCTTTACTTCTAAAGGGGAATTCTAGCTGGAGTCCCCTTTATACCCCCTGAGCCATCTGTGAGCCATTTCTTAGAACCTGGGTTTGGTACGGCTCAAGCTTGGACTGCCCGAACCGGGCTGGCTCGATGTTGAGCCTGGCTCGAAGCAAGCCGGCTTGCACATCCTTAGGGGTGACCGTAGTGGTTGCTCTACCATTGTTGACTGCATTGTCCTCTTTAGATAGT
Source organism: Hemicordylus capensis (assembly GCF_027244095.1). Lineage (NCBI taxonomy): Eukaryota > Metazoa > Chordata > Lepidosauria > Squamata > Cordylidae > Hemicordylus > Hemicordylus capensis. The sequence continues at coordinate 37,951,014 of NC_069662.1, forward strand.
TTCTTTGTAAGGGTTTTTACCACTTCTTTAAGGCCATCCATTTTCCGCTTAATTGATTGAAGTTCCTCGTATAATCCTAGTTCAGGCAGTTAGGAGGCACCGGACTCCCATAAACTCGGTTGTAAATCCTGACACCTGAGAAAAACTCAATAAATCTTCATGCATTATTTTCAAGTCTGGATTCAAAGCCTTTGAAGAGTTTAAAACATTGTCGTCCTGAAGAGCAGGGTCTGGGGTAAGGGAAGAGTCAAAGTCCTGAGCTGCAAATCTGTTTTCCATTGTAATAGAATTGATTAAACTCAACGTTTATTTAGAAGATAAGAGTTCATCGATGCACAGCTGCTTGGATGTCTTGAGGAGAGCTTGCCCAGAGCTGCCTCTTCTTCTTTTTAAACTTCCCATTATAAATCAGTAACCTGACCCTCGTTAAGAATAAAACTTAGAAAATTTAAAAAATAAAAAAACAGAAAAGAGGGAGGAGTGGAGGAAAAGGAAAACATATGACAATAGACAAGAGAGCTTATTGTCTGAGCTACTAAGATGACGCCATCTTAACTCCTCCCCTGCTTAACCAGTGCATCTAACCCTTTCACCCACTCCAAGCCAGCTGCCTGTGGTCCACCTTTATAAATGCAGACTGAAAACCCCACAAGGGAAGGAGCTTCTTGGGGGCACTTGTTCTGCAACATGCAACACCGTAAACTTGTTCACGTGACTCTAAAGAGCTTCAGAGGAGCACCCAGCTGGGGTTGGAGAGCCGTGCGCGCTCCTGATCCATGGTTGTTTGAACTCCAAAAGCAAGGTAGAAGGAGGGGAGAGTGATTGTGTGGGTGGCAGGAGCTGGGGAGGACAGCCTTTCATCCACCCTTGGTAAAATGTTAGGGAAGGAATGCGGGTTGGGAGCCCTCGTCTGACCCAGTTCCCACCTCCTGCACGATCACTCTCCCCTCCTTCTACCTTGCTTAGTGAGTTCACACAACCCAGCTCTCCATCCCTGGCTGAAAGCTCCTCCAGTCCTTTTTAGGGTCCTGTGAACAAACCGAATGGCTGACATCCCTGCAGAAGGACATCACGCTAGCTGCTTGTGCTAAGTCTGCAACTTGCCTTCCGGACAGGTGTTGTGCTACTGCAAGAACAATTGTGCAACAATGCACAACTGCGGCACACCTCTTTGGTTCTTAAGGGGACTTCTGTGCACTTGCGCAAATCCCTGCTTTGTAGCGCAATGGTATGCGCCCTGCCTTGAGCTAGTGAAATGGTGCTCGTTATGCAAGCACTTCTTAGGGTTTCAGCCATTGTTTGGCCCCGCCTTGATCAAATGGGCCTTCTGAATGTGATGATAAGTTTAATAAAGCTTCAGCCCACATTTTCCAAGGTAGCCTCCCGGGTCAGGCCTCTGTTTAATTCAAACTTTGGCTAGCAGAGTGAGGGAGGGGAGGCTGGTGGGCAGGGGGGGGAGCGCAGGCAGGCAGTGAATGGCAGGGGAGGAGGGGGCGTGGTGGAGGTGGGAATTGGCAGGGCCTGTGGTGGTTCCCTCGGCACACACACACACACACACACTCACACCCCACCCCGCACCATGGCAGGGCCCCGGCTTCCGCCCAGTACACAGCCGCTCTGTGGTAGATCTGCCTCTGCAATACTGACTTTCCCTAAAGCAGGGCTTCTCACATGTGGGTCCCGAGATGTTGTTGGGCTACAACTCCGATCATACCCATCGGGGACCCACATCTGAGGACCCCTCCCCTAGGGAAATAGAGTCAGTTTCCACTGACTTTCCACGTTAAAGGATGTGATACGCAAGCAGGTTTGAATCCAGCACCTCTCACCTCTCTCAAATGTTGGCTGCAGGATTTGGGGTGGATGTAGAAAGGGTGTGAAATGGGAATCTTGGTCTCCTTTTCCTGCCGTGAACAGGCTGTGAGCGTGCACGTTCCTTTGCAAGCATTCTCCTCTCTGGGAGCGCTCTGACAGAGGGGGCAGGGAGTGTAAAACAGTCTGGACAGAGACTGGCTCAGATATGACTCGTTTCCCAGGAGATGTCAGCAGCTATTGCCTCCTGTGGATACAAATAAAAGGAGTCTATGATGAGCGAGGGAGAAGGTGCTGTTCGCTCGCTGCCTTCCACCGCCAGGATTCATTGTTTGAGATGATTGGCAAAATGAGGATTGTATCAGCCATGCTCTTTCTTTGCAGGCTTTCCTATGGCTCTCCGGGTTTGCCTTTGACTGCTGGGTTGCTCTTTTCAGTCCACAAAGCATCTCTTTTTATAGAAACAAGTAGTTCCTAGTGAAAGAAAGCAGGGCCAGAGTTCAATCCTGATAGGAAGTCTAGAGTTGCCAGCTGTTTTGTCATCCACTGCTCTTGTGTTTTTAGCTACAGGTTGATCTGGGGACAGAGAGAAACAATACTACTTATCTCCATGCCACAAAACACTTGTCTGATTCTTGCAGATCAGGCTCTGTTCTATTTTGCTCTTCACATGTCTATCCCAGCCTTCCTGGGATAGGGTTACCCCATTATATTTTCACAACAACCCTGCAAGGTTAGGTTAGGGAATGACTGGACCAAAATCACTCAGTGAGCTTCATCAGTCAAGCAGGGGATTAAAATCCAGGTTTCCCCAGACCAAATATGTATTTTGTTACCACTGTTTGGAAATGTCCCATAGTGGTGTTTGGTGAAATGCAGATTTCTTTAAAGGTATTTAGTTAATTCTTATCAGACAGATTATTAATCATCCAAGAAGTCTCTTAATGGAATGACAATCCTAATCTTGAATATTTGGACGTGAAAACATTTCTCTCCCCCCGCCCTGCCAAAGATGAGGGGAAATTTTGAGGAACTGAAAAGGGCTGAATCATTTTGTTGTATTTTCCTTTGCACCTTTCAGATTGCCTTTAGACCATTATATTCTTGACCCCTTGCTTTGTGATGTCAATGCCACAGTCCATAAATAACCTTCAAGGCCATCTATTTCAGCCTTGGCTGGTTAATGAGTTCCGCAAAACTTTGATTGGCCCTTTGATCTTCTTCCCTTGCTCTAAGCCTCCTGAATTTTCTCACACGCCCCCTCCCCTCTTTTAGGTGTTTGTAAAGGCTCACTTTGACTATGACCCAGTCACTGACAACCTCATCCCATGCAAGGAAGCTGGGCTGAAATTTATTGCCGGAGACCTTCTCCAGATTGTCAACCAGGATGACCCCAACTGGTGGCAGGTATGACCCTTCACTTAGTAGTCAAGGATTTCCACAGGCGTGGTGCCACCACTGAAAAAGTGCTGTTTCTGGTTGCTGTCGGTTGATTTGCATTAGCGGTAGACCAGAGAGCAGGGACTGTGATGATGATCTTGGTATTATGACTTCTTTGTTACGACCTCTCTAGCATATCTTTTCAGAAATGGAATCTAAAGAAAACTATTTAATTTTTTTAACAATAGCAGTTGTGTATTCACGTGGAGGAAACTCTCTTTTCAGGAACCAAGGTCCCTTCTAGTGCTCCCCGTAACAGGAATTCTCAGATGGTGCTGACTACAAGTTCCAGCCTCCCCAGCTGCAATGGCCATTGGCTAGGGATTATGGGAGTTGTGGTCAGCAACATCTGAGAATCCCTGGTCCAGGGAACACTGGTCCCTTTGCCACCCCTAGTCCAGATACTCACATTAGCCTTTGTCCCTGCAGGCCTGCCATGTGGAAGGGGGCAGTGCGGGACTGATCCCAAGCCAGCTCCTGGAGGAGAAGCGCAAGGCATTTGTGAAGCGTGATCTGGAAGTCACACCATCATCAGGTAAGAGGCAGAGTCCCCACAAGCAGCAGAACTGGAACAGCTTGCAAGCGAGGAATAGGCTGGCTGACAACATTAACAAACAGCTAGACCTAGAAACCTAGAGCCACATGGTAGCCCCCAGGAAGCAGGACTTCCACATTCAACTCACAGGCAACAGACACCCAGCTTGCATAGGGGGTCCATTTAGCCCAGCATTCAGTTTCCAGCAGTGATCAGCTAGGGCCCCTCCAGACCAGACTTTGATAAAGTCCAACATGAGTGCAAATTACCATGGAGAAAAACATGAGGCATCCACACTAAAAAAGAGGTCTCATTACATTCTTAGCGCTATTGGCTGGCAATCCAAGGCAATCCATGATACAGTGAAAAAGCTGGCCTGTTTTCAAGTTAGAATAAAAAGTGTATGAAGGAGGGAACAACTTTCTGTGTTGTTTCACAGATTGCCAGCAGATGGTGCTAAGAATACAACTTCTTTCTCCTCGGTGTGGATTCCCTCTGTGTGTGTGTGTGTGATAATTTGCCTTGATGATGGAATATATCAGCATCTGGAAAGACACCTAGATTCCTCTAGCAAATGTTAAAAGCAGTTTAGGTATGCAGGAGGATCCTGTGGGTGGAGCCAGCTTGGTCTGGAGGTGGAGCCAAGCAGTTTTTGGCAGATCTGGGGGTGGAGCTCTAACATGGAGGTTTCAGCTCTAACATGGAGGTTTCATTTAGCTGTCCTGCTAATTCCTGTTGCTACACTTGTTCTCCATGGAAAAGTCATTCTGGCTCCTGGCATGGCGGGGGGAGTGAGATTTGAACCTATGCCCCCAGGGGTGTAATTGGTGTGTAATTATTGTGATGAAACCACTATACCACAAGATCCCCTGACCATGACTCCAGCTTAGAACATAGGAACATAGGAACCTGCCTTATACCAAGCCAGACCACTGGTCCAGTATTTCCTATGTTGACTGGCAGCAGCTCTCCAAGGTTTCATTTAGGGGTCTTTCCCAGCCCTACCTGGAGATGCCAGGGATGGAACTTGGGACATTTTGCATGCAAAGCAGATGCCCTACCACTGAGCAATGGCCCCATCCTCATAGCTCTGTTCTCAGGCAGATGCCTCACCCGGGAAATATATGGGAACAGAACTTCACTGGTCCACACCCAGGTGACCAACAGAGTTGTGGTGAGGCTCCTACAATCCCTTCCTCCCAGTCCCACCTTCTTCTGGCTGCTTCCTACACATGGGCGAGCATCTCCTTTCGGACCACATCCTGGCACCCGCCCCCTACGTTGGTTCATTGTTTCCTTTCTCCTCCTGGCAGGTGCATTGTGTGGAAGCCTCAGTGGGAAGAAGAAGAAAAGGATGATGTACCTAACCACAAAAAATGCAGGCAAGGGTTATCTGCAGTTCTCTTCTGTTTCCTCACCCAGGGATACCTGTGCAACTAGATGCTTTATCTGCAACGTTTTAAGGTTTGGGGGCAAGCCTGTTCACAATTCAAGGAGACTTCAGATCCCTCAGCTGCTTTTTAAAATTTCTACATAATGCCAGGCGTATAGAAGATGCCAGATTATGCCATTGTTTGCTGTTGGTTCTAGTTTTGCCCCCTCACTCCCCGCTTGAGCAGCTCTGGGGGGGGCGTACTTCTGCCTGCAGAAGACTTCCAAAGGAAACCCCACGTTCTCAGTCTAAAACCAGGTTTTTAAAATCCGTTTTAATATTTTAACTCGGTTTCAGGGTTTTTAATTACTGTGATTGTTTAATTGTTGTTTTAAAATGTTTTTAAATTGTTCATTGTTGTTATATTGGTTTTTTTTAAAATTTTTGTTTTAGCTCTTTACTGTTTTAATGGTTTGTTTTAATTGTAAACCGCCCTGAGCCATTTTGGAAGGGCGGCATAAAAATCAAATCAAATAAATAAATAAATAAATAAACAGATAAACAAACAAACAAACAAACAATTTTTTTAAAATTTATTTTTACATTTCTATACCGCCTTTCATTAAAAGAAAACCCCAAGGCGGTTTACAAAAATTAAAACATACAATAAAAGCAATAAAAACACCAAGCAATAAAAACACCAAACTAAAAACATATCAAACAAGCATAAAAAACAAGACAACAGATAAAAACACACAGAAGCAGCAGTAAAAACGATTATGTAAAAGCCTGGGTAAAAAGCCAAGTCTTTAAAAGCTTTCTAAAAGCCGTGATGGAGTCTGAGGAATGATTGGCCACTGGGAGAGCATTCCAGATTCTAGGAGCAGCAACAGAGAAGGCCTTGTCCCGAGTGCACGACAGCCGGGCCTCCCTCATTGTCGGCACCCGGAGCAGGGCCCCCTCAGATGTCCTCGTCAAACGGGCAGCAACCCTTGGGAGCAGGTGGTCCCTCAAATACCCTGGGCCCAAACCGTTTAGGGCTTTAAAGGTCAAAACCAGCACCTTGAATTGGACCCGGAAACGAACCGGCAGCCAGTGCAGCTCTTTCAAAATGGGGGTGATATGTTCCCAACGGGCAGCTCCGGATAAAACCCTCGCTGCCGCGTTTTGCACTAGCTACAGTTTCCGGATATTCTTCAAGGGCAGCCCCACGTAGAGCGCGTTACAGTAATCCAGCCGCGACGTGACTAAGGCATGGGTAACTGTGGCCAGATCTGCCTTCTCGAGAAAGGGACGCAGCTGGCGCACTAGCCGAAGCCGTGAAAAGGCACCCCTGGCCTCTACCTGAGCTTCCAAAAGCAGAGCCGGGTCCAGTAGTACCCCCAAGCTGCGTACTTGCTCCTTCAAGGGGAGTGCAACCCCATCCAGAACCGGTAAAATCTCCTCATCCCGATTGGCTCTCCTACTGACCAACAGTACCTCCATCTTATCCGGATTCAATTTCAGTTTATTAGCCCACATCCAGCCCATCACGGCCTCCAGCCCTCGATTCAGGACATCCACCGCCTCCCTAGGATCAGATGACAAGGAGAGATAGAGCTGTGTCATCCGCATATTGCTGACAACTCAGTCCAAGTCCCCGGATGAATAAATAAATAAATAGGCAAATAAATAAATAAATAAATAAATAAATAAATAAATAAATAAATTCAATTTCCGAGAGAGCAGAATTTGCCATGGGTTCAAACTTCTAAGAAGTTTATCTTAATGAGTAGAATAGGGCCTGCATGCCTTTCTTTATATGATGACAAGGAAAGTATCTTCATTTTGGCAAGGAAAATATCTATTTTAAAGAAAAATAATTTCTTTTAAAAGCAACAACCTAATGTAGGGGAGAGGCCTGGAATATCCTGAGGGCAGAGGGATGACAGAGCCCCATAAGCCTCCCTATGGCTGTAACCCTGGACCCGGTACAAGGAACTGGAAAAACTTAAAAGGCCTCCTGCTGAGCAGACAATCAGCACTGGGAATGTAGTTTTGGGAGTAGAAGTGGGAAGCCAGGATTAATAATCTTCAGTGCTTAACAGGACACTTTCCAGATTACATTCTGTTGAGCAGTAAAATGCTTCGGCTTGGCAGGGTCATTTTGAAAGCATAAATAGCTTGCGCAACCCTCCTACAATGGGGAAATACAGCTATTTATTTGTGACGCACATGCAACATCATAGGACTAAAATGCAAGGATAAAATCCGAAAGAAGGCACCGGAAATGTGAATGGCACCTTGCTGACAGCGCAGGGGCTGCGATGTTGAAACACAGGCAGTACGGAAGCACACTTAGTGGATAGTAGTGACACTGTTGTCGCGTGTAATCTGGAAAGCGCCCAGGTGATTGATGTAGGCAGAAACTGATTGCAGTGTACAATCAGTTCAGCAGCCAAAATACATTTCAACAAGGAGAGAACCAAGAACGGAAACCTCTTTTCTTGTTTGCTATTGTTCTCTTGTGATGGCACCCCCCTGTGGTCAAATGTATATTTAACCATGTTTTCAAGATGATGAATATGGCTTTTGTTTTGTTTTGTTTTAATAATTTTAGAGGACATGGCTAAATATACAAACATGTACCAACATCCTGACTAACACTGTGCTTGCATGAGGATGTTGTGTTAATGCAAGATGTATTTGCTAGTGGCTCCAAGTATGGAGTTTTCACGGACATATCATAAACATGTTTGCAAATGCTCAGCAAGGTGTGTAACCTGTGGCGTGCCTCCATATGTTTCTCAGGGAACTTTTGTCCAAGAGTGCAATTCTGAAAATCCCTGAGATTAAATACAGCTACACAATCTTCTTCCAGTAACACAACTTTGTTCATTGTGCAAGTGCAGCGTTAGTCAGGATGTCAGCCATGCACCTACAGAGACTCATTCAGAAGAATAAGGTTGATTATTCATTTATCCTAAATAGTGTTTGCTTGCAGAAATTCAAATGAATATTGGGCTCTCTCCCTTTTTGTCAGCATTCCTAATTATGAATGTTTTGGGATATAAACATTTCAGGGAGAAACAAAGTGGAGAAGTGCTTATTTTGAGAAGCTGATACGTAAAAATATTAACTTAAAATTAGTCACCTGGATTAAATATATACGTTTTAAAAAGCTTATGAAATTTCCAAGTCAGATTTCCTAAAGGAAGTTGAAACAAAAAACCGTTTGAATTCAGGTGTTGATATTTTACCAAACGTTGTGTGCACACTCATAGATTGACTACTTAATCTCGATCAGTCAGTCATAACTTTATTGTATTTGGTCATAGGCTGTAACAATTTCAGAATTACAGTAAGGAACAACCCTGTATGCCAAAACTACACAACTTGGACCGTCCAGCTGTTGTTGGACTACAACTCTCATCACCCCAACCACAGTGGCCAATAGTTGGGGATGATGGGCATTGTAGTCCAGCAACAGCTTGAGGGCCAAAGCTGGGCAGCTCTACTATATGCAAATCAACCAACAATTGTCATAATTTCACAATAAAACAAGCTTCTAGAATAGATCTGGAAAAAAAATAATTCTTAGGATTTTGATGCAACAAGCCTGTAGCTTCTTTGCAGCTAGCACAAATAATACAACCATATTGGTAATATATGGGTGATTGTCATCCAACAGTCCCATTACAGTATCCTGCAAACCTTTGTCTGAGACTATTGCAGGTGGAAAGAAAATAAAAATTTCCTCCTAGGATCGACTTCTGGAGACAAAACCCGTAAATAGTGTATTAGATCTTTCACCTGGTTGCAGACAAAAATGCATTTCCATTCCATGCAAGGGATAGCAAGTTTTGATGATATCCAGAATTTCACTTTGACTCTATGGAGACATGGGAGGTTCTGCCAGGACTGGTTCATATATGGAAATCCCTTCTGAGTCCTCTTCAGTGACTGAAGTTTTGTCTGTGGCTTCTCTCCCAGTCCGAGAGATGACCATGACAGATTTAAGAACATAAGAATAGTCCTGCTGGATCAGACCCAAGGCCCATCTAGTCCAGCATCCTGTTTCATGTAGTAGCCCGCCCACCAGATGCCACTGAGAAGCCCACAGGCAAGAGGTGAGGGCGTGCCCTCTCTCCTGCTGTTGCTCCCCTACAACTAGTATTTAGAGGCATCTTGCCTCTGAGGCTGTGGGTGGCCAATAACCACCAGACTAATAGCCATTGATAGACCTGTCCTCCATGAATTTGTCTAAGCCCCTTTAAAGCCATCCAAGCTGGTTTACAACGAACAGTGGTTATCATCTGGGCAAAGATAATCATCGATAATCATTGTTTCAAGGATTTCCTTGGTGCTTCAGTGTTGCTAACTAGTCTGGATGCTGCCTACCGATTTCTCTCCTCTGCGCTGCAGAATTTGACCGCCATGAACTGCTGATCTACGAAGAGGTGGCACGCATGCCTCCATTCCGCAGGAAAACCTTGGTGCTCATCGGTGCCCAGGGGGTCGGCCGGCGCAGTCTGAAGAACAAGCTTATCATGTCTGATCAAGCTCAGTATGGAATCACCATCCCATGTGAGTTTGGGCTGCTCTGGACTAGAGAGTACATTAGCCCTATTCAGACATTCTCGCCTCATCCAGACATTATGAAACGGAGGCTGTACTCGGGTTCCTACTCCAGTACAACCTCTAGGGATGTACACAACTGGTTTTAGAATCTGAACTGGATTTGAACCAGACCGGACCAGTTTGTTTTTGCGCCCCTCCAGACTAGGGCCCAGCTCGGCTCGAATTCGAGCTAGTTCGGGCCCGATTCAAGTGGGGCAGGGGGCTTCCCTAGGGGATATATACGCTTCTGACAGCAGCTGTGGTGGCTGCTGGGGAATAGCAGCAGCGGTATTATTTCCCTTCTTCTTGAGTAAGGAGTTCTTGCTCCAGAGGAAGGGAACCTTTAGATGCAACACCATGCATGGAATTGTTCTCTGCATGCCATTGGCCACCACGTCACTGTGCATCCACTTTTGGTACTGCCAGCTTGCAGTTTATGGAAAGACCAGCTGGTGGTGGGAAAGGGGTTCTGATATGATCCAATAGCAGAGAACCATGAGCATGTTTTTACTTGGCATCATCACTAGAGGGAGACAGAGACTATACCCAGTTTCTAGGTGACCCACCTTAATGCATTGTCCTTGTTGCAGACACTTCGCGGAGGCCCAAGGAGCACGAAAAGACTGGGCAGGTGTATTGCTTTGTGACTAGGAGTGAGATGGAGGGGGACATCAAAGCAGGTCGCTACCTGGAGCATGGCGAGTACGAGGGGAATCTCTATGGGACCAAGATTGATTCTATCCATGAAGTTGTGGAGTCAGGCAAGATGTGCATTCTGGATGTCAATCCACAGGTAGCTGTTTCCCCCCTTATTCCTGGGTTTGGGATGGAAGGATGTGCAGACCCAGTTCAGTCGCGAACCTGACTCCTGCAAACTGGGCTGGTTCAAGCAGTTCAATTGTGAACTGTTTCAAACTGGTTTGAGCTAGTCAGAGCTGGTTCGTTGAACAGACTGGCCCAGCCAATCAGTTCAACTGAACTGGTTCGCATACCTGCGGTTCAGTCCAAATCCAGTCCGAATTCAGACTGAACCGTGCCAAATGGTCTGTGCATACCCTTAGAAGGAAGGTCCTGGAGGAACTTTCTGTGGTCCTTGTACTAGCGACTGTGGTGCTAGATCCACAACTGTATATAATGATATTCAGATTCTAATGGAAAAATAAAAAGCCCTCTTCTGTTCAAATATGATATGACAGGACATGGGGAATATGAACTATGATTACATTTTGCATCAGTCAAAGGCTACAATTAACCCCAGATCTGATTATAGTGTAGAAAACCCGTTCATGGTTCTAAATATAATTGACTCAGCTAACTGGAAAATTCAAAACACCACTCAGATTTTCTTCCATAGTGCTCTATTAATTACAGGATATATATTTGCTACTGAATTCTTTTATACATGTACTCATACTCTTTTGGTGTATCTTTTTGTGTTCCTGATTACTCTGATTTCTTTCCTTGCTGCTCATTTGTTCATTTATATACTCTGTCATTCTAAATTACATCCCAGACAAGAGGGACTGTGTTATTTAGTTAAAAATGTGACATGCATTTTCTAAAATAAAGAGTTTGAGGAGAAAAACAGTAGAGCACTGTAGACTCCTTGCCAATCGCCCAGGGGTCATCTGTCCTTTGAATGGCTGTACCTGGTATTTGTCTAAGAGAATCTTGCATGTCAGAGCAGCAAGACCACCAGATGCCCCATTGGGCCATAGCTCAGTGATAGAGCACCTGCTTTGTTTGCAGAAGGTCCCAGGTTCAGTTCTTGGCATCTCCAGGTAGGGCTGGGAAAGACTCTTGCCTGAAACCTTGGAAAGAGCCACAGAGTAGCCAGCACTGAATTAGATGGACCAATGGTCTGACTTGGTATAAGGCAGCTTCTCATGTTCCTAAGTATCCCTCCAGGGACAGCAGTTAACTAGCCTCCCTTGCAATGCAACTGGCACAGTGTGCCCAGCTGAGGGCCAGCAGAGGAGGGGGAATGCACTCAGTAATTGTCAGTGGGACCCCTTCCCCGAGGCACATGCAGGAAGGTATGGGTTGCACACTATCCAGAAGCACATTCTGCAGGAAGACCAGCAGTGAAGTGCCAGTGTGGGTGCACCAATGTTTTGTACAGCACCTAGCACACCACCGGTGTTCAGGGTTGTATAGTAGTGGTGGCAGTCAGTCTCTCTTTCTCCTTTCTCCCTCTCTTGGATGCTTGGACAGGCCGTGAAGGTTCTGCGGACAGCAGAGTTTGTCCCCTACGTGGTGTTCATTGAAGCCCCAGATTTCGAGACTCTGCGAGCCATGAACAAAGCAGCTCTGGAGAGCGGTGTGGCTACCAAACAGATGACGGTGAGTTCTCCATTTTGCCAATGCAGCACTGGGAAAGAGGGGGAGGAGCTATGCTCAGGCTCCTCCCAGTGGTGTCCTTGGTTCATTCCAGGGGTGTTCCTCACTCCACAACCAGAGCCAGTGTGACCAGAGATGAGGGTCCAAAAACCAGTTACCCAAGACTGCTGGTGAGGGATCTGTGGGTGGAGACAGCTGTGCTGTAACGATAACAATCACAATTTGCCAAAGCCCTGTCCCCCCTTGAGTCTTGTGTGGGGAGAATCTAGGGGTGAAGCGCCACTGTAGTTCACTTATTGACTCTTTCTGGTGTCCTCCCAGGATGCCGACCTGAAGCGGACGGTTGATGAAAGCTGCCGAATCCAGCGGGGCTACGGGCATTACTTTGACCTCTGTTTAATCAACGACAACATGGAACGGACATTCCAGCAGCTGCAGGAAGCCTTGGAGAAGCTGCACAGTGAACCACAGTGGGTCCCCGTCAGCTGGGTTTACTAGAGGGGAGTTCCCTCTTCTCCTCTTCTGCCCCCAGCCTTGGGGCTTTGGCTTTCCTGTCCCCCCATTTTGCCAAGGAACCCAACAGTCTCGTTTGCCCCTGGCAAGTCTCCTAATTGCCACCTGTCCCTTTTCAGCAGTCACATCCACCTGGGTAGCCCCTGGGAAGAGGCTGTGCAGATGAAACAAAGTTGGCTTTATTAGCTCTTAAAGAGAAGGTACTTCCTTAGTCCATTCTAATACGCCTCCAACCAACCACAAACTCTTTTATACTGCCACAAATGGGTGAGTGTCCTCTGTTTCTCCATCACTGACAACAGGAAGCCCTTTAATGAAGAATTCATGCAGGGTGGGGAAGTGAGCAGGGCTACCAAATACCCACAATGCCTTGCTACATCTGCTCCCCCTGATTGTCTTGTCAGGTGGGGTGGGAATTCAGCATCTCTCAATTCACAGCTAACTCACTGCCAAAAACTCTGCTTTGTAGATGGACCCAGTCTTGATATTGCCAAAAGAACTACCAGCCTGGGTTTCTTTCCCACTGGAAAACAAAAAAAGAAAAAAAACCTTGCCTCCATAAAGGCACGGTCTGTGCAATACCATTGCAAGGTTTTGTGGGATATTAAAGGGTGTCCATAAAAGGTTTGTGACTGCAAAAATATGACAACATGGCCTTGTGGTGGGAGCTTTGGTCTGTAATCTAAAGCCTCGGTATCGGTTCCTGGCAGTGATACGCCTAATGATGGCGAATGGGTCTTTTGGCCTCAGTTTTGCTGTCAGTAAAATGGAGGTAAACAACTTATTTACACATCATGAGGATGTTTGTGAAGGTAGAATCCCTCACTGCGAAGAGCTAAGCAGATGGCTGCTTTTTGACCTGAAGTGGTTTGAGGCAGGTTTTGGGCCTCTGGAGATGTGCCACCAGCACTGCTTGGACCTTCATCAGCCTCCCCAGACACTTCTCTTTCTCTGAGCGCTTAGGGGGCCTCTGCCATTCAAAGTAAACAGTATTAGGTAAGATAGATCAACAGTCTGGCTCAATATAAGAAAGCTTCATATAAAGGCTTGGTTCACACAATTGTTCAAATCTAGGTATAAAGCTGGTAACCGACATTAGCTTGATAATGTGAACCCATGCCAAGATAACCAATGCTGGTTAGTGTCCCGAGATAAGTCTTACATTCCCACCTTGGCATTGGTTCACACAATCACACGAATGGCAGTTACCAACTTTTAGTCCATGAGCCAGACCCATAAATTTTGGCCATTGGTACCATCCCAGGGGATGAATGCTCAGTGATTTGGTGCAACATCTACCTCGCTGGAGATGGAATATAGGTGATAGCATTGTTGCACTCACAGCTTTCTCTGTGTGAGCACCCCTTCTTTGTCCCTACCCTTAAACAATTAAAGTAAAATTGCAGTCATTTTTGCAGAGAGGAAAGGGTTTGGTTCAGGATTAAGGTAACTATGAACAAATGTACTCTCTCCATGGAGTGATCTTTGGAGGATATTCCTGCCTATTTTCATTTCCATTCCTCTGACAACTTCGATAAAATTTTATAGTAGTTTTTGTGTTAAAAAAATGTTTTTAAGCACCATTGCAAATTTGGCCGCTGCCAATCGGAGGGTCAGGACAATAAAAGCACGATAATGCACTGTCTTGCAATGCTTTCACCTATTTTCCATCTCTAGCGGTGTAGACCTTATCAAACATCGCAATAAGCATTCATCCCCACAGATGTTACTGACCTTCCCAACTAGCTCATTTAAACCTAGATTCGAATGATTGTGTGAACTAGGCCACTGTCTTGTACATTTAGCTGTGAGGTGTTTCCCCACCAGTCTCTCTAAAGCTGACGCACCCACAGGAAAGCTGCATGAGGAGGCTTAAGGGGGAAGGAATAAAACTGGTACTGATCCTCAGTCAGAATCCTTATGGCTGCTGCCTGTCCTAGTACCTGATGGTGCTCACTATGTGACCCTCTGATCCTGCCTCCAGTACCTTCCTGTTGGGTAAGACAAATAGCCTCCAAACAGAGGTGATGGACAGACCATAATCCAGGCCTTTGGTTCTCTAAACCTTGACTCTCACCACAAGGCCACCTGCAGTGCTTCCGGGTTTCCAAGGTTCTCCTTTTTCCTGCCAGGACCAACCATCACTACCTCACACACTATGGCAGCTGTTAATGGCGGCGTGAGCCGCTGCAGGAAGAGGGCAGAACCTTTGGCTCAGATTTTCTCTGACGGACCAAGGAAGGAAGTTTCTTTGCAACGGTTCCCCCACATATCTCTTTCCTTTCTGCAGCGTGTTTGCTTTGTTTTAAATAGCCAAACCTGTTGTTGTTGCAGTTGCTGTTTAAAGATTATCACCAGAAAGACGTTAGGCCTGGTCTGAGCTGTTTTGTGGTTATAGCAGGGAAAAGGTTAGGGTTGGGATATTTCCCATACCAGGCAGGATGGAGTATGGCTGGATCCCTGCTTGGTGCTCATGCTCCCGTTTTCCCACCATTCTAGGGCTTCCTGCCGGGTTTCTTGTTTCTTGTAAACTAGGGATGTAGCTATAATGGGAGGGGGGCACATGTCCCTGGGCATTTCCAGAGGGAAGGGGGCCCCACTATCTGAGCAACAGCTCACTTTTTGCTCTCGCCCTCCCACCTCCCTGACTCACTGGCATGCTGCTGGCTCCAGACTGGAGGGTGCATCTTGGCTTCAAGCCAAGGTATATCTGCTTTAAAAGAAAATGTTTCTGAGCCAGGGAAATGCGTGCATGTGAGTGTGTGTGGGAAAGCGTCTGCATGCTTGGGGAGGGTGTGATATTATTTGCAGAGGAGTGAGGGAAGGGGCATGCTGAGAATGTTTTTTGTTGCACCAAATCCATACGGTTATTCTGCAGCAAATATATGGGGGGCAGGGAGGAGGTTTTTTACAGGGAGTCTGGGCGGGGGTGGGGTGGGGGTCAAAGGCCCATCCACTTTTTGTCCCAGGGCTCACTCCAGCCTTGCTACTTGCTACACCCCTGTTGTAACCAGATCGTTGATTCTTCGACCTGATCTCTTTTACATCAATGGGCTTTGCACACATGCAAAGACCACGCCGGGAACATTCCAAGCGTCTTGATCCTTGTTTTGCCAGGAACCCCACCTCCAACTGCCATATGCAGCTGCGCCTTGCCTCAGCTCTCAGAACGGGGCTGGCAATGAGCAGAAAGCTCTTTTAATTGCTTTAATGACAAGATTTGTTGTAATTCAATTTTTAGCTTTAAGCGTGCTATTATCCCCTCTGGGCTTTTGGATACAGGATATGGCTGAACTCTAAGGAAATGCACTGACCCACCTGTGCATAGTGTTGGCAAGCCTCATTCTGTGCAACCCTGTGAGATCATTGAGTAACAGCAAAGTACACAGCAATCAGGTCATTAGGAAGAGAATGGATGGCAGCCATGGTGCCAATTTTGATGGCTTTGGAGAATTTCAGGGAAAGTCTTCCAAAATGGATTAGTCTAAAATCTTGTACTGAAACAGAGTTGGAAGCAAAGGGTACAATCCAGACAAATTTAAGCACAGACCCTATTATTTCCCTATGATTATTATTATTATTAGTAGTAGTAGTAGTAGTATATTTGTGTCAATATACAAATATATTGTATATATTTATACAAGAGATGTATGCCTGTGGGACTTGAAAGGGCTTAATTTTGGCTGAATTGTGCTCAGAATTCCAAAGCAAATTCACGTTTGACTTTGCCTGCAAAAATCTGAATTTATATTCTCCCAGTTGAATTCTCTGAGAACGTTTTCCCGTTTGTGGATGCTCTTCAATTTCAGGATTTGTGGGAGGAGAAAGTAAAGCAGTTTGCCAAATTCCTTATTACCTTTGCACTTTCCCCAGTAAGGACTGATATTTCAGAAGTATTTCATCGCAAGAATCTGAAAATAAAATTAAAAACAGCTGGATGTGGTTCTGCTTCTGCCCATCTCAGCATTTGTTAATCAACTGGAAATGACAGCTCCTAGACCCAGAATTGTCTAGTTGTTTAATAGGCCTTTTAGTCTTAGGGTTGTTGTGGATGCCTGCTCCTCTTTTGCTTGCCTGTGGCTTAGTTACATTAACGATGTTTATCCCCATCACCACCCCGGTTCTTTCAACCCAGCTGTGATTACTTTTCACTTGTGGTTAATTAAAATTCACATCTTGCAGAGACTAATATTTATTATCCTAAATTCTCTTGCAGTATTATCCCATCTCATGGTTCTGACCTATTCATTGATGGTGCTCTGCATCTGTCCATCTCTCTACACAGAGGTGCTCTTACCCCTGGACTTCAGGGCTGAAGTCTAGGGCCTCCACAGCCCCTGACCCCCCCCCCCATACTCTTTAGTCTATCCTGGGTGGTGTGGTTGCCTGGTAGAGCATGATGATGCTTAATTTGCAGCGGGGGGGGGACCTCCAAAGGCCTTTAGGTCCAGGCTCCAAAATACCTAGGTGCACCTCTGTCTGCACCTGATCTGTGCATCTATGCCTGTGCTTTTCTCTTCTGTGTATTTATTTATTATTACCATTACTATTACTATTACTATTACTATTACTATTACTATTACTATTTATTCAATTTCTATACTGCCCTTCCAAAAATGGCTCAGGGCGGTTTACACAGAGAAATAACAAATAAATAAGAGGGCTCCCTGTCCAGAAAATCGCCACTTTAAAAAGGTGCCTCTTTGCCAAGTTAGCAGGGTTTATCTGTTTGTTTGCTGCCAAATCTGATGTAACCTTCAATGCTCATAGGGCTGCCTTGGGGCTCGAACTCTCACTTATCAAAAGATTGGACGGAATTGGTTATGGAAAGGTACAGAAGGCCATCAGATCCAGCCCTCAATCCTGTGACAAACACCCAACACATCAGTCCTCTGGAAAAAAAATGTCATGGCTAGAACTGTTTGTCTACATCTGCCATCTCTAGTGGATGTTGTTCTTGGGGATTCCCTTTCCAATATTCTTTCCAATATAATAGCAAGCCATTAGAATCTCCAGGATTGTTTTCAATAGTCACCCAGAGATTTATGCCTGTACTGGAGGGTTGATTAACCGCACACCAGACACTATCTATATACATAAAATAATAAATATCCCCAGCAGCACCTGGGGGGAACTAGGAGGGGGAGGCTGCAGATAGCATTGGTCAATAGCTAATCTTTTGAGTGGCTTGGCTAAGCCTTATTGTAATCACCTCTCTGTTTTGTTCTTTTGTATTTCCTCTCTTTCCCCCTTGCTGTGCCCTGCCCTTTCTGCTTTCTCCTTCCCTGCCTGTTTTTCCTGGCCCTGATTCTGACCAAGGAGAAGCTCCTGATCTAGCTGTCTAACTTACATCCTAGTGAACCCTTGATTTCTGCACCTATTTTCCTCGCCTCCCCCTTTTCACTTCTTTTTAAATCTCTTTATCCTTTTGGGTTGCATACACAAGTCTTGCTTCCAGTATTCAGGGATTCCCAGCCTTGAGTCTCTAGATGCTGTTGGTCCACAACTCCCATCAGCCCCAGCCACAATGGCCTTTGGGATGATGGTGATGTAAACACATCAATGGGAGATGTGGTCCAACAACACTGTGGGACTCCAGGTTGAGAACTCCTGCATTGATACATCAACATCAGTCAACAAGGGCTAGAAACGTTATTACTGCTTTAAAAACAAAGTTTTGCAACTTTGGGGCATAAAGACTGCACACTTGAAATGCATGATGCTGAAACCGTAAGAACCAGCAAGGCAGGAGGAGAACAGTCTCACTCAATGGACCTAATAGTATTTTAGTGACTCTCTCTTGTGAGTTTTGAGGTAGTTCCCTGTTTATGGTCCCAAGTGAAAGCAATTAGCATTTGAAAAACTTTTGGTTTATACTTTTTAACTGCATATACTGTGCAACTGAGTCCCACACGGGAACTGGTCCCCTCCTTTTTAAAAGAAAACTGTTTATTGGTGACATTGTGTTGTCTTTCCCTCTCCCTGAACTGTCTGTTTTTATCAGCACCCTAATTAAAGAGAGAAAGCATTCTGTGTCCATTTGCTGTGTGTGCTAAAAAAGCCGTTCTGAAAGTATTGTGTGTTCTTTGACCAGCACCACCTTTTAGAAGATGTTTCTTGGGCATTTTGAAGGCTTGGTAGATGCTCTTCTACTCTTTCAGTGGGTTCTTTTCTGTCAGTGCTTGTCAAAATGAATTTTTGTGGGCGGGGGGGATTTTGTTTGATTTCTTCAATTCTGAATTTGCCAATCATTTATTTATAAACAAGAATAATACATTCCTATGCGAGTCCTATTGACATATTAGGTTCAGTGCATGCACAATCTTTGTACAGTGGCTGACCTCCAAATTAACACTGCATTAGTGCAAGGATGTTGCACTAGCAAGTTCTGCTAAGTCAGAAGCTTGCGTTCCAGATGAGTGTTTCACCGTGCAACAGATTGCATTTACACAACCATTCCCACTGGGAAGCCTCTTTCTCAGCCCATAAATGTTTCAGGGAATGATACAAAGCTATCCGCTGCTCTTTTCCACAAGTCCACCAAGACTGCAATCAACCAAGTCTATAACCAAGTTCACTTTTAAAATGAATACACAGATACAGCCATTCACACAAAAACATGAACATGTACAGACACCTGGATACATGTCCAACATGCACTGCCAGGATCAAGCCCCAAGCTTGATTTTGGCCCCCAGCCCGTTTTGTACCTGGCCTTTTATTGGGGTTAGAGGGCACAAGCATACCCCAGGGCCAGTATCGTATGTGTGCTTGGGTTGTTTGCAGCCCAAGGGCACACAGAATTGGATGCCTAGAGTGCCCGACTCATGGGGGATTCCCCCAAAGCATCATCCTCATTGCACAGTGCATTGTGGGATATCCGGAGGCCAGGACTCATTTTCCCAGCCTCCGGAGATCCATGCTGCTGGAAGCAGTGCGGATTGTGTGGAAGTGCAAGCCACGCTCCACACAGTAAACAATTGGTCATCTGCAGGGAGCTAGGTTCAACCCTGCCTTCCCCCTGCTGCCCGCCCCGCCCCGGGATTGGTCATGTGAATGACTTCAATATCTGAATAGGGCTTAAGGGTATTCATGTTCCTCTGTGCAGCTACTGCTGGTAAACCCAAGAGGGTGCTCTGGCTGGATCTGACCAACACAGGTGAAAACCCCTGCTACCAACTGCAGGTAGTGGATAATTGCATCTAGGATAGTTTTTAGATTTGTATCCAGTCTTTCAGGTGGTTGAGTGTAGGGCATTGGAAGGGACATTGCCTGATTCCCCCCCTTGCTCTTTGCTGCCAAGGCACTGCCTTCTACGTCCTCTAATGTGGTTGTCACTGCTTGCCTCTGCCACCAGTATAATTTTCTGCTATTTTTGCATATATACCCCACTATGCATGTGCACAAAAGGTTGCCATTTTTATTTCAGGTGTGTAAAAAGAAATCAAGATGATGACAGCAGCTGCAGCAGAGGGAAATGTGGGGGCTTGTTGTGCTTTTGAGTCAGTGTCAACTCCTGGTGCCCACAGAGCCCTGTGGTTTTCTTTGGTAGAATACATGAGGGGTTTACCATTGACATCTCCCGTGCAGTATGAGATGATGCCTTTCGGCATCTTCCTATATCGCTGCTGCCCAATATATGTGTTTCAAGTGGGGATTTGAACCAGCAACCTCTTGCTCCCTAGGCAAGTTACTTCCACACTGCGGCATTAGGTGAATTATTGTGGGGGGTACATGTGGCTACATCCTTGAAACGAAGGCCTGATTCACACAATTGTTTGAATCTAGGTTTAATGTAGGTTACCAACATTAGCGTGTTTGATAGCTTGATCTGAACCCACATCAAGTCTGGAATCTCAGATTCATCTTGGGCCATACACCAGCTTTGTGTGGGTTCACACAATCACACTAATGTTGGTAACCTACATTAAACCCAGAGCCAAACAATTGTGTGAATCAAGCCAATAAGTGGGAGGGGAGACATACAGAGATCCCAGTCTCATACAAATAGACTTTGTTACACTAACAAATTTTAAGAATGTAAGGGATGTCCTGCTAGATCAGACTAGAATTTAGGTGCAGGCAACCCAGGTGAGCAGCTAAAGTGCTGGGCTTGGTGTGTGAGTGTTGGATAATTAATTTATTCTTAAAATTGAAAAGATTACAGGAAGCAAAATTTTATTTATTTATTTATTTATTTTATTTAACATATTTTTTAATACTGCCTAAAACTTACATCTCTGGGCAGTTTACAAGAAGATAAAAACAAAGTTAAAACATTAGTTAAAAACAAAACAAGAAATTTAAAAAACCACAATTTAATTTTTTTTTAAACAATATTTTAAAAACAACATTAAAACAACATTAGTCAACAAAAAGTTGATTTATTTGCTTATATATGGCATGAATCAATACAGGTTTACAGAACCATGCATACCAACTTATCATCTTAAATGACAAGGATCAACCCTGCATGTGGATTGGGAGTCAAAGACACAATAGAGGCTAAATATACAATAAGGTATTTGAAAGCTGAGCAACTGGAGGGAGGTGGACCAAAGGTGCTCCTCGCCTGGAATATCATAGGGCAGCCTGGACCAGTTAGTCCAGCATCCTATTTCAAACAGCAGCCAGTTGGATGCTTTTGTGAAGTGCACGAGTGGGACATAAAGAGCCAGCGTGGTGTTGTGGTTAGAGTGCTGGACTAGGACCGGGGAGACCCGAGTTCAAATCCCCATTCAGCCATGATACTAGCTGGGTGACTTTGGGCCAGTCACTTCTCTCTCAGCCTAACCTACTTCACAGGGTTGTTGTGAGGAGAAACTCAAGTATGTAGTACACCGCTCTGGGCTCCTTGGAGGAAGAGCAGGCTATAAATATAAAAATAAATAAAATAAATAAATAAAGGGAACTTCATGAAGCAATTATTTTAAAGGTGTTAGTTGGCAGCAATGGGGCCCCAATGGGGGCAGCAATGGGGTCCCAAAGGCAAAGAGTAGAGGGGGCATTATGATAGGAGAGTGGCAGATGGGAGCAAGAGGATCGGGTACAGCCAATGCCTGCCCACTTACAGCACAGTGCTAGGCGGGCAGGGGTGCTACTGCCCACACGGCTGCATGATTGGAAACAGTGTTGACACAGCTGCACAAAAGCACCCTTGGGCAACCGCTGGAAACTGCGCAAACGCAGATGCGCAATGGTACAGCCATTATTTCCAGTGGCCATACATTGTGAAACTGCATTTGTGCCATTTTTGGCCGTTGCAGAAGAACGTTGCTTATAATTTATTTATTTTTACCTGTATATCCTGCTCTTCCTCCTAGGAACCCAGAGTGGTGTACATGGTTATTTTTATCCACACAACAACCCTATGAGGTAGGTTAGGCTGAAAGATAAGAGACCAACCCAAAGTGACCCAGTGAGTTTCATGACTGAATGAGGTTATGAACTCGGGTCTCCCCGGTCCTAATCCAGCCCTCTAATCACTATGCCACACTGGTAGTGCACTCTTGCACAGCTGTTTCCAACCATGCAACAGTGCAAGCACTACCGCCTGCTTCACTGTATGTGGGCCACTGACCCATAAAGCACCAGATCCATTTAAAAAAAATATCTTACAGACATTTCGGTGTCGGAGATACTTGGAATTACTTCTAGACTTTTCAATAGCTTAAGTGGTTGTAATGCCTACCTACCATTTTAAGGAAGCCCACAAAGGGAGCTGTGCATGAGTGGGGTAAGTTGGGGGAAAACCAACTTGCTGCCAACCCTTTAGAATGCTGCCAAACTTTTTACCACCTTGGGAAGACCTGGATCTCATTAGAAAATGAGGAAAAACAGAAGAACATTTCCTTTAACCTTTTTGATATGTCTGTTTCTACCTCTCCAACTGTGTGTCTGGCATGGTGATGGCCTGAATTTCCACTATTTTTTATATTTTCACTTTCTCCTTTTTTTTTTTTAGTGGAAATTATTTTATTCACTTAGCAACTCTGTGCATAGGAGAGTAGTGTCTTTGAGAACCCAGATGCTGTACAATAATGTTCCTTTTTCTCTGTCATACCTGTTATGCCCCTGTAGCTACTACTGAAACTGGCTCATATTTTGTTACATTTCTGTTAACTTTTAATAAATTTCATGGGGGGGGGTCGGGTCCAAAATGATGCCTTCTGTGTCTTTTCCTTCCAGCTTGTAAAGTTGGATTTTCTTGCAGGTGTGGGACATCTGCAATTCTGAATTTGCTAAGTTTGTTGATGAATCAGGCTGTGAGATACTAACTCGCACACTCACCCCATATTAGCATATCCAATCCATATATCTGGTTCTGGTCCTTTTTGTCCACTAGTGGATCTCTTGAACTGGGTGCCTGATGTAGAGGAGGAAAAGGTCACACTCAGCAACCCTGTAATGCAGGCAGGATGCGGCACATGTAATGGTTTGGGGAGCTACTCTGTGGTTTGGGGGGAGGGGGTTGGCAGTGTCTTGGGCAGGGAGGCCCTTCCATGAGATGAGGTGAGGTGGTAGCCTCAGGCAGCAAGATGCCCTCCTTCCCTCTCCTCCTTTAAAAGGGGGTGGGGGAGGGGAAGAGAGTGTGTGCAAGTGGGTGGCATTTGGTTCCCTGCCTCAGGCATACAGAGGTCTTCTTGAGTAAAGGTAAAGTGTGCCTTCGAGTTGGTGCCGACTCCTGGCGACCACAGAGCCACGTGGTTTTCTTTGGTAGAATACAGGAGGGGTTGACCATTGCCATCTCCTGCACAGTATGAGATGATGCCTTTCAGCTTCTTATATCACTGCTGCCCGATATAGTGGTTTCCTACAGTCTGGGAAACATAACAGTGGGGATTCGAACCGGCAACCTCTGGCTTGCTAATCAAGTCATTTCCCTTGAGTAGGGTAGCCATATTCTGGCTTTCCAAATCAGGGTGCCTAATTAGCATAATTTGGTAAATTGGCTTGAAAATAATTGTTGAGCAAAAGAGTGACTGCACATTTTGCTCCATAATTCTGCTTCTACAAGGGCTAGAGCTTAGCTTTTTAAAAAAAACTGTGTGAAAAAGTTCTAGGAGGGAAAGTACTGGGAAGGGCTAAACTTCCCAGCACTCCTCCGTGCACACCTTCCAAGACAGTGCAGGGATTCAATTTCCCTTAAAGGAACACCCCAAACCTGGTGCCAGGGAACTGCATTGCTCGGTGAGAATGGTCATCTTCACATGGTGCCAGGAAAACTGTGCAAAGTAATCCACTTTGGCAGAAGCTTCAGAGGCCCAATAAACAATTACTCAGGTAGCAGCACTCGGGGTAAATGCGGGCCACCACTGGCCCCAGGCCTTAAATCAAGAATCCATACAGGGTGGATTGCACCTAGGACTGCCATATTCTGGCTTTCCAAATCCAGATGCCTAATTTGCATATTATGTAAATTGGCTTGAAAATAATTTTTGAGCAGAAGAGTGACTGCACATTTTGCTCCATAACTCTGCTTCTACAAGGGCTAGAGCTTAGCTTTTTTTTTTTTAAGTGAAAGCTGAAATCCAGGCAAATCTGGGTGCGCTAAGCAATCTGGGTGAAATGCTTAAATTCCGGGTAAAACCTGAAGTTCCAGGGGGCATGGCAACTCTAACTGCACCAAAGATCCATCTAGCCCAGTATTTATTTTTATGTATTCATTTATTTTATTTATATACCGCCCTTCCAAAAATGGCTCAGGGCAATTCACATCAAAACAAAAGCAAAACAATTACAATCAAAACTAAATTAAACAATTAAAATCATTTAAAAAGTAAACTCATTAACTTTAAAATCATTTAAAACCAACATTAAAACATTAAAACCATAAATCTAATTAAAAGCCTGGGTGAATGAATGTGTCTTCAGTGCCCTTTTAAAAGTTGCCAGAGATGGGGAGTCTCTTATTCTGTCTCCAACAGTGGACCAGCCAAATGCCCCTGACATATTGGCCAGCCGGGAAGGTGGATGAGGGGTCATCCCCTGTTGCTTGCCCTTCTCAGCATTTTGCACAACACCAAACAAATTCTAATGTACAATTGGACACATTTTGTGCCAAAAAGAAAAGCCTGTGCTCTATTATTTATTGTGCAGCTGGGCCTATGAAGTTTAATCAGGAAATAGACCGTTTCTTAAAAAAAGAGAAAAAGAAAATAGACAAAAAACAGAAAATAAAGATGAATCCCACTTCCTTTCTGTCTTCATAACTTTATGCAAAAAGTATATTAGAGCCCTCCGTGACTCTTTCCCATCCTTTGCAAGGCTTCTCCATTTCGCTTGCTTCCTCTTTGTATTTCTCATTTTACTCTTCTTTCCCCTGTGATTTCACTCTCTCTTTCTCTGTCTCTTTCCTTTTCTGTTCATTCTCTTTCCCTTCCATCTCTCTTCATTTGCTTGAAAATTCTGGAATAAGGAGGTGATTTAAGATTAGGGTAGGCTGCAATCCCCAACCCCATGCAGCAGGAAACAAAGCTTAGGATAAGTTTTGCACAATAGGACGACAATGATTTCTACAAATTTATTCTGTTCTTCTTTCTAACAGATCTACCTTGGATTTCTCATGGGGAATGTTTTAGAAAGAGTGTAGCCTTTTGGTACTATGAGTAGTTCAGGGCAGATTAGCTGTCTGCCAATTTCCTGCCGCCTTTCAGAACTGCAATCTGAGCCCTACTTGCTTCCCTGCAGGCCACGCCCACCCACTGAACAGCTGACTGTCGGGTGGACGAGTTGGGCAGCAGAAGGAGCCACAGGGAGCAACCCGCAGGGAAAGAATCTGGACTCGGAGCCCGGGCATCGTGTGTGTATAGCTCGCGCTGGCTGCCGCATGCCAGCCGCCTCAACACCGGGGAAAGAGCGTCCTGGCCGGAACAAACAGTCCCTCCCCCCCGCGAACTGTGGGATCTCCCGGGGATTGTTGGCAATCCGGGACTGTTAGCAACCCTAAGTGGGGTGTCTGATACTGGGCAGCAGCTGCTGATAGCTTCCATGACCAAAATAAGAGGCACCTGTCCTGGCCATTTTAAGCGATAGGTCTTCTTGCAATGGAGACTGAGTTGAAAGAAAGAGAGAAAGAAATCCCTTCCAGGAATAAATGCGAGCCGCGCGCCTCTTCTCCTTTTACTTAATCGTCCTTCCTGCTATTACTCACGCATCACCCAGATTACTCCTCCTCGGGGATTGGCCAAAGAGATCCGTGTAAGCAATAACGTTATGAAAGCATGCCCTTCGCACTCGTTGATGCCACGGTTGTGATTACGCCGCCATACCCAAGAACACACACACAGAGGGAAGAACCATGTGGCTTTTACTGCTGCTGCCGCTGCTTGCCGTTCCGGTCTTGGGCCTGATTTACATCTATCTTGTCCATCGCACAGGGAGCCCTTTTAGCCCACTAGCTGCGTCCTCCTCCCCCAGACCTCTGATCACGGACCCAGAGGCTCGTAAGAGAGTCCTCAAGAAAAGTAAGTGGCCGGCAGCCGGACGGGAGCTGGGCTGGGGCAGAACTTGAGGGGACACTGCCCCTAGTGTGGCCACAGGGCTGTGGCGCAGGCTGGCCGCATCCTGCCACCAGGCTGGCATGGGCATCCAGGCTGGATTCCACAAAAGTCTCCCGCGCTCATTCGCAGAGGGGTGCAAAAAGGCTGTAGTGGGAAGCGGGATGATGGAGTCGCTGTGAGGAGGCTCCTCGTCCTCTCCTCCAATCCTGTCTCACACACCCTGCCCCCTTTGCCAAAGCAACAGGGTCAGGCAGCCCCTGTGTCATTCTGACGCTTCCACGCCGTTTGCCCAAAGTCTTTTGCAAGCATTCCAAGCGGGTTCTGTCCCAAGAGGCAGAGCAACAGCTAGGACAGCGATATTTGTTTTCACTCTGGCGTTTTCTTTCTCCTTGCAACTGCGCATGCTCAGTGGAGCATAGGCAAATTATCACTTCCTCGGCCGGTGAAGTAGCGCTTTCTCGTGCTTCTCAACGACTCCTTCTCCCTGTAGGGTTTTCTGATACGCTAGCTTTATTCTCCCCTCCATCACCAGATTTCTCTCGCATGTCGAGTCTCCTCCTCCAATCCCGTCTGCCTCCGCGATCCTCCTCCTCCAATCCGTCTGCCTCCGCGAGTTGAAGCCAGCCAGAGCCAGAGCTGCACCCAGCTAGAGCTGGCTGGCTGGGTGCAGACGGGGTGAGGGCATTCACGTGTGCGAGGGGAAAGAGCTGGAAGTTAATGTATCCTTTTTACGTCCTCGCTCACGGGGCATGCTCAGCTGCCTGCCTGAAGAAATTCGAATATAATTTTTCTTGGCGATAAGACGCGGCACCAGGAGCGCTTCGCCTGTTGATAAGCCAGCCACAAAAGTTGGGGAGGGGATGGGAGGAGAGAGGTAATACATTGAGCTTTCAAGCTAAGCCATCAGGGAGGGGACACCACACGCGTCTAAATTCTTTACTGTAGTTAAATTCTTACTTTAGGTAATAATTATGCATGTAAGCTTTAAAGTCCCTGCCAGAGGAGTTTGGAATAAAAATGTCCACAGCCTGGAAGAAATAATAATAATAATATATATCCTAGACCCTTGGAGCGGGCTGGATATTTAAAGTACCAAATCTAGTCAATAACATCTGGTGACTGTGTGTAAACAGCATATTATTTTATTTATTTATTTATTTATTTATTTATTTTTCACATATTGGCCAGATTTACCCCGAAGTCCCTGCAAGTTATCGGGGAGCAGTTCACACACAATTTGGGTTTTTTACTGCGCATTAAGAGTGTGGCCCAATTTTTATCCTGGGTTTAAAAAATCCACTATTTGTGTCATTTGGGGGGGACAGCTTTGAGTTTGCAGTAAAGCCTCCTCATAAACTCGTGGAAAAGCCTGCTATGTGTAAAAGTCCCTGCCAAGATTAGAGCTGCTCCATCTCTGTTGGCTTTTAGGAAACAATTAGAAACACATCTCTTCAGCCAAGCTTTTTAGTTAGTTGGTGCTTTTAGGGATATTTTAATCTGGTTTTTATGTTTTAATTGTTAAATTCTTGGCTTGTTTTCATTTTGGTTTGTTTTATGCTGTAAACCGCCTAGAGACTTTGGTAGTGGGCAGTATACAAATATATAAAATAAAAGAAATAATCTCATGATGATGCTGCATTGCAGGGAATATGGGGGAAATATTGCTACCACAAACTGGAGAAATAAGAACAACTAGCTAAAGCAAAATTTTCCAACCTTGAGTTCCCAGATGGACTACAACTCCCATCATCCTATAAGATACATGCATTTTATTTATTTATTTAGTTAGTTAGTTAGTTAGTTAGTTAGTTATCTTCTATATATATAATTCTCTAAGGTGTACCCGTGGCTAATCCTGTGTGTGGCAGCTCTCGCAAGAGTTCATGAGCAGAGGCACTATGGGGATTGGGCAGTGGAGATTGCATATGCAGATAGTGAGGAGGAGCCTGTGGCACCTTGGGGATTGGGCAGTGGGGATTCCATATGCAGATAGGGAGGAGGAGCCTGTGATGGTTAAGGTCAGTTGGAATGCAACTGTTACTGGTCAGAAAATGTTCTCGATTGTAGAGAAGAGGAATCTATATATTCCTATATATATAAAAGCATAGTGGGCAGGGGTCTGTGAAGAGAGGGATCATGAGGGAGGAAAGAGTCCCTTCAGGAGAAGGAGGCTGCCACTGTGTGAATTAGATGAGAAAACAAGATGAACAAGATCTGTTAACTCGGTGGGAGGGAGGGAGAGAGAGAGAAGGGCGGGGAAGAGCGAGTGGAGGAGAGAGAAAGAGAGAAAAAGAAGGGAGGGGAAGAGAGAAAGAAGGAAGGGTGAGGGACGGGATGGAGCCTGTCAGCGGCCTGAGGGGAATGAGCTGCTGTGGCGGTGCCTATTGGCAGCAAGGAAAGGCCAAGTCAACCACTGCCACTGTTTGGTGCTACCGAGGCCATTGGTGTAGGCTGGCAGGCAAGGCCCAGGCCTGTCAGCGGCTTGAGGGGAATGAGTAGCCATGGTGGCAGCAAGGAAGGGTCCAGTCAACCGCTGTTGCTCCTGTGGGGAGGAGCAGGAGCGGGGCTTGGATGAGGACATCTCTGGGGATAGGGGCTGCAGCTTCGTCAGTTGCAAAGCTGCAGCCGCAACCAAGAAAGATGCAGCTGTGACCAAGAGGGATGAGGGGGATAGAGTAAAGGGATGGAAGAGTTTCCAAGAGGGGTGAGGGGGATGGAAGCAACCGGATGGAGGAGGAGGAGCAGGAGTGTGGCTCAGGTGAGGGTAGAGAGATCTCTGAGGTGAGGGGGGCTGTGGCAGGGGGTGAGGGGAGCAATCAAGTACTAGCGCGCAGATGTTCTGTGTGGGCTAAGCTAGTTATTATTACTATTCAAAAGAATGGCAGTCCAAAAATGGGATCCCTGTTTTGACATTATGCTACATGTATGTTCAGATGCTTATACACATGTACATGTGTTTGTGTGAATGACTACATGTGTTCACTTTTAAAGTGAACCTGGATACAGATCCCTCTAATGAATGGTACAGATTGGAAGTGTACTGCTGTACCTGTGTTCAACATAACGTGTGAACTGTGCATGCATTCAGATTTGTACATGTGGACCCCTTACACAGATTGTGCATGCAGTGAACATAATGTTTGAATGTTCATTCCAGGGTGGATTCATTTTGAAATGACTAGAAATGGATATGAAGAAATCCCATTCATATAAACTTCCCTTTATTCTGAAAATGAATGTTTATGGCTACTGGAAAATTAGGGATTCAGTGGAGGGGAAGAGTCCAACATGCATACAGATAGGTTATGAAAATAGGACACATTCACACACATTTGTCTTATCCCTGAGGAGAGCACAGTCACAGGCTTTGACTCAACCTGTTGTGAGGACAACTGAATGTATGTGAAACATCTTGAAATTGACTACTAAAAGCCAAATCATTGATTCTGAATGAGGAAGATGTTGGGATCCAAGCTTATCTGAAAGTCTTCTCCTAGCCTCAGATGTGTGTAGGCTATGATCCTGATATTTTTATTTATTGTTGCATTTATATACCGCCTTTCATTAAAAGACCACCCCAAGGTGGTTTATAAAAATTAAAACATACAATAAAAAGGCAATGAAAACATCAAGCTAAAAATATAAAAACATATAAAATACATGCATAAAAACAATACAACAGGTAAAAACACACAGAAGCAGCAGTAAAAACGATTATGTAAAAGCCTGGGTAAAAAGCCAAGTTTTAACAAGCTTTCTAAAAGCCGTGATGGAGTCCGAGGAGCGAATGGCCACTGGGAGAGCATTCCAAAGTCTGGGAGCAGCAGCAGAGAAGGCCCTGTCCCGAGTGCACGACAGCTGGGCCTCTCTCATTGTCGGCACCCGGAGCAAGGCCCCCTCAGATGTCCTTGTCAAGCGGGCAGCAACCCTTGGGAGCAGGCGGTCCCTCAAATACCCTGGGCCCAAACCGTTAAGGGCTTTAAAGGTCAAAACCAGCACCTTGAATTGGTCCCGGAAACGAACCGGCAGCCAGTGCAACTCTTTCAGAATGGGGGTGATGTGTTCCCAACGGGCAGCTACGGATCAAACCCTCGCTGCCGCATTTTGCACTAGCTGCAGTTTCCGGATATTCTTCAAGGGCAGCCCCACGTAGAGCACGTTACAGTAATCCAGCCACGACGTGACTAAGGCATGGGTAACCGTGACCAGATCTGCCTTCTCGAGAAAGGGACGCAGCTGGCGCACTAGCCGAAGCCGTGCAAAGGCACCCCTGCCACCGCCTCCACCTGAGCATCCAAAAGCAGAGCTGGGTCCAGTAGTACCCCAAAGCTGCGTACTTGCTCCTTCAAGGGGAGTGCAACCCCATCCAGAACTGGTAAAATCTCCTCATTGGCTCTCCTACTGCCCAACAGTACCTCCATCTTATCCGGATTCAATTTCAGTTTATTAGCCCACATTCAACCCATCACGGCCTCCAGCCCCCGATTCAGGACATCCACCGCCTCCCTAGGATCAGATGACAAGGAGAGATAGAGCTGAGTGTCATCCGCATATTGCTGACAACTCAGTCCAAGTCCCCGGATGACCTCTCCCAGCGGCTTCATGTAGATGTTAAACAGCATGGGGGACAAGACCTATCCCTGCGGGACCCCACAGCCAACGGCCATGGGGCCGAGCAGTAGTCCCCCAGCACCACCTTCTGGACCCTCCCCCCAAGAAAGGACTGGAATCACTGCAACGCAGTGCCTCCGATTCCCATACTCTAGAGGCGGCCCAGAAGGATACCATGGTCGATGGTATCGAACGCCACCGAGAGGTCCAGCAGAACCAACAGGGACACACTCCCCCTGTCTAGTTCCCGGCGTAGGTCATCCACTAGAGTGACCAAGGCAGTCTCAGTCCCATACCCAGGGCGGAAGCCAGATTGAAAAGGGTCCAGACAATCTGTATCATCCAAGACCCTCTGCAGTTGGGACGCCACCACACGCTCCATCACCTTGCCCCAAAAGGGAAGGTTAGACACAGGTCTATAGTTGTCCAGGTTGGAAGGATCAAGGGAGGGCTTTTTTAATAGTGGTCTTACCACCGCCTCCTTGAGGCACGATGGCATCCTGCCCTCCCTTAATGAAGCATTAACGATCACCTCCAGCCATCTGCTTGTCCCCTCCCTGGCAGCTTTTATTAGCCATGAAGGGCAAAGGTCAAGAGCGCACGAAGTCGCCCGCACACTGCCCAGGATCGTGTCCACATCCTCAGGCTGCACCAACCGAAAAGAATCCAACACAACGGGACCAGATGGTACCAGAGGCATGTCTGCCGGAACTGCCAAAACTCTGGAGTCCAGGTCAGCATGGATGCGAGCGACTTTATCTGCAAAGTGACAGGCAAACTGATCACAAAGAGCTGTAGATGACTCCTCCCCCATTGTCTGGGGGGATGTGTGGAGCAAGGTTTTTACCACACTAAACAGCTCTGTTTGTCTGCACTGAGCAGACGCAATGGAGGCGGAGAAAAAGCATTTCTTCGCCGCCCCCACCGCCACGGAGTAGTCCCTAAAATGGGCTCTAGCCCGTGTTCGGTCGGATTCGTGACGACTCTTCCTCCAGTGTCGCTCCAGCCGTCGCCCGAGTTGCTTCATCGCCCTAAGCTCCGAAGAAAACCAAGGAGCAGACCGGGCTCCACCAAGCCGGAGAGGGCGTTTAGGAGCAACCGTGTCAACAGCCCGGGCCATCTCTCCATTCCAGAGATCAAGCAGGGCCTCGACAGGGTCCCCAGCTCTGGACAGTGGAAACTCCCTGAGGGCCCTCTGGAATCCAAGCGGATCCATAAGCCTCCGGGGGCGGACCATCTTAATCGGCCCACCACCCCTGCAGAGGGCAGACGGAGCAGTCAAACTAAACCCCACCAGATGATGATCTGTCCATGACAAGGGAGTGGCCTCAGATTCTCCCACCTCCAGATCATTTACTTCCCGGTCAGCAAAGACCAGATCCAGAGTGTGTCCCGCCATGTGGGTAGGGCCCGATACCAATTGAGACAGGCCCATGGAGGCCATGGAATCCTGAGCCGCACCCACTAGGGGGGCCTCAGCGTGGACATTGAAATCCCCCAAAACAATAAGCCTGGGGGAACCCAAGGCCACCTCTGAGACTACCCCCGCCAGCTCAGGTAGGGAGACTGAAGTGCAGCGGGGTGGTCGGTATACCAGCAGAATCTCCAGCCTATCTCGGAGGCCCACTCTCAAGGACAAACACTCAAAATTCTGAGATTGCCTGACTGGGCACCTGGAAACGGGGAGGGTCTCTCGAAAGATGGCTGCAACGCCCCCTCCCCGACCCTCAAGGCGGAGCTGCTGCACGATCTGGAAACCTGGAGGACAGAGCTGAGATAGACCGACCCCGCCCAGCGCATCCAACCAGGTCTCCGTCACACATACCAGGTCAGCACGCTCATCCACAATCAAATCGTGGATGAGAGAAGTTTTTGCATTAACTGACCTGGCATTCAGCAGCAGCACCCTAATCCTCAAGGGAGTGTTCTCAGAGCTCCCTGGGGTCAGAGGGTTGGGAGAAGGGCCGGAAAAAGGAACAGGCCTCAATTGCCTGGACCGTTTCCCCCTGTAATGGCCTGCCCAACTCCCACCGCCATACCTCCCTCTGCCCACTACCTGTGATATTGCTGCCCCCACTCCATACCCACTTCTTCGCTCTCCCAGACACATCTCCCCAGACTAACCCACCACAGCTTCTTGGCTTAATAAAAACCAGAACCAGACTTATACAATCTCTTGCTGGATTCTTGATAGCAGGAAGAAGGATCTTCAGGGCAGAGGGAGAAAGGTCTTCTGGGCCCCAGGCAGCTCGCCCCACGGCTGAGAGCCACAAGGACGAGAGCCCTTGGGACAGCCTGCCCTATATAGCAGCAGAGCCCCCAGCCACAGCAGCAGCAACAGCCCAAGGAGATCCTACACACCTGAGGAAAGGTGTGGCAGAGGCAAAGACAGCACAGTCAGTGCCCCACCCAAGCTGTTCCCTTCTTTCTTCTTCTGATATGATATGATATGAGTGTGATGATATGATCCAGTGTAGCACATTTTGTAAGCTCTGTAGGCAAGTGCTTTCTGTGTTCTGAACAACACCTGGCACACCTTTGGCATGAAATAAATATTCAGTAGTAGTGTTAGCGTGAAAACTCCTATTTTATGGGACTGTCCCACGAAATAAAGAGCATCTATTTTAAAAGCACAAAATAGCTGTTTGAACTACTTGGCATCGTTGCTGTACTTTGTCCAATCTGTCAGCAATGTATGTATGAGGGTGTGCCTGGGTTACTATGGAAGCAACCAACCTCGCTGTTGAATCAAGAGTAATGATTGTGACTGGAACCCTCTTCAGGTGTTCACTTACTCTGGTACAGTGTCCACAAGAGGGCCTGCCCCTGTGCTGATGTGCCCCCAAACCCCACCCTCTGCTCACCACAAGGGCAGTGTTTGCCTGAAGAGTCCCACCATTCTCAATCAGAGGGAGAATCTCTCCTTGAATATCGTGTTTGTCTCCTCAGAGACTGGTGGGATTTCAGCACACATCAAGATGGAGCAGACCTTCCAGGTATGCTCTTAGAGATGCTGTACCCAGATACAGCACCTGTGATCTGAAGTTGCCTGAACAGAGCTTGTGTTCCACTCAGGGGTGTGTGTGGGTGTGGTGCCTTATTTTCATGATATATCCAGGTTGAGTGCGTGCCGAGGAGGGATTAGGATCACAGTGGCAGGCCTTATTGCCTGCTCTACTCCTGTTCGTTTGGATGTCAGCATGGCATCAGTGCATGCATACTTGTACGTGCATACTGATCTCCCCATATGATATTTGGGAACCTTTGAAAAGCAGGGTTCCCAGTCGCAAGGATGTTGTGCATTAACTCCAGGCAGGCATTCAGGTGAACGCAGGGAGATGTCCTCTCTGCACATAATCACTTCCCCTGGATATGTTGCAGGGGGAGAGGGAGAATGTGGCTGGTGTGCTGCCACCTGGAGGCTCTTCAGACAGCAGGCTGCACTGCGGGTTTACTGCAAGGCTTTACTGCGAGTTCAGGGCATAATGGATTCTCTCCAATGCAAAAAGAGGATTTTATATTTTTTTAAATCGGGCTAGGTTCCAATATAGAAGGGATAACCCCAATCATGCATGACGTGCTCTCTGAAATATTGCATAGATTTTGGGATAAATCTGGCCAGTATGTGAATGCACACCCACCCTCCCAAAAGTAAAGTCACGGTAAAACCACCACCTGGGGCAGCCACATTAACACACCTCATTAGGTCACTATAACCTTGAAGGAAGGCACAGGCCCTGAAGGATCAGCAGCCCGGGGAGATCCAGGTTGCCGATCATGGAAGTGCCTTCCCTCACAGTTACGGTGGGACACTCTGCAGACAACTACCCCTGTAACCATGAGCAGCTAGAGAGAGAGAGAGTGTGTGTGTGTGGGGGAGTGGCAGCTCTAGGGTGGGTCTTCCTACTCGCGTTCAGAGCTGTAATTCAGAGCCCCTGGTGGCGCAGTGGTAAAACTGCTGCCCTGTAACCAGAAGGTTGCAAGTTTGATCCTGACCAGGGGCTCAAGGTTGACTCAGCCTTCCATCCTTCCGAGGTCGGTAAAATGAGTACCCAGAATGTTGGGTGGCAATATGTTACATCATTGTAAACTGCTTTGAGAGCTTCCAGCTATAGAGCGCTATATAAATGTAAGTGCTATTGCTATTGCTAATCTTGAGTGGTGTGAAATAAGAGACATCCGAATGGGGCTCTTTGCTCTTATTTCAACATTCCGCAGGGATATGGAGGAATGAGTCCATGCCACCCGCTCCAGTCAATGAACATTCAAAGTTAGATTGTGTACGAATACTCGGAGCCACCCTGCTAATGAGGTGTGGTGATCTGGCAGAGGCATCGCACACCTGCCACTGGCCACTTCCACCAGCCTACCACCTCCACCCCAGCATCCTCATTAGCTGGAGCTTTTTCAGATGGCGACTTTACCGCCACTTTATTTTGGGAGGGTGGGTGTGCGCTCACAGATCGGCCAGATTTACCCTGAAGTCTGTGCGATATTTCAGAGAGCACTTCACAACCGATTCAGGTTTCCTCCTCCCTATTGGAACCTAGCCTGATTTATGTCTAGGGTTTAAAAACAAAAAAAACCCAGTCTCTTTGTGTTGGAGTATCCATTATGCCCTGAACTTGCAGTAAAGCTTCGTGGTAAACCCGGGGTGAAGTCTGCTGTCTGAAAAGCCTCCAGGAGGCCGCACGCCAGCCACCGCCATCACTGCTGCCGCCTCCTGCATTTTCCCAAAGCCAGCAGAGATGGCCGTAGAAGGAAGAGTGCTGGCCTAGTGTGGAGATGGAGGCAGCAGCAGCACCGTTGCCAACATACTGCTGAACAGGAGAAGTGTGAGGAGTAGGGAGAAAAGGCATGGGCCACTAGGGGGCAGCAAAAATCCATTGGAATGGAGCAAAAAGACCAATAGAAGGAAAAGACCCTCCAGGGGGGAAGCTAGGATGGTGGAAGAAGTAAAAAGTGTCCTGCTGGGGGTGGAGTGAGGGAGCGTTGAGGGGTGATTAGCAAGTGTTATAGTCTGTGCATCACTGGTGATGGGGGCGTGGTGGACAGCGCCTGTGTCATCTTGGATGGGGAGGAGGACTTGGTCAGTCTTGTAAATATTGGAATATGTTAAAGATGTCCTTAACACTTCACCTCCTTGGGATGATTCTTTGTCCAGCCAGCCTTCCCCCAGATGAAAATCTGTCCACCCCATGAGCAGGCACATTCTTCTCCCCACCCCCCAGCATGTCGGCTCAGTTTTTTAATTGAGTGTGTGTGGGTGAGGTGAGCAATTAAGAAATGGCACCCTGGCAGTGGGGAAGGACTGTGAATAAATGGGGCACTCATGTCCTTATCGTGTGGGGCGGGCCAGACGGACAAAGTATTGTCTAAAACGGCCCTTTAGAACTGTTCTGTCCTTCAGGTGTTAATTATTGATGTAACTGTCACAGTTCTGCCAAACCCAGCTCAAAGGTCTTTTGAAATCCTTCTTTCAAATACTGTATGTAAAGTAGGCGGGGGACTTGGGGGGGGGGCACCCCAACCGAATTCAGATTAATGCCTTTGCACAAGAGACAGTCAGAAAGGAGGGTGCGTTTTCATAGACTGGAGCCCCCAGGCTGCCCCAGGGTTCTCTCTTTTTGAAAAGAAATCCATTCAGATAAGAGTTCAAAAGGACACTTGTGTTATACAGTTCCAGCCTGGTCAGCTTTAATCAAACACTTCAGTGCAGAGGAAAACAATAATTAATTTCTCGTGTTTCTGGCAGCAGCTTATATCCTGCTTTGGAGTACACAAATCAGCTTTCAGTAACACATAGCAATGATATACATATGCTCATCGGGGAGCGGGACCAATCAATTCAGCAAACAAGGATTGATTAGCAGGGACGAAGAAATGTTGGATCAGTTCACCAGAGGACAAAATTTTTACTTGTCAGCACACATACACACACCCCACACACACACCAACAAAGTGGGGGGAAGCATTTCTGTCCAAGACAAAACTTAGTGCTGCCTGCCAGAGCCAGCACACGAACAATGCAAGAACTCAGAGAGCAAGCAGCTGTCCCTTGTCCTGTGACTCAGGGGGGCTATTCTCAAGATCTGCAAAAATCGGGCTAGGAGAGCCTAGCCCAATTTTTGCAGATTGTAAGAACCACCAGGCTCGGCTGCGAGCCCGATGATTCTAGAGTGGCTAACTCGCTCAAGGACCCATGCGCTAAAACCAGGTTTGCGGAGCGAACGCTCCGCAAACCTGATTTTCTAGATCGTGAGTAGCCGCGGCGCGGCTTTGCGTCGCGCCTACTCATGAGGAGACCCCCGGAGGGGAGGTGAAAAGCTGCCTCCCAGCTCCAGGGGTCTCGCCAGCATGCCCTGCGCACTCGTGCAGGGCATGCTGGAGCTTGCAGGGGCCAATCAGCCCCTGTTCCCCCCAGCCCCCACCAGCTCTGTCACGGAGCCGGCAATTGTGTGGGCGGCTGATCCGGCCGCCCAGGGCTCCCTCCCCACTCACCACCCCAAACTGGGTCTCACCACTCGTGACACCCAGCTCGGGGAGTTTCCTCCAGTTTTCCCTCTAGGGCATGCGCATGTGCACACGCTCACATGTTATTGGATGTCCGCTCAGTCAATTTTAGATCCTGCTTAGGTTGAATCAGGAAGGTCCCACTCCGAATGCATGTGCGCGCACATACACTGCCTTGATACTGCTGCCCAGTACAAAACTCATTCTGCACACAGATGAAAAAAATTAGAGAGAAGACTTGTTTCCTCCCGCTGCTGATGCTGCTGGTTTGCTTCCTCCATGTTTCACATTAGCCAGAGTAGCTGCTAATCATAGCAGTTTCATCTCTCATCCTTTGAGGAGGCCATGAGTGTTGCCACTCCAAGGAAATGAAAAAGGAACGGGGGCTGCAGAGGAAAGGTGCCAGACCTCGAATTATGTTGGTGCATTATCCATCAAGATTTTTCCACTTATCGGGCATAATATTTAACTCTTCACAGACAAGTAGACTTTTGAGTTTCCTCAGCCCTGTTGATTAGCAAATACTTTTGACTACTTAGCTCATTCTTGAACATTCATTCACTTCACCATGTTGACCAAATCATCACTTTTAAAACACAAGTTCAAAAGCATTTTTGCTGTCAGTCAGAACTTCAAAACATTTTCCAGGAAACGTCCTAGTTTCTTAACTAATAATTGTTATGCCTGTAATTAGGACAAAAGTGTTCATGGAAGCCAAAGAATAATCACCAGGGTATGATATAATAGTTCTTGTGTACTGACATGAACACCAGCGTCCAGTGCCCATTCTTGATGACCAGATTGAAACATCACACAGGCCTCATATAATGAATATATGGGCCTCTTATAATGAAGAGCCAAGGAATCCATAAATACTGCCTGTCATTTGGTATGAGCAAGATATGACTTGCCATATTTATAGTGTTGCCATATTCTGACTTTCCAAATCTGGGCACCTAATTTGCATATTATGTAAATTGGCTTGAAAATAATTTTTGAGCAGAATAGTGACTGCACGTTTTGTTCCATAACTCCACGTCTACAAGGGCTAGAGCTTAGCTTTTTCTTTTCTTTTTTAATGAAAGCTGAAATCCAGGCAAATCTGGGTGGGCTAAGCAATCTGGGTTAGATGCTTAAAATCTGGGTGAAACTCAGAATTCCAGGGGGCATGGCAACTCTACATATTTGTCTTTTATTCCATATTTCTATATGACCACTGGCTGTTTCTCTTTCTTTCCTTCCTTGTGTCCCATCTCCATGACTTCCAAAACCTCTTGCCATTAACCCCCACCCCAGGCACTCCTCAGTTGTATTTCCTCTTCTTCAAGCCTCAGCTTGTTGCCTTTCTTGTTGGGCCATCTCCAGGTAGAGCCAGTGTTATACTGAATAGTACTTGGATCAAATTAGGGCCAGTGAGACCTGGGTTGAAACTTCCTCAGAGCCCAGTTACTCAGTGAGGTTATTCACACAACCAAAACCTGGGTAGGACAAGCGTCCTATCCAGGTTTGGGAGCTGGGTGTGCTCCCAGCTTTTGGTTGTGTCGATTCAAACAACGAGGTAGGAGGAGGGAGAAGTGATTCCGTGGAATCAAGATTGGAGGAAAAACTGGCAGCTTTTCCTCCTACCTTGATTCCACACAATCACTTTTCCTACCTAGTTGTTTGTACCCACACAACCAAAAATTGGGAGCACACCCAGCTCCAAATTGGGAGCTCCCAAACCTGGGCAGGATGCTTGTCCTACCCAGTTTTTGGTTGTGTGAATGACCTCTGAGTTACTTTGGACTGCTCACTTTCTCTCTCTTCTCAAACTTTCTTAGGCCAAGTTCACACACAATGTGGCACCTGAGGTTGCCACAAGCTGCCACAGCCCCAGGAGCACACATAAGCTGTACATCAATGTCAGTAACAATATGTCAGATTGGTCATGTCATACGACCGCACCGATCTTGGCATGTCCTACCCTACTTGAGGCAGGGAACCTTACATCTGTCACTCACTTATAATCTGTTACAGACACCGGGTTCCTTGCCACAAGTACGGTAGGGCATGCTGAGACTAGTCATGCTATACAAACCCACCAATCCTGGCATATTGTTTCCAAGATGAAAGCAGAGATCTACTCATGCAGGGATGAGAGGCATGTATGTTTCTAGGGTGCCATTACATCTGAACTTGCCCTAAATTTTGGAATAGCCCCATGAGCGCATGGGAGAAGGAAGTTCAGAGTTTGGGTGCCACGGCTAAGAAGTGTCTGTTATTGTAAGGTTAAAATGCACGTGGGGTGGGACCATATATGCTGTCCTAAGGTCTTTGAAGCCTCTTGATGGTGCAGCGGGGAAATGATTTGATTATCAAGCCAGAGGTTGCCGGTTCGAATCCCTGCTGATATGTTTCCCAGACTATAAGAAACACCTATATTGGGCAGCAGCGATATAGGAAGATGCTGAAAGGCATCCTCTCATACTGCACGGGAGGAGGCGATAGTGAACCCCTCCTGTATTCTACCAGACACAACCACAGGGCTCTGCGGTTGCCAGGAGTCAAAACCGACTCGACAGCACACTTTACTTTACCTTCAAGGTCCTTGAAAGAAAGGTAGGGTAAAAATGTAATGTATAAATTTTCATCCAGTGATGAAAGTGGGTTAAATATTTTTCTGGAATTTTTACCACGTGACTTGTGAAATTCTAGAGTCAGTGATGGAAATGGGCAAAATGTTTTCCTGGGTCTTTTTCTTTGCCTTCTCTGAGTTCTGCTGTGCAGTGTTTTACTTCACGTTGAAAGCCTGATTTGCTTCCCCTCAAGAACTCCAGTTGTAGGTCCTTGATGCTTTTTCTGTCCTTCTTCCTAGGTTTCACCGCAGAGAAAGTGCCTCCCAACTTAGATGCTATCGTTATTGGAAGTGGCATTGGGGGTCTGTCTGTGGCAGCGGTCTTGGCAAAGGCGGGAAAGCGGGTGCTGGTACTGGAGCAACATAGCAAGGCTGGAGGATGCTGTCACACTTTTAATAAGAAAGGCTTCGAATTTGACACTGGTAAGGCCTAAAGCTGATGGGAAACATCTCTGGGTTTGAGGAGAAGCATTGATATCTGGATTATGGATGTTGCTAAATTCCATCCCAGCTTGTAAATCTAAATCTATACCCTTTCCCTTGGGGAATCAAAGCAGATCTGAACAGGAATCCAAATCCTCACTCCCCAAAAGTCTACCAGTGATGTTTTTTTCGTTTTGTTTTTTTCAGTGAACCATTTCTTAACCAAAACCTAAAATCTCTGGTTTGCCCTTAACTTGAACTGGCACTAAATCCCCAGTCACAAAAAATAGTAACCGCTTCAAGAGAAGTGGCTCTCAATAATCACAAACTCTGCTTTCAGTTTCATGATCAGTGTTTTATCTTCTTGTTTGTTTTGGTAAAAACCTTTTTAATAAGTTAAAACACAGAAGGACCAACATCCAAACTAATGCTGCACTCGTGCAATGAACAAAGTTGCCCTAAGGCAAGAGTAAGCTAAGTCATGGGGATTTGCAGAACTGGGCTACTGGGCAAAACTTTCCTCTAAAACATATGTGGTGTGGCACAGGTTGGGCACCTTGTCGCACAAGGGCAAACAAGTTTGTGCAAGTGCAGTACTAGTCTGAATGGAAGCGTCAGACTTCGTGCAATTAGGTAGCATGACAACCGTGCACTAGCACAGCAGCAGGAGGTCAGCCATTTAAATAATAATAAGGAGGAGGAGGGGGAGGATTGTGTGCCCATGTCCTCCTCATCACATGGGGCAAGTCACGGGGATGAAATATTGCATTAACCAGCCTGGAGGAGTTTTCATTTGCTGTGTTGAAGGACTTCTGTGAATGTACAAAGAGGCCAATATAACCATGTGAAGAGTAAAAGGGTCAGGTTAATGTCCCTGGCACATGTGTTTTCTTATGGTTCTCGCCCCTCTTAGGCATCCACTATGTGGGGCAGATGCATGAGAACAGCATGCTGCGGGTGATCATGGATCAACTCACCGATGGCCAACTCGATTGGGTTCGGCTGCAGGACCCCTATGACGTTATAAGCCTTGGGAACAAGGACTACCACCTCTCCTCTGGCAAGAGGGCCTTTGTGGAAGAGTTGGAGAAGCAGTTCCCAGAGGAGAAAGAGGCCATCAAAGAATTCATGAGGCTATCAAAGGTGAGAGGGAGCTGTGGGGCAGGGCTTAAATTGGGGGGCACATGATCAGAATGAAAAACGAGCCCATTTCCCATGACTGGCTCGTTATACAGTACACTTTCTGGCTATACCATGCATTTGAGGGGCCTGTACCCAGGTTTACTTTTTAAATGAATGCACATACAGTCATTCACACAAACATGTACAAGTGTACAGACATCTGTATACTTGTACAATATAATGTCTGGATAGGGCTACTGGCACAGTCAAATTCAGCCTGGCTGCATATGGGGCCATTTTGCTTATGAGACGTTTCCCATCCTCTTTCCCAAAGATTGTGGCTACACATATTGCTTTGATAGCCATTCTCAAGATGATTCCCTTGTGGTTGTCGGTGTTCCTGATCCGACTGGGCTTCATTCACTGGATCTCACCGGTTTTCAAACTGGCAACTTCCAGCCACGGCAAAATCATAGAGAAACTGACCACCAACAAGGACCTGCGAGCAGTCTTCAGCTACTTCTTCTATGGTGAGGAAAGGGTTGTTGTCTTGCTGTGTTTTCCCCAGGGAGGGCTGGTTTTCAAAAGCACCAGTTCCACCTGGCACCACCTCTCTGTCTGCTTATCAGATCTGACAGGTCAGTTCATAATCTGTGTCACCCCACCTTCCTACTTAGTAGCTCTCTGCTTGTAGGGGAAACTGTGGGGCCTGAGTTTAATCCGTTGTGGAAGGGGTGAGGGGGAAAGAATAGCCCAAAGTAGTGTGTTTCTTGTAGGCCTCTGATAGCTCTGAGGGAAACAGAAGGCAGCTGCTCTATCTGTTCCACTCTTTAAAAAAAAATAAAAAAATCCTCCCTACTTGTCTCAACTTTGTGCTCCTTGTTTATTATCCCTCTAAGCTCCAGTCTTCTTGTTCACTTCTCTCTCATGAGAAAGCCTCTCTCCTCAGAAAGCTCCATGGCAGCCCTTCCAGACCAAAAAATAAAGTAAAAGTGCCCTTGTATTCCACTATGAGGTTACACTTACATGTGGAACTGAGCTCCCTTTTCTGCCCTCACTTTCCCTTGGGCCTATTCCCTCTGTTGTGTTTCCACATCCAGACCCTCAGAGGGCCCCTGAACTTTTACCAGCTGCACAGATGGGAGGGTCTTCCAAGGTGCTGTTTGTCATCATAGTGGTTCAGCGAGGAAAGAAACAGCATCATCTGGCATGTTCTGTCCTGTACAAGCACCCCGAGAGCAGTGGGAGCTACAGGCGTCAGGGGATTGGGAACTGTGCCTGTCGGCTGCCGTTCTTCTACTCTGATCTGAAGTGCACCTTGCGATTGGAGTACTGTCTCTGCAGAGACCCTGTAGGGTAGAGGTGATTCCTGTGAGCCAGGGGTAGAGTGACCGCTTTTACTCCTTGAACTCACCTCAGAATCCTCTGGGTGGGCATCCAGGTCTGAAAAGGGTAAATGGCTGTTCAGGTCTATCTGAAACCAAGCCCGATGAATGTCTCGGGAAGGGCAGTTGCATTCTGGAGAGTGCGGTGTTGGGATGACCGGCTGCTCTTGATGTAGATGTTTCCTTTTTTTCTTTTTTGGTGGCTGTTCCTCTCCTGAGGTGTAAGCCTCAGCAGTAGACACTGGGCGCTTCTTTTTCACTACTTTTGACATTCCTGCTGCTGTAACTGATTGTGGCTTCGAATGAACTGCAGATTTAAACTTGGATTTATGGTGCACTTTCCCTTTAAGGTGCTGCTTAGCCACACCCTCTGGAACCGAGGCGGAGCTCATTGGCTGGTTGGAACCTGAAGCTCCCTTCAGCAGAGGGAACGAAGTTAAAGGGGTTGGGGCCGATGGGGGCAGTGGCTGCCATAGTAGCAAAAGTGTGTCTGCAGTTGGCCCCAGTACTGTTGTAGGAGGCTTCGGGATCGGTCGCACAGGTCATGGGCTGGTGTCAGGCATTTCAGGGGGCTTGTATACTGGAGCCTCAGCCTGATCAGGGCTTGCAGGCGTGCCTGGATCTACCTCATGCTCGTTTTAAGCACAGTTCTTTCTGTAGGTGCTGACTTTACAATAGTTTCCAAGACACCCAAGTTGCAATTACCTTGGCCAAGAGGATTCACAAGCTCAAGGCTCTGAGATGTGA
This sequence comes from Hemicordylus capensis, assembly GCF_027244095.1. Lineage (NCBI taxonomy): Eukaryota > Metazoa > Chordata > Lepidosauria > Squamata > Cordylidae > Hemicordylus > Hemicordylus capensis. The sequence goes on from NC_069662.1 coordinate 37,994,542, forward strand.
CTCTCCCTATCTTATATTTCACAAAGATAGGATCGTGTTGTGACCAGACATCAGTTTTTTGACCAAGGTTGTCTCGAGCTTCTACCTGGCTCAAGACATTTGCTTATCAACCTTCTATCTAGACCAGTGATTCTCAAATTTGGGTCCTCAGGTGTTATTGGACTTCAACTCCCATAATCCCCAACCAAAGGCCACTGAGGCTGGGGATTATGGGAGTTGAAGTCCAATAACCCCTGAGGACCCAAGTTTGAGAATCACTGATCTAGACCCTGCACCAGTCATAGATAGAGCATACCTTTCTCTGGATGCCAGGAGGGCCCTGGTTTTCTGTCTCGAAATAACTAAGCCTTTCCGCAAAACTCATTAGCTACGCAGGCCCATACCAAAGGGCTCCCTGTTTCTGCTCAAAAGATTGTGGTTTGGGTCAACCATCGCCCTCGCTTACCATCTAGCCAAACAAACATTGCCTTGCCCCATTTGAGCTTGCTCAGCAAGAGCAGTAGCTACATCTACAGCCTTTTGGAGTGGGATACCACTAGAGGACATCTGGAAGGCAGTGACCTGGTCACAACCGCCTACATTTATTTGACACTATGCCCTGGACGTCAAGTCCTGATCACAGGCCTCCTTTGGTTCCAGGGTTCTCCACTCAGTTTGTCAGTAAGGCTCCCTCCCTCCAGGTAAGACCAGCTTGCTATTATCCCAAGTGTGACACACAGAGACCATAGAGAAGGTGGTCAGGTTTCTTTTCTGTAATTGTAATTTTTTCAAGTGGTCTTCTGTGCATTCATACTTCTCTCCCAACCTCCCCACTGCAGGCTTCTTTAAAATTCCGAACTTGGTTGTGGCGCTCTCCTAGACTGAGGTAGGGAGGTGGTCTAACCACCAGGGGAATCGTTTCCCCGCTCTTTTTTCCTTATAAGATGAAGCTCTGGAAAGTTCCTATTTTGTGGCTCTGCACAGGTGTGTACCCAAATGTGAATGCACAGAAGCCCACTCAAAGAACTACGGTTACAGGTAAGAAACCTGATCTTAACTTGTGATGTCCCTGGGACATTAGAGGTGGCAATCAAGTAGGGGTGTCTCTGACCATGTGCAGAGACACTAGTAATAGTCACCACTTTCTCTACCTCCCATTAGGATGTAGCACTAGGATACCACAGATTTGTGGACAGAAGGCACAACTTTCTGTCAAGTGTTAAACCTTGGCACAGCACTAAGTGGAAGTGTCAGAAAGCCAAAGAACATGAGACAACAAAGCAGGCATTGCTGGGAAATTTCTTTTGGCACTGGTGCTTTTAAAATTTGGTTCTATAATAAATAAATAAAAAGTTACGGTCACATGAAATGATAAATGGTATGCAGTAAACTGTATTGCAGTATTGTGAGCATGAGTCTCCATTAGCATGAATCTCCTTGACCACAGAGTTCAAAGATCTTGCGGATTTCATTCCCAAGGAAGAAAGGCAGTTTCCAGGGGAGGAGGCGGCCATCAAAGAGTTCAGGAGGCTGTCAAGGTGAGAGGGAGCTGGGTGGCAATGCGTAAGGAGGGCACCTTGGTACTTTGCACCTAGCAGGCCAAGGATACAGTAGACTGTAGCATTTTAGTCAGCCTAGATGACTTCTGGAGTTGTTGTTGTTGTTACATATGTGCACTGCTTTTCAACAAAAAAAAAGTCATCAAGGTGGTTTACATGAAGGGAGAAACAAGTTCCCTGTCCCAAAATAATTTGCAGTGAAACAAGATACCTAAGGTATCTGGAGGGATGCTGTACTGGAACTGGATAGGACCATTTGCTCTCCCCCTGCTAAATATGAGTCACCATTTTAAAAGGTACTTCTTTGTTCAATTAACAAGGATATGTTTGTTCCCATGTAGTATCATTATTATTACAAATATTTATATATCACTTTTCAACAAAAATAAGTTTTCAAAGTAGTTTACATAGAAAAGGAAATGAGCTGTCTTTCAGCTGCCAGTGTTTTGTTTGGAATCTGATTACTTTAGATTCCACTCTTCTTTCTATTTGTGCCTTCACAGAAATTCAGCTAGGACAGTCTTTGAATTGCTCACAAGATCCCAGAATAGGAGTAGCCTGATCATTATGATCACTTTATATTCTAAATAGTGTTGGCCCATGCAATTTGGCTGCCTGAAACAGAGCACCAAACGGCCCTCCCTTCCTCCCCTACCTTTTCTCTTTTTCCCATCACATCATACCCACTATTTATTAATATTTGAAATATTTATACCCCACCCCTCCAGTACACTACTGCTCGGGGTGGATCACAACATTAATAAAATAGATACAACATAAAATAAAATATTAATGAAGTTAAACAAGTTAAAAGAACAGGCTAAAACCAAATTTAAAATTAATTTTTTAAAAGTGTTTCAAATTAAAAATTATTAAAATCAAGCTTAAAAATTGAGGACAATAGCAACTAAATAACATACCAGATATCAGCAGTGGATGAAACGTTTTAAAAGTCTCTTTAAAAAGATATGTTAAAGATTTAAAAAAATACTGAGGGAGGGAGTATGGCAAAGCTCTTGGAGGAGGGCATTCCCAAGCCAAGGGGCCACAACCAAAAAGGCCTTGTCTCTAGTCTCCGCCAACCAGATCTCTGTTAGTGGCGGGGCCATCAGTAGTGGAGGGCCCTGGCACATTCATATGGGTGAATGCAGTTCGACTGGTACCTCAACCCCAAACTGTGTAGAGCTTTAAAGATCAAGACCAGCCCCTTGAATCTAGCCCAGAAGTGGACTGGTAACCAATGAAGCTGCCGCAGGATGGGTTTTACTTTTTTATTGATTTATTAAGTGCCGTCAAGTCGGTGTCAACTCTTAGCGACCACATAGATAGAGTCTCTCCAGGATGATCTGTCTTCAACTTGGCCTTTAAGGTCTCTCGGTGGTGCATTCATTGCTGTCGTAATCGAGCCCATCCACCTTGCTGCTTGTCGTCCTCTTCTTCTTTCTTTCAACTTTCCCCAGCATTATATACTCCTCAAGAGAGCTGGGTTTTCGCATAATATGTCCGAGGTATGATAGTTTGGGCTTGGTCATTTGCACTTCGAGTGAAAATTCTGGTTTGATTTGTTCTGTGATCCATTTGTTTGTTTTCCTAGCCGGCCATGGTATCCTCAAATTCTCTTACCATTTTACAATTGTAAAGTTTACAATTACTTCCTCCGTGCTGAACTGGCTGTCATGCTACCCCTGACCACTGACCCAGATTCTGCCACCTGAAGCAATCTGCTTCACTTTGTTTCATCGTAGGACCGGCCCCGATTCAAAAGCATGATTTTCTATATGAATTACAGTGGCATGATACTAACACTCCTAAGGGCATTCAGTGAATAGGTGGCAAAAGGGAGTGGGGTTCTGCCGGTCATCTCTGTAACCCTATCTTGATGTGCTGAGAGGTCTGATAAACAGCATGTGACCAGTGATCAGCGTGGTAGAAAAACAGCATAGTGAGCTCATCCTGTTTCTAGTAACATGAATTTGCTTAACCACAGAGTTCAAAGACCTTGTGGGAAGGCAATAATTTCTGTATAGCATGATCTCATCAGTTTCTTGTGGGGGTCATATTTGGACACCAGCAAAGGGAGCAGGCCAGATGGTCTTTCAGTATCCATTTAGGGGATTCAGAATTGGGTGGGGTGGGGGGTGGGGGAGAGACTGAGGCTGTTCTCACACACAGCCTAACCCAAGCTAGGGATGCCCAGCTTGGAATAGGCTGTGCATAGACTGTTATATATTGTGGTGTTTGTAATTTTGTCATATTGCATGTTCTATGAACTTCTGCACACCTTGAGGTCCCCTTTCCTTTTATTTCTGTTTGGACCATCAACAATGACCTTTTTGTCTTCTGGTCCCTCTTACCCTCATTCTCATATCCTTGTTTCCCTCCATATCAGGACTTCCACCGAAGGATGCTAGTTTCCTCATGAATATTCTGTTAATCCATCACTATAAGCGTGGTGCTTGGTACCCAAAAGGGGGCCCTAGTGAAATTGTCTTCAACATCATCCCTGTCATCGAGCGGTCCGGAGGCACCGTGCTTTCGAAAGCCCGCGTGGGGCAGATCTTGGTTTCAGAGAGTGGCGCAGCCATAGGTGAGTCCCATGGGGATTTGGAAATGATGGCTTTTCCTGCTTCTCCCCTTTTGGTATTGAGTTTTCCTAGAGGCAGAAATTAACCAGTCCTGCAAATGAGCACTGATGCATAAGAACCCTTGTGCTGGGCCACATTCTGGGCCCACAGAAACTGCCACATTCATAACGGAAAGTGGACACCAATCCCTCATACATACCCGACATATATTGGCTGCCCCTTGAAATCTCATAAACATATGAACACATGAAGCTTCCCCAATCATACCATTGGTCCATCTAGTTCTGACTGGCAGCAACTCCTACCTGGAGATGCCAAGGATTGGATCTGGGACCTTCTGCTTGCTGGGTCTCAGGTGTCCTTGAATATGATGACTGGACCATCTAGCAAGGACCATCTTTCCCAGCTCTGCTAGGAGATGCCAGGGACTGAATCTGGGTCCTCCTGCTTACAGAGCATGCGTTCTGCCGTTCAGCTACAGCCCCTCCCCTCGTACGTTCTGCCTCTCATGCTCGCCATAATATACCTCCATGTTCTTTTCTCTCCCTGGCACTTTGAACTAGGCTCAGTAGAAAGCAGAGTATTGCATGAGCAGGACTGTTGAGGGTGGCTGGGTAGGCAAGTGATACATATTAGGCTTATTCACATGGCCATACACTGGGTAGGAGCCAAGTCCTACCCAGTTTCGGGAGCTAGGCATGCTCCCATTTTGCTATTGTGTGTTAGATTAAAGACAAGGAGGCGATTCTCACGATCACCCAAAAGCGGGCTAAGGGAGTCTAGCGTGCTTTTGGGCGACCGTGTGCTGCAATGGTTGCTGCACGGCTCCTGGCAGCTAACCGCCCTAAATGCCCCTCCCTTAAGACGAGGTTAATGGAGTGAACACTCCGTTAACCTCCTCTTTTTGCTCGTGTGTTGCTGCTGCGTGCAGTGACACACGAGTAGACCCCCGACCAGGAGGCTGCAAGCAGCCTCCCGGCTCGGGGGTCTCTCCAGCACTCGCGCGGGGCATCCTGGAACTTCCGGGGGCCACGTGGCCCCCGATCCCCACAGCCCCCACTGGCTCTGTGACAGAGCCGGCAGCCATATGGGCAGCCAATCTGGCTGTCCAGGGCTGCAGGCTTGATCGTCTGCGGGGAGAGCAGGCTAAGCCCGCTCTCCTCGCAAACCCTCTTACAGCTCTTCTCACTGATCATGAGAAGAGCCTCAAGGTTGGAGGCAGGGAGCCTGATTGTCTGTCGAGCGCCCCAGCTGCACAGATCAGTTTTTCCACCTACCTCATTCAGAAGTTAGGGACAGAAGCTGGATAGGGCTCACTCGCACCCAACTGGGGCTTGACAGATGATCAAGCTCCCCGCTTCTGACCTTGTTTTTATCTGACACACAATCACAAAATGGGAGCCTGCCCAGGAAGCTGTAGCCTAGGAAAGCTTTAGCTTTGAAAATAATGGAAGCTGCACTCTAAGGCTCCAGCAGGCTTACTACTTCTCCTTTGCAAAGGGGATTTTGAAAAGGGATTTCACACACAGTGCAGGGAGTGTGCTCTTCTCAATAGAATACTCCTGGCTAACTCAAAGCAGAGGATCTCCCAGTTTGCCTAAGGCTAGGGACACCACTGGTTTCAGCAGTGGAAATGCAGTTCTACAGAGCCTCAAGCAAAATGAAAATGAGCCTTACTGGGATCCAGGCTGGAGAGTCCTGGAACGTGTTCAGGCCAGACTAGGTATCAGTGTTCATGTGCGCATCAAGCCCTGGCAGCTTTTCTTGCTCTGTTTCTGATATTGTTTTTTAAAAAACATTTATATCTCATTCTTCCTCCAGAGAGCCCAGAATGGTGCACCTGGTTATGTTTATCCTCACAACAACCCTGTGATGTAGGTTTAAGCTGAGAGATACGTGACTGGTCCCAAGTCAACCAGCGAGTTTTACGGCTGAATGGGGATTTGAACTCAGGACTCTCCGTTTCTAGTCCAACACTCTAACCGCTACACAACACTGTGTTGAATCCAGATACAGAAATCTGGGTCTACCTAAACTTTTTTGGTGGGCCCAAATGATTCTGCTGGACATGTGGGTTTTCCAGAAAACTAAATTCGAGTTTTTCCCCATACTTGCTTTTTCTATCCCCATCTCTGGGTTCTCTTTCCCCGAGCACCTTCTCTGTTGAATGTGAGGATTATGGCTGATCCAGCCCCACTCAGTCTGTATTCAGAACCCATTGAAATACCCCTGTAGATCTAAGAGAAGCAGCAGTCGGTAGCACAGGTCAAAGAAAAGGTGGGAGATGTAAAGTTAGGCAGGTCTGACTAGCTGTCAGAATGTTGAGGACAGAACCTGCTTGGACAAACTATAAACAGGGCTCTTACTGGATGTCATTTATGGAACAGAGAGGGCTCTGTTGCTTCTCAGGCCTTCTATAGTGGTGGAAGGCTGACAAATCTAGTCCCTTCCCGTAGGGCCCTGGATTCTAGTCTCACAGGAGCCGGCTTAGAAATGTGTCAAACCAATGCCCCATTGCTGTCCTTGCTAAGAAGTAATCTCTTCTAGGGGTGACTGTGCAGAAAGGAAGTGAAGGCGAGGTGAAAATTTATGCACCTGTGGTGATTTCGGATGCTGGCATATTCAACACCTTGGGGAAGCTGTTGCCTCCAGAGATCAGAAGCAAACCAGGTAAAAGATCTGAGGAGTTCAGTCCCTGTAATTCTGAATGAATGCAATTCTCATTCTGATGAATCCATGGAAATCCATCATCTGGACTTGCATAGAATGGTTTGCCTCTGTTCCTCTTCCTGTCCTTTTGGACTAGCAGCGTTCTTTCTATTTTACTCGCCCTGTAGTCTGCAGCTTGGCTTACTTGTTTGAGCCGCCTGAAACTAACTGCTCTGCAAGAACGACTGTATGTTGTTGAGCACCAAGTCCTGCTTCTGGTGCACTGTGGTATTTCTTTCTTGGGGGACTGTTTTTAATCTATGACTTGATGGGCTTCCAGTTCCTTCCAGTTCTCTGATTCTATTATCTTTTCAGAGATCCAGTCCCAGCTTGACAAGATCCAGCACAGCATGGGCTCATTCCTGGTCTTTGTGGGCCTTCAGGGCACAAAAGAAGAGCTCGGCATTGAATCGACCAACTATTGGGTTTACTTAGACAATGACCTGGATGGCATGTAAGTAGGGCCTCCCCAAAACCCAGCCCATTTTTCCTCTATTTGCTGTAGGTGTAGCTAAATATAGGCTGGGGGGGGGACACATTTGTCTCCCTCCACCACACTTCTGAACCAAAGTTCAGCACTCATAAATAATGCTGAAACTTGAACCTACGTATTTACGTGAGGATTCACAATAAATAATAGCCAGTGAAAGGGGAAGGAGACCTTCCATCGCTCTGTGTGCCTTCCACCAAGCCTGCTGCTGCCCTCTAGCATCCCTCTCTATGAACCCATAGGGAAGAGTCCTGCAGGGTGAGTGTACTGAAGCAAAGGGAAAGATGCAAAACCCTCCTCTTTCCCCACTGTATTTTGACAGCCATGTGCGTGCATTAACATTGGTCTACCTCACTTTGAGAGCTTAAGAAACCCTTACTATTCAACAAGATCAGGAGGTGTCTTCTGCTGATAAAACCTTTCCTACTCTGTCCTACCCTTCAGTTTGGTTTTCTGAGCTTCTTCCTGTTCTGGGTGGGATGTTTGTATATGAGAAAATTATCATGTGACCGGGTCGTATTTTGCTCTTGCATGAAGGGTCACCTTCCCTTTGGATAGTTACCCCTCCAAGCATGTTGGAGGTTGTTTTTCCCGTTGTAGTTACTGGCAGAAATTTAGTGAGCGTTCCTGAAACGCTTTTCCTGTCCCCCCGAACAAAACTCATTGGCAACTCTAGCTTAATGGTGGCTTTTGTTGTTGTTGCTTTTCAACAAAATCGTTTACATAGCAAAAGTAATGAGAAGATGGTTCCCTGTCGCAAAGGGGTTCACATTCTAAAACGAAACAAGAGGGGGACATCGGCAACACATTGGATCAGTAGCGGCCGGGGGGGGGGGGCGGCGGCAGTGAGAGGCACCTTTTTAAAGCATAGATTAGTAAATGCTTTCATGAAGAGCCCCTGGTGGCGCAGTGGTAAAACTGCTGCCCTGTAACCAGAAGGTTGCAAGTTCGATCCTGACCAGGGGCTCAAGGTTGACTCAGCCTTCCATCCTTCCGAGGTCGGTAAAATGAGTACCCAGAAATCTTGGGGGCAATATGCTAAATCATTGTAAACCGCTTAGAGAGCTTCCAGCTATAGAGCGGTATATAAATGTAAGTGCTATTGCTATTGCTTTCCTCCGCTCTGACCACACCTACCAACTGCTCCAAGCAGCAGCATGCTGCCCGGCACTCCTTGTGGCAGAGGATTGGCTCCGCCCTTCACCCGGGCTTCCTTAGAGCCAACCCCCTGCTGGCGGAGCCGATTCCCCCGCCGCAGGGAGTGCTGGGCAGCGCACTGCTCCTTGGAGCAGTTGGTAGGTGTGGTCAGAGCGGAGGAAAGCACTTGCTAATTTATGCTTACAGGTGTCTCTCGCCTCTGCCGCTCCCCCCACCCCGGCGGCTGCCACACCAGCCACTGCTGTATTGGAGGGGCCCCATGCTGTGTTGAACTGGACAGCTGCTTTCCCTTACCAAATAACTGCCATTTTCAAAGGCGCCTCATTAGCAGAGGCAAGATCAGCACGGGTGCACCTTGGGCTATTAGACTTCCTGCATTTCTAGGCTTCCCTTTCTTTGCAGATTCGCCAAATATGCTGCCCTTCCCAAAGAGGAAGTAAGCAACAACAACCTGCCAATGATGTTCATCACCTTCCCATCTGCCAAGGACCCCACATACCAAGAGAGGCATCCAGGTATTTTACCTTTATTTACCTGTTAGAATAAATTCAAGCAGTGAGGCTATTTACTACTATCGTCTGCTATGATTATTGCTATTTGCTGCTTCTACTATATCCGTTTACAATTTCTACTGTTAGACATACTACCACACAGTTCCATAAGACCAGCAGGGAGCTTACAAACGATGGCCTGGTCAGAAGACCTACAGTTTGCATTAAATGGAAAAGACAAGAATTCTTGGAATTCCTTGAGGGATTTGCATTGCATAGTTTTAGATGAACTTGTGCAAAAAGAAGAAAGTTGGAAGGGGGATGAGTTGAAATGAAGGAAGAAATGCAGGCAAATAGAAGAGAGGTCAACAGTCTAAACAGATCAACAAGTGGATGTAATCAATCCTCCCTTCTATTCTGCATGGCACTGTAGGTCGCTCTTGTATGACCCTGCTCACCATGGCTCACTACAGATGGTTTGAGGAGTGGTCGGGGGGCCGTGTGAGGAAAAGAGGGTCTGAATATGAAACCTATAAGATGGAGATTGCCCAGAAACTCCTGGACATGGCTTTGGTGAAGTTTCCTCAACTCTCTGACAAGGTAATAACTGAGTTCGCTCGTTTTAGCCCTCTAGCATGTGCGTTCAGGTGATCCATGTGGGCTTACCTTTCAGTATTTTCTGTGAGTCTTTGATCACTTTTATGCAAAACCACATGGCAGAAAATGCCTTTCGCTACACTCCCCTGGAACCTCTCCCTCTTCCCTATCTTCCTCAACTTCCTGTTGCAGTTGCTTGTGCAATTATTGGACAGAGCAGCCCTATGGAGCCAGAGCGGTTTCTGTCAACTTACCACAGATGATGAGGTTGTGCACACGACCTCGCTGGGAAGGGCGGGCAGGCTGCAGGGAAGGCAGGAGGTTGCCTGCCTTTCCCGACAGATGAGCAGCCATCGCCCTCCCCTCCGCCGCACTGCACCCCCACATCCCAGGATGCCCCGTAGCACAAGTGTGACCACACCTCCTACCCCCCCCCCCCCCGCCCGCAGCCCACTGAGTTGCTGAGGCTCTTGCAGCGTGGCAATCTTTCCAGAAAATGAGAGATCTCGGTGAATTCTTCCACGTGTATTCTAAGAAATGTTTCTCTCTGTGGCAAAAGGTATCCTACATTTCTTTAAGTTTCAACAAACTCTTCTTTTTTCCCCTCCATTGTTGTATCCCTTTTGCCATGTTGGGGGTCCATATATAAGAAATATATAAACAAGGAAAATTTCAGGGCTCTCTCATTCTTGAGTGAAATGTAGATAGAAACCATTGCAGACATGATGCACAAGAGTTGGAAGACATCTGTGCCACTGCTGCTGTGTACATGGAAGCAGCAGTACCGCTGTCCTGACCAGCAGCTCTGTAAACTGCAACCGGCATTTTCTTTCATTGTGACAAATGGGAGAAACTGCAGGGACAGAGATTGTGCAACCACCAGTTGGGACGGTGCTGCTGCTGCTGCTTCGTGTACACAGGAGCAGTGGTGCAGATGTCTTCTGGTTTCTTTACAATTGTGCATCATGTCAATGGAGATCCTTTCCCACTTTTTCACTTCCTTCCTTATGTTTTACTGTTACCTTCCAGATAGAATTTGTTGAAGCCTCTTCCCCACTCAGCAATCAGCACTACCTAGCTGCCCCACTAGGTGACATGTATGGTGCAGAGCATGATCTCGTCCGCTTCAGTCCGGAAGTCGTGGCTACCATGCGGGCAAAGACCCCCATCCAGAATCTCTATCTGACAGGTCAGTGGTTGTTTTCTTCCTCTTCCCCTCACCCACGTTACATGCTTTGAGGAGATAACAGTAGGCAAAGAGGAGTCTGTATTCCAGTTATTGCTTCACTGGAGTTCCTCTCTGTGTGAACAGTGCAGGAGCTCGAAGGCAAGAAGTTGAGGCAAACTCAAGCCCAGGTTCAGACAGGTCCCCCCACCCAGCAAACCAGAAGTGAACCCAAACCTAGAATCTCCATTGCTTTGAACTGGAACCAAACCCCAAATGCCACAAAAAAGTGGTAAACTCTTCAAAAGATGGAATGACCAGACACTCAGCTTTCAATTGCAGGGTTAATTTTTTTTTTATTATAATGCATGGATTTTGTTTGCAATTTTTCAAATTCAACAATAGTTTGAATTTTTTTAGAACCCTTCGTGTTAAATGGTTATCACTGTATCCCTTTTGTTTTATTAACGGAAGAGTTAATAAAATATTTTTGTTTTATTAACGGAAGAGTTCAGTAGTCTGCAAGAAATGTACCCGCCACCCACCTGGCCACTGATGGGGGATTGGCTCGACGGAAGCCGGCTGAGTGGTGGAGCCGATCTCCCGCCAAAGGGCGTACAGGGCAGTGCACTGCTGCTCAGGGATTCTTTTAGAGGCTGTTCTCACAAGCAGCCTAGCCCAGGCTAGGGCAGTCTAGGCTGCTCATGTGGAACGCTGGGATCTGCACAGATCGCGGCACTCCCGCCCAGCCTCACCCCACTTCCTAGCCCGGCTCTTAGCTGAGCTTAAGGGAGTGAGCACTCCCTTAATCCAGCGGCCAGGATCATGTGTGTCCTCAGGCAGCCCAAAGAGACACAGAGACAGGCGCCTAGAGTGCCCTTCTGATGGGGGAATCCCCCAAGGCACTGCGCTCATTGTGTGGTGCCTTGTAGGATATCTGGAGGCTGGGGAAATGAGTCCCGGCCTCTGTTGATCCGCGCTGCTGGGAGCAATGTGGATAGTGATCTTCACTGCTTCTGGCGGCGCGGATCATGTGGGCACATAGCTCGCACACTGAAGACATGATGACTGAGCATCTGGGGGGAGGTAAGTTGAACCCTGATCGTGTGAACAACCTCGTGTGAGCAACCTACCAAACCCTGATCGTGTGAACCCTGATCGTGTGAACAACCTACCAAACCACCTTTTAAAGTTAGTATCTGAACCCAAACAGGTCCAGTAAATTTTAAATTCACTGGTCCTGTTCAGATTCAGTTTTTAAAACTGTTGACTCAGAGTTGAACTCACATTTTTAATTGGGGCCAAACTCTTCCGTCAGGCAGGTGAGGCAATTGCTTCAACTGGGGGCAGTGACAAGCACCACTGCCACTGGTACCACCCCACTTTAGTGCCCACCACTGCCACCGATTCTCTCCTCCCCACCCCACTGAAGCGTGCCTCCTCTCTCTTTCCTTCCGCCCCTGTCCTGTCTCCACTCTCCTCAAAGAGGAAATGGAAGAGTGAAGATAGCTGGACTAGAGTGTCTCTTGACTACTCACTTCTCCAGTTCTTCTTCCGAGACCGAGGAGCCGGCCACTGCTGTAGCAGCAGGGGTGTGTTGGGTGGTGCCTGTGCAGAGTGTACCTCTACAGCACGGGAGAGAGGGGGAGAAAGAGGTGAAGCACTCTCCAGTTTGGGGAACAGGGTGGCATCCTTGAACCACCCCTGCTTCTTAATGGTTAGACTCACTATTCAAAAGGACGAAGTAAAAGTGAAGCTGTTTTCTGTGTGAACACAATCCCAGCCATGCATTTTCTTCCCAACAATGCAGGTCAGGATGTCTTCAGCTGCGGTCTAGCAGGAGCTCTGAATGGGGGCTTGATTTGTGCCTCAGCTGTGCTCGGACGTGTTGTCTACATAGATCTGGTACTCCTGAAAAGAAAGCTGAAGAGATCTAACCACAAGAAAGAGGCCTAGTGCTGCCCGCCACAGTCATCCTCTCGGAGAGTAAACAATGGACTGTGATTTGGTCCCTTTGCTAAGTTTGTGTGAAAAGAGAATGGGCATGGAGTGACAGTGGTGAACAACATTTCCTCCCCACCCAAGATTTAGAAAACATTCCCACCTCCCCGCCTTGCCATTTTCTGGATTTGCTGAAACTTAGGGTGTACCTGAACCACCGGTGATGCTAGAAGACGCATTTGGGCCAAACGTGGTGGTTTCAAAAGCTGAGTGTTCCTCCGAAAATCCTGACAGTCAAACAAAGCTTGGCTCTGAGAGATTTGAGAGAAGAGCACGCTGGCAACTGCAGTGGCTTCACAGGAGGCTTTGGGATCCATCTAACCGCTGTGTGTGGAACACAGGAAGCTGCCCTATAATGAGTCAGACCATTGGTCTATCTAGCTCAGTATTGTCTGCACAGATTGGCAGCGGCTTCTCCAAGATTGCAGGCAGGAGTCTCTCTCAGCCCTATCTTGGAGAAGCCAGGGAGAGAACTTGGAACCTTCTGCTCTTCCCAGAGCGGCTCCATCCCCTAAGGGGAATATCTTACAGTGCTCACACTTCGTCTCCCTTTCGTATGCAACCAGAATGGATCCTGCTTAGCTTAAGGGGACAAGTCATGGTTTCTACGTGGACACCGCTTGCTATGTGGCCATGCTTGCTATGTGGACACCCCAGTGCCATTTCGAACATTGGGTGTAAGGTTTGGCCTTGCAGTAGGACTTGAGTCAAAACCACCTGAACCAAAATTGTGGGGGAGCACCGGGCAGGAGGTAAATGCAATAAATACATAAATTAAACGTTCTGTTCCTTATTTCATTATTTAGCACACTTATACACCAAAACGTGTATTTCAAGGCAGCAGTTTACACAAAAGTAAAATTCAAAAGGCACAGAAAGGTAAAACAATCAAGACCATTAAAAACAATACACATTTTAAATTTAATTTCAGTTAACCAAAGGCCTGGTTAAACGGGTGCATCTTGAGAGGGATCCTTTAAAAAAAAAAAAAAAAAAGCTGCCCAGTATGCTGAAGCTCTAATTCCAACGGAGTATGTTCCAAAGCCTCAGAGTCACTATAGAGAAACCAGACGAGTTGGTGGCAACTGTAGGTGGGCCTCCCTGGACAATACTAGTAAGCAGTGGGCCTTATGGAAAAGGTGGGGCTCTTAAATACCCTGGGCCCAAACCACTTAGGGTTTTATATGGAATTACTGGAACTTTGTATTTTGCCCAGAATCATATCAGCATCCAGTTCAATTCCTTTAAGGTGGGAGTAAAGAAATACTACAGTCTCTTAGGGCCACCCTTAGACCAGTACAGCTGCTGCACTTTGAACCAATTTCTTCCAAACTAATCTGTTGTCATTCTGAGTTTGAAGCCTCACATTCTTACAATTGCATTTTGTTTTGTTCTACATATTTTCATTATATTTTTACATGTATATTCCTCCAAGGAGCCCAGAGCAATATACATGGTTTCTTTTTTATTTTCACAACAACCCTGCGAGGTAGGTTAGGCTGACAGATCAGCCCAGAGTCACCCAGTGAGTTTCATGGCTGAATGGGGATTTGAACTTGGATCGCCCTGGTCCTAGTGCAGCACTCTAACCACTAACAGACAGCCTGTCCACTCCATCATAAAAGGCCAATGTGAAATTCTTTTCCCAGGAACAGATTGATCCTTGGCATGATCCCAGTGTATTCACACAACTAGGATATGTGCCTATGCAGGAGACCATTCGGGAAGATTCCACAAGCTTTGCACAGCGCTTCTGACTCTGCCCACAGCACACATGTGTCCGTCAACATAGGGCTGCTCTCCTCGGTTCCTTTCCAACCCGTATGGACGCCTCAGAAGGTGCTTCGGCTGGGGTTCGCCGCCTCAGCCTTCCAGATTTGTGAGAGAACAGTCCGTCTTTTCTTGGTCTGTTTAATATCTTTCTTGTGTTGCTGGTTTGTTCTTGATGACCGACAGAAAGAAAAATGAATGGGAGGTGTGTAAAATGTAACACCGCTTTCCCCTCTTTGGACCGTCACTCCTTATGTCTCCTCTGCCTCTCCGAGGCACATTTATTTATTTATTATTTATTTATATCGATTTATATACCGCCCTTCCAAAATGGCTCAGGGTGGTTTACAATGGGATGAAAACAAAACCAGCTAACAATTTTTTAAAAAAATTATATTTTACATTTTATATCCCACTCTTTCTCCAAGGAGCCCAGAGCGGAGTACTACATACTTAGGTTTCTCCTCACAACCACCCTGTGAAGTAGGTTAGGCTGAGAGAGAAGTGACTGGCCCAGAGTCACTCAGCTAATATCATGGCTGAATGGGGATTTGAACTCTAGTCTCCCCGGTCCTAGTCCAGCACTCTAACCACTACACCACGCTGGCTGGTGCGTGGTGTATAGTTTAAACCAAAACTATAAAACCAGAATAAAATCAATTAAACATTGAAACAACTAAAAACCCTGGAAAACCAGGGCAACCATTTAAAACAAATTAAAATATGTTTGATCTAAGATCGTAAATAAACAACTAACTAACTAACAAATTAAAACAGTTTACAGTAGTTTAAAAACCCTGGAAGTCCAGGCCAAACAAATAGGTTTTAAGGGCTCTCCTGAAATATAGTAATGAACTCAAATTACGGATTTCTGCCGGGAGTGCATTCCACAGCCCAGGAGCAGCTACAGAGAAGGCCCGCCTCTGAGTCGCCACCAGACGAACCGGTGTAACTGGAGACGAACCTCCTCAGATGATCTTAACGTGCGGTGGGGATCATGCAGAAGAAGGCACTCTCTAAGATAACACTGAAAACTGAAATATTTATACAGAACACTGAAAATTGAAATATTTGCTTAGAATTTCCCAAACAAACTCATGTGACTCTCTTTAACAACCCAGTGAGGAGTTAAGTAAGTTGGCTACAAAACAGCTATATAAGTCAAATCCACAGGCTTGTGGGAGCTTTTAAGAACATCTCAAGTTACCCAGCATCATTCTCTTAATTAACATACAAAATGTGCAACAAAGCTGATGTGAGAGCTAAGCTCTATATAACTGCATCCATATTTTTGCATTGATCCTGTAACCACGACAGACAATAATATTGCTTAGGAAACCACAAGGAAGGTGATACATTGCTAACCAGAAGGAAGATCACTTTTCCTGCCAATACAGCTATAATGAGAATTAGGCACTTGGCCAAGAGCAGGAATGAGAAGGAGCTTCATACATCTGGTTGAGGTCATCGTTCCAAATGAGGTGCGCAAAAATTCCCTGAGAAATTTTGTTGGTCTTATAGAAACCCACTTGGCTTCCCTTGGACATTCTCAGATCTTTCACCTTGGGAAGAACCTGGCAGCAACGAATGTGCAAAATATGCACATGCCAGTTTGTGATCTCAGGTTATTGTTGCTGGTTGTTCTTCATTCCCTGATCAGCAATCATGGGCAAAGTCCATTAGCTCAACCTGTAGCTGGCTTACGTGAGGGAACAGCTGGCAGGCATTGTGTTCATTACCATTCAGTGAACTTCTTGGTGCTCCTAAAGACAGATTGAGGTTGCTCTCTCAAACTGCACTCATAAAACAAAGGCAAAGAGCCATGGGTAATCCTGGAGGAGTTATTGAGCTTTCTGTCCTTTATGTACCAGAGACCATTCCCATCAGGCTGATAATCGGCACCAAAGTGCTGCAGACTCTACTGGATGGTTTTTCATTAGATCCAACCTAAAGAAAAAATTGTCCAACAAACTAATACAACCCAATCCAAAACAAGGGTGTCTGATAAACCAATACAATTTAATCTGATACAAGGATGTTGGATACAATACCAAGGGTATATTGGAGTGCACGAGTGTGGTGGTGGTGTGGTTTACCAGAAAACTGAGCAGCAGGGTGCCTCTTCTCTCTTCTTATAGACCTCATATGGTAAGCCTCTCAACCCCCGCTGATGCATTGAGCTGATCTGATATATTGGGTCAATTCAATGCATGCAGGCCCCCTGTGCATTGCCAACCTGATGCACATAATAGGGACTGGATCAGATCCCATCCTCCCTTTTTCTCCGGGCATAGCCCTATCCCTCATGTTGATTCAGTCCCTTAATATTCATTCATTCATTCATTCATTCATTCAATTTTTTAATACTGCCCTTCCAAGCTGGCTCAGGGCGGTTTACAATTAAAAAAAATATCTCAGTGAATAGTGCTAGAGCTCAAAACTGCTTAGAAGTTATGCCCTTTGACCTGGAAGTCCTGATACCAGATGCGTGCAAGCAACGTATCAGCCTGGTGCCATGCTGGGGTAGGCATACCTGAGCCTTACAAACAAGAGCGTTAGCGATTTGTTATGAACAAACGCATATAATGAGGCTTTCTTGTGTATTTAAATAAGCTGAATAAGGCAAAATATAACAGAGTTTTAAAATTAAAAGCAGGGTGGAGAGAGTGGGCCCCAAACCACAGTAGGAATTGGGGTCGTGCCATGATGATCAAGCTTTGTTGCCAGTATGCTTAGGAGAGACAAATAAAACTATTTATTCACACGACACTGAAGTAACTTGTGAAAAAACACTATCACAGTATGTAGTGAGGGTCAATAGCTTAGATCAGAGGTTCTCAGACTGTGGCCTGCGGACCACCAGGGGTTCACGAGCTCCATCCAGCTTGCCTGTAGAAAGGTTGCAGAAAAGAGTTGAGAAAATCTGTAATTTTGTATTTTCTTTTCACCATTTTGGTCTATTATGATTTTATGTGTTATGTGTTTTTATTGTATGTTTTAATCCTCTGTTGTGAGCCGCCCAGAGAACAAGTTGTTATGGGGCGGCTAACAAAGTTGTTTATTATTATTTCTCTATATATAGAATTCTCTTAGATGTACCCATTGCTAATCCCATGTGTGGCAGCTCTCATGAGAGTTCGCGAGCAAGGGGAGGGGGAGAGGAAAGTGACGGTGGTAGGCAACATAAGGCTAACCAATGGGCCAGCAAATGGGAGGGCGGGGAATGAAAACAGCAGCGGTGGCAGGGGGGAGATAAAGTAAAAGCAGCAGCGGTGGGGAGAGAAAGCGAAAGCAGCAGCAGTGGGATGGGGAGAGAAAGCGGCGGCCAGGGGTGGGAGAGAAATCAGTGGGCAGCCGGAAAAAAACAGCTGGCCAGGTGGCCGGCCAGAGAGAACAAACATTGGAGGGGGGAAGAGGAGGGGGGAGGGCTGAGAATGAGGCCAAGAACAAGGGAGAACTAGAGGCGCAAGTGCTCTGTGCATGGGCCAGCTAGTTATTATTAATTTGCCCTGAACATGAACCTTATTAACAGGCTATGTTCAACACTCATACGATCTGTGTACAGTGTACAAAGGTAAAGATCTGTGCAGAGGTCCAGTTATTCACATAGTATGCTTAACACAGGTACAGCAGTCCACTTATGATCTGTACCAAGCATATTAGGGGGCCTATATCTAAGTTCAGTTTTAAAATCAGTGCAGGTACAATTATTCATACAAAAACAGCAGGGCTGCTCAACCTTGGCTGTTTTTTTTCTACTAAATGTAAAGTTGTGCCATTGAGTCAGTGTCAACTCCTGGTGACCACAGAGCTTTGTGGTTGTCCTTGGCAAAATACAGGAGGGGTTTACCATTGCCATCTCCCACACAGTATGAGATAATGCCTTTCAGAATCTCCATACATCGTTGCTGCCCAATATAGGTGTTTCCCATACTCTGGGAAACATAAAAAATGGCCATAGCCATAAATGGCCATTTCCCCATAGTCTGGGAAACATACCAGCGGGGATTTGAACTGGTAATCTCTGGGGCTTGCTAGTCAAGTCATTTCCCCACTGCGCCATTAGGTGGCTACAACTCCCATAATCCCCAGCCACAGTGGCCAATAGCCAGGGATTATGGGAGTTGTAGGCCAACATCTCCAGCAGGGCCAAAGTTGAGCAGCCCTGGTGTAAATAAATCTGAACACAGATATAACATAATAAGGATATTCACACAACCAGAGGTAGGGCAGGTGGGCGGGGAAGGCTGAACAAAATTTACCTCCCCGCCACCGCCTGGCTTGGCTGCACACACAAGCAGTTGTCCCAGGAGCTGCACGGCTTTTTGGAGTCCAGGACTCCAACACTGCACAATGAGTGTGGTGTATTGGGGGATTCCCCCATGGGACCGGCACTCCCCCATGAGATGGGCACTGCAAGCAATCTGAGCAGTCACACGATTGCAGAACCAGCGTTAAGAGCACACTCGCCTCGCCTTTGTTTTGAATTTGTGTACACACACACTCTCTCTTTTATTTGTAGAACAACAACAACAAAAAGTTTATTAAGTAGTCTGCTAAGACCCTGAGCAATTTTCAAGTAGTCCATGAAAATGAAAAAGTTCGGGAGTCTATGTCTTAAACAGCCTTAAAAAAAAAAGAAAAGAAAAAGACATTTTCATGCAACATAGGTCTGTTAGTAGCCAATTAGTCATAATAGCTAAATAGAACTTCCATGTCCAATAGCAGTACACCTCTGAATGCCAGTTGCTGGGGACAAAGAATGGGGGAAAGCCATCATCTTCATGCTTGCTTGTGAGCTTTCTAGAAGCACCTTGAAGACTCCTCTTGGGAACTGGATGCTGGGCTAGTTTGATCTTGGCCTGCTCTATCAAGGCTGTTTTTAAGGTATTCTCAGTGTTCTCCGGAAATAACCGGGATAAACTGATGGCTCTTCAGACATTAGGCTTGGGCACTAATGCAGGGGGTCGGAAGAAATCCAGGGAAGAGATACCATCCATAGCAATATTGTCATAGGCAGGAGGCTGGCCCACAGGAGCAGGATACGGCTTCCATGCAACCTAGAGAAAATGATATTAATCATACAAAATGCTACACTACCACTTTCCCCCACCAACACCTCCAGTATGCATATTTGCTCTGCCCAGGTATTGGGAATTCCTGGGAAGGGAGAGTTTCCTAGCGGCTGAGGACAAAATGATTGTAAACAGGTCTGCTTGCAGGTCTCCTTAGAGCAGGGTTTCTTAACCTTGGGCCCCTAGATGTTGTTGGACTACAACTCCCATCATCCCCAGCCACAAAGGCCATGTCTGGGGATTCTGGGAGTTGTAGTCCAACAAGATCTGGGGGCCCAAGGTTAAGAAACCCTGCCTTAGAGCATGGTGTGTGTCTAAGCAGGAGATGCCCACATGATTAAAATCTTGATTAATGATCCATCTGCTCAAAATGTTTCTGTGCTGCCTTTCAGCCAGCTTACACATCAAAGAATAATAATAGTTATGGCTTCTGGCAGACTGTCATAAGGACAGCTCTGCTGGATCAGGCCCAAGCAGCGGCAGAGCCACCATCGCATGGAGGGGTTCAAAGAACTCGGGCTGCCATGCTCCAGGGGCTGCGCCTGGTGGCCCCGCCATGCCCCCTACGTCTGACCTCAGATGCAGGGCGCATGGCCCAATTAGCAAATGGGGCCCTGTGCCCCGTTTGGAAGTAAAATCCAGCCAGCGCCGCATTTGCTGGGATGGCTTCTCCTTGCTTGCAAAGGCAGGGAGAGGTGTTCCCAGCTAGGCTGGGAGCCCAGCACTGGCTGAAACCTCTCAAAAAAGGAGCCACCTTAGCCTACAAGGAATATGGTTTTAAAGCAGATGTTCCCAACATAGGTCCCAGGATGCTGTTGGACTACAACTCCCATCGTCTCCAGCCACAATGGCCTTTGGGATGATGGGAGATGTAGTTAGCAACATCTGGGGACCCAAGGCTGGAGAGTGCTGCTGTGTTGCCTCAACATCAGTAAACATGGGCTAGCAACATTTTACATCTTTTAGGCAAAAAGACTGCACACTTCAAATACGTGATGATGAAATGACCAGAACCAGCCTTTGGCCATTTTAGCTGGGAATGGTGGGAATTTTAGTCCGACAACAGCTGGGGACCCAGGTTGGGGAACCCCTGTTGGTGTCCTGTTTTTTTCTTGACCTTTTCACACATCGGAACTTAAACAGCGTTGCATTCTCACTCGAGAGGATCCTAAACGTCTTTTGGGCTACTGGAAGAAGCACACCCACTGGCCTTACCTCAGAATAGGGTGGAGGGTCTGTGAACGGCTCCGGTGATGGAGCAGAAGGTGCAGGTGGTACAAAGGCTGGTGGTGGGATGGGGAGATCTCTTCTAGGTTCTTCTGGGAGGCTCTCCCCGGCATCCTTGCAGCACCGGTAGCAAAAGGAGCAGATGCCTGCTAAGAAGCCCACACCAACTAATACAAAAATGGTAATTCCCACAGATCTGGGAAGAGACAAAGAAAAGAGAGTCCTGTAGGAGACAAGGGCTCTCTAAGGCCCCTCAACAGTCCCCTGAGGTACTCTCTACCAGAGGCGTAACTATAGGGGGGGCACATGCCCTGGGCGCCATCTTTTCTGGTCACGTGGGGGGCGCCGCCATGACAAAAAAAAATTATTTAATTTTTAAAATTTTTTTTGTTAATACAAATGTTTCCTGCTCAGTGCAGCAGCGCTGCAGCAGTCAAGGGAGCGCATCGGCGCCCCCTCCCCCACGAGCGGTCCCTTCCGCGCCGCCCACGCCCCCCCCATTGCTTTGCTGGCACCTGGCGGCCAGTCAGTGGCCTGGCTTGGTGGCGGGAGCTTGTGAGGAAAAACCCAAGTATAATGTAGTATGTTGGGGGCGCGGGGGGGGGGGGGTGCGGGGGGCGCCATTTCAATGCTCGCCCCGGGCGCCGTTTTCCCTAGTTACGCCTCTGCTCTCTACTTTTGACCATGCTGCTAAAACACAACGAGGTCATTTACTCAATCAAAAACAACAGTGCTCTACCTGGGTTTGGGGGCTGTGCGTGCTCCCAATTTTTGGTTGTGTGGTGGAAGCAAGGTAGGAGGGAAAACTGCCCAGGCATTTTCAAATACATAATTTTTGTTTCCTGCTTGGTTTTGTTTCCCCCTTTTCACCAACTAGGGCTGACTGAAAGTTGAAATGGAACTCAGCTGGGGGAGGTGAACGAAACGAAAAGCAGTGCTGGTTCCGCTAAACAGTAAAAAGCAAATGTTTTCTGCATTGATTTTGTCATATATCCTTAACCTGATGGATGGGAAGGGAAATGTTGCTCCTTCCTGTTTAGTTGGGAAACTAGAACTTAAAGGCAGGAAATGACACCTATTAGCCACATAAAATAATGTGAAGTGAATAAAGGCACTTCAGTTATAGCCAGCCGATAGGTGTCATTTCCTGCTTTTAAATTCTGGCCCTCAGCTGATCAGGAAGAAGTGAGTGATAAAAGCTTATGCAATCATAAGGCAGCAGAAAAACAGATGGAGCAAAAGGCAATAATTTCAGTTTAAAAATGTTTGCTGAAATGACATAATCTTTGCTGCCCATCTGAAAGCGGGCTGTGATGGGGCCGGGCCTAGCTGGCTGGGAAGGCTCTTCCAAATTTTGGGCCAAGTGAGAAAGGCTCTCCTTGCGTTTCCATCCACCACACGTCTGACTGCAGGAGAACCTGGAGGAAAGTCTCTGAGAAAGTTAGCATTCTTGGGCAGGTCCATATGAGGTGAGGTAATTCTAAAATATATTGGCTGACATACAGTGCCAGGATGCACCAATGCAGAAAAAGAGCAGCCTAACAGAATGTCCCAGCTAACTGCATCGGTGATGGGAGCAAGTGATTAGGGATGTGCAAACAAGTTTGAAACCAAATGAGTTCAAAGTCAAAATGATTTGGTTCAAAGGCTCAGGGTTGAGCCAAACTACCCCCAGTATGGCTCGACCCTGGACTGAACACACACACACACACACACACACACACACACACACCCAGCCAGTTTGGAGGGGATCGTGAATGGGTTTTTAAAAAAATTTAAATTTAAACTTATCCCCTTGGGGAGGGGTTCTCTGAGGCAGCAGCGGGGGGGGGGGGGTCCACGGAGATTCCCCTCTCCCCCTGCCAGCCTACTCGCCTTCAAAAACGTCCCCATCCGGCCGTTCTTCAGCCCATTCGGGCCTTTCCCCCACTGGCGCAGCAGCCATTTTGGAGGCCGCCACGCCTGCACAATGGGCCTCTGCGTGGCCTGGGCATGATCACAAAGTTTTGTTTGCAGAATTTTTGTTTGAGGGGGTGCCAGACCGAACTGGCCCGGTTTTGTTTGGATCCGATTCAGACTAGAACCGAACCAGACCAGCCAGTTCCATACACACCTCTAGAATTGGCCAGCATTTACACCCTCCCCTTCCACAAGAAGCCCTCTGCGCCACCCTCTGTGTCACCTTGAGGCTGTACAAATCCCAATGACATATTTTTGGGTGGCACAGAGTAAAAAATGGCCGCTTCCCTACTGCATCAGAGCATTTAGTTGAGAGATTCTGTTAGGCTGTTCTCTCGTTGCTCTAGTGCACAGAGGTAGAGCTATCAGTGTTCCTAGGTATCCTTGGAACATGAGCCACCTGGCATCTGCGGACAGCCTCACCCATCCCTCCCCCCATCCCACCAGCCAGTGCTGTTTTTGCCCTGCTGGCTGGCCACTCCTACTGCTGCCACTCGCCTCTTGCCTACCTTGGTCCTTCCTGAGTTCAATGGGCCTGTTGGAGCCTGCCTGTAGTGGAAGAAGTGAAGGTGCCCTGTGTCTGCGTCAGGGCACATGTGCGCCCTCCATTTCCAGCCAGCTGCCCGGCCTCTCAGAAGCAGGAAGGCCACTCAGGGCCTTTCTGCTTCCAACTAGCAGCGGGATCGACAGCAGCAGTGGGTGGCAGGAGCGGCAGCAAGGTGTTGCCATGAGTGAGCGGGGAAGTAGTTCCCGCCACAGGGGGCACCTGTGTTCAATGCATGAACACAGACCTTTTGTGCCATCACTACATCACTGCTGGTGCATCCTTGGGCCTTAAATAATGTCAGTGGGAAAAGCAAGAGGGCAGTACCACAGAACAGGAAGGGTAGGGAACAGAACAAGAACTCTCTAGGAACAGGAGGGGCGGGGGGACCACTAACAGTCCCAAAACGTTTTGAGACAAAACTCTTCTTCAAGGGATAGGACAGAAATATTGTACAACAACCACAGTCTTGCAGGAGGCTTTAGTTCTTTTGGGAAGAGTTTTCTGAAGAATACTTCTGGCCTATCCCCCGAAGAAGTATCTCACCTAGAAATAAATTGGGACTGCTAGTGGATAGATAGATAGATTAGATTAGATTAGATTAGATTATATTAGATAGATTAGATTAGATAGATAGATTAGATTAGATTAGATTAGATTAGATAGATATTCCCCCATATCCAGAGTATTACTGCTTTTAAAAGAAAGAAATAGATGAGAAAAAGCAATCCTATCAAAATTAAAAGGACTGTCGGGCTTCCCTACCCTCCTCCGAGAAACAGGGTTTTTCACCCAGTCAAACAGTGGTTTGCCGAGAAAGACAGAGGGCTCCAGTTGCCTGGACAGACCCAGCAATTCCCTTGCAGAAGCCAGGAAGGGCGGGCAACAGCTGTTGGGGGATGGGCAGGTGCAGCCCAAGAGGCAGCAGAGCGGTGGAGATGCCACGATGATGATGTCGGCCCCACAGCTGCAGCCCTCTGTGGAAATGTTAGTGAAGGGGGTGGAGTTGAAGGGAAAGGGCCCTTGGGAGGCCATGGATTGGGCGGCCCATCTACTTGCCTGGCCAGGGGAGAAGGAGCAAGCTGGAAGTGGGGAGGAATGTCCTAAATGTAGGGTTTTATTTAAGGCAGGGGCTGCCAAAGATGAGATGATCAGCAGGGATGGGGTTTGTTGGTCCAGTGGACTCCCAGAGAGGAGCACGGACCTTTGCTCCCACTGATAGGCGAAGGAGTGGAGTGAATATACTTCCCTCCTCCCCAACTCTGAGGCAATGCCCGTGCCTGTAATTTAGTGTGAGAGGGCGGGAAGGTTAATTGGAGAATTCCTCCTCCCTAAACCCCGACAAGGACAAGTTAGGCATTGAATAATTTTCCTCATCATGTCAGCCATTAAGGATAGTGATATGCCTCTTTTTAACAAAACATGTTCACAATGTGGTTTACATAGCAAAAATATTAAGAAAATTGTTCCCTGGCCCAAAATGGCTTACAGTCCAAAAGGAAACACAAGGGAGACACCAGCAACAGTCACCAAGAAGACTCTGTGCTGGGATGAATAGGGACAGTTTTACACACACACACACACACACACACAATATGAGGCTTTCTTTTTGAAAGGTGCCTCTTTGCCCAGCTAGCAGGGATGATGAGAGCTTCTATGTGCATTTTAAGCCACTTGTCTCCACTGCTAGTGAAGATTCTAATTGGTTTTTATGGCCAATGTTGAGTTTTTGACATCTGTGCACTGCTGGCCATTTTGGAAACCTCAGCAAAATGGTGGCCTAGAAATCTCTGAAAGAAATAAATCTCTGTGGCAGCCTAGCTTAAATTAGTCATATGGTAATGGCTAAAGGAATGGACCAGTCTCAATGTCGGCATTGGCACATATGATCCAGGCCTCCCAACCACCAACGTCTGCCAATGATGCCCAGGGAAGCACCCCCACTCCCTGCCCAGTACATACGGTAACCAATTATCTCCGTCATCAGGAAATGAAAATGGCGTTTTACAGCAGTTCTTGCCCATACACCTTGGATAGAAAGAAACATAAACATCTGAAACATGAGACCATCTCTTAAACCCATCATTTCACCATTACTGAGGACTAAGGTCTGCAGAATTCTGGTGCAACTTATGTGATACATCAGCCATTTTGCCCCCTCTTCCATCCTCTCTGCCTCAGGATATGTTGATGGACACCGACTTGGATGGCTTGAAAGAGGATTGGCCAAGTTCACAGAGGGTAGGGTTATCAACAGAAGTTGGACATAGCTACATGGAACTTCCATGTTCACAGGCACTCTAAATACCAGTTGCTGGGGGCGGGGTGGGGCGGGGCAGGGTGGGGTGGGGCAACAACAGGGAGGGCTGTTACCTTCATACACTGATTGTGGGCTTCCAGAGTCATCTGGTTGACCACTATGGGTTACAGAATGCTGGTGGACCTTTGCTCTGACTCAGCAGGGCTCCTCTTATGTTCTTATATCTCTAGTTTCATCCCACCCCCTGCCAAGAGTATGTAGCCTTGTTGCTATGACAACTGTTGGTTTGCTCATTTTGTCCGTCCAGCCATTTGGATTTGCCTCACCCCGAAGGGGTTTGCCAAGCCTCAGAGTTTGACCCAGAGAGTCAAGGTCTTTCAGCCTTCCCCTCAGGCTGTCCATCCAACTCAAGGAGCTAAATTTTAGGATAAGAAGCTAGCTGCCAAGGGCACAAGCTATTTTCTTTAAAATAGCTCACCCCCAATTTTTACTCCCATTCTAAAGTTTTAATTATTCCCTTTTTGGGGTTCTTGCTGTCTTCATACCCTCCTTTCTCTTTCTGTGAGAGAGTGTGACCAAGTACTAGGCCCATGCACAGATGTGACCTTGCAGTGTCAAGAGCCAAATCATTTTCACCATGCCCCTGGCACCGTGGAGGGGCGTGTGTGGCCACTTGCAGTGCTTACCTCTGTGTAATGCAGTCCTCCACACAGAACCGGGGAGGCTTTTTAAAGGATGTGGCACTGTGGCAAGCCCCAGTGATGTCTTGGAAGACACATGAGGAATACTGGGAAATGTAATTCTTTCCCATGGAACATTCCTCTATGGGGAAAGTGCTGGAAAGGACTACATTTTGCAGCATTGCTCCATGCGTTCCCCACATGGCTTCCAAGACTTCACTGGGGCAAGATGCAAATGATTTAGTTTCAACACATTGAAGCTGATTTGGGCAGATGTGGTGAACACTTATAAGCATACTGAATATATTTTGAACGCACATAGGAAAGGGGCAATAATCCAGGCTGATGGTAGGCTCCATTCCCCCCACCATCAGGAGCCATTCTGACTTCCTACTGAGTCTTAGGGTCTGAACCTTACATACAATGTAACATCTGAATAGGGCTAAAGATGTTGGGAGGTTTCAGTCACAGATATCCCACATGGCAGCTAGTTTGGCTTTGATTCAGTCTTAGAAGAACCTTTCTTATAGGGATGTGCACAAAACAGATTTTGCATTTTGTTTCGAGCTTGAAACAAAAGACAGATGGCCAAAATGTTTCATCAAAATGGCAGTTGACCCAGCTGTCTTGATGGAACAAAACTCAAAATGTTTCAAGTGTTGTGGCCATAGGGAGCAATGGGGAAACTCAAAACACCCCATTGTTCCTCATGGGACACCATTGTTCCTAGGGACACCAAAGTGGGTTGAGTAGTAGTGCATGATGGGTGCTACCTACCATCCAACCCACAAAAGAAATGGGCAAACAGGAGATTTTTAACAAATGTTTAATCTTTCCTCAAATGCCCTATAGGATAGCAAGCCAGTGCCAGAAAACCAATCAGTGAGGGGAAAACAGGCCTCCAAAATGCTCGAAATGTCAAAACATTTTGAATAGAAATGGGGCTGTTTTGTTCCAAGCTCAAAACAGCCAGGCCCTTTATTTAAAGGGCATTTTGTTTCAAGCTCAAAACATTTGAAACAGCCCGTTTCGAGCTGAGAAATTTCAACATCAAAACATTTTGCAGATCCCTACTTTCTAACAGATCAGTGTTGGAGAGTGGAGAAGAGTCCAAGAAGGAAGCAAGTGCAGAAACTTACGGGTATTGGTCACAATCCTGTGATGAAACCTAGAAAGAGAATTAGATGAAATTAGACAGGGGAAGTGTATACATCAGAAACATTTGCCATCTACTTCCCTACCAGTTGGAAGTTATTAAATAAGGAAGAGGACGGCTTGGGGGTGTGTGGGATGTTTGGATGGGAATTTCTCAACCATTGGGAAAGTTAGATTAGGGAGGAACAGGGTTGAGAAATGTTAGGAGATATTCTAGCATAGACAGGTACACATGAAATTGGATTGGATGCAGCCACAAGTCTAAGATTTCTAAGTGGGTTGCTGGTGAGGTCCCAACAGCGGTTGGTGTGGGTGCCTCCAGGGGGTGGCGAGAGGCACCTTTAAACATAAATTAGTAGGTGCTTACCTCCGCTTTGGCTGCACCTGACTCACCTGCAAGCTGTTGGGACCAGCAACTCGCCACCCAGCACTCTCTGCAGCAAGGGATCAGCTTTGCTATTCACCTGGCCACCAGCTGGGGATTGGCTCCACGGAAGCCAGGTGAGTGGCAGAGCCGATCCCCTGCTGTAGGGAGTTCTGGGTGGCGCGCTGATGCTTGGAGCAGTTTGCAGGTGTGGCCAGACCAAAGATAAGCACCTGCTAATTTATGCTTAAAAGTGCCTCTTGCTGCCCTCGCCCCCCGGTGGTGTCCACACCGGCCACTCTGTGATGTCATAAGGTGGAGTCTGGTGATATCACAAGACTGATAATCCTTGGAAAAATGTGGGGAATCTGATATGAGGAAGGAGCTGAGTGCTAAAAGGATGTAGTCCAAATGCCGGCCAAAACTGGCCTGAGATTAGCTTTGGCCACCCATTTGCCTGAGAAAAAAGCAAATAGCAGAGAAACAGGATCATTTGTGGCAAACTGAAAGGCATTGTATGAAGCTGCCTCGTACTGAGTCAAACTCAGTATTGTCAACACTGACTGGCAGCAGATCTCCCTGGTTTCAAGCAGGGATCTTCCTCAGCCCTACCTGGAGATGTCAGGGATTGAATCTGGGACCTTCTGCATGCACTGCAGGTGCTGTGCCACCGGGGAAACCCTACAAGTTACAAGAATATGGTGATCTACTAAGGTCCAATTTAAATCTGACACCTGGCATGGTAGAAAGAAAACATGTACTTCTGTGTGTGCCGCACAGTGGGTGTCTCTTTTAAACTAGTTTGTTGCAGCTATGTATATGCCCGGGATCCATGGCCCAGGTAGGGACTTCTATGCTGGCTTGCTAATACAGTCATCCCTTGCCAACTGCGGTTTTACCAACTGCGTTTTGAGTATATGCGAATGGGAGATTCACATATATTTGCCAATTGAGATTTGAGTATCTGTGGTTGGTGAGGGTTTTTTTTTTTTAGTGATGGGAGGTTCAGGCAGTTTTGGGGGGTTCAGAGGTTTGATCTGCTCATTCCTCTTGGTGACCCTTGCTGACCTTGCTGTCCCTTATCAATTTAAAATGCTTTTAAGTGATTTTGGGAGGTTCAAAAAAAATTCCAGAGGTTCGATCTGCTCATTCTTCTTGGTGACTCTTGGCGATATTAGAGGATTTTTTGGTGATTTTTAAAAGCAGCTTTTTGTATCCCCCCCCTTTATTTTTAGGTCTTTTTGCAGTCACGGTTCCCTTAAGCCCCTGTTTCCCAGAGATTTCAATGCCTCACCAACTGTGAATTTGCCAACGGTGAAGTTTTGACGGAACAGCATCCTAGTGGTTGGCAAGGGATGACTATATTGCAGATAGGGATGTGCAAACCAGTACGATGTCAAGCTGGCTCAACATCAAGCCAGACTGATTTGACAGTTCGGGGTCTAACCAAAAACACCCCAGTTTGGCTCAACCCCAGACTGAAATACACCCCCCAGCCGTTCCGGGTGGGGGTGCGAGCATTTGTGGGGGTTAGTATTTTACCCCCTCCGGGGGCTTCCCCAAAGCCATGAGGGGGTGGTCAGCGGAGGCTCCCCCTCCCCCCTCTGGCCTTCCTTATGTAAAAAAGTGCCTGGTTTGGGTGATCTCCAGCCCATTTTTGGCCTTCCCCCCTCACAGCAGCCATTTTGGAGGCTGTTGTACATGCACAATAGGCCACTGCATGGCTGGGTCAGGCCACGCAGATGCCCATTGCACATGCAAGGTGGCCTCCAAAATGGCCACCATGAGAGGAGAAGGCCCGGAATGGGCCGAAGATCACCCAAACTGGGCAATTTTTTACATAAGGAAAGCTGATAGGGGGAGGGGGAACCTCTGCAGACCCTCCCCCATGGCCTAGGAGGAGCCCCCTGGAGGGAGTAAGTAGTAAAATAAATCCCCCCCAAAAAACGTTCATGAACTCCACCAAACCAAACCAGGGGGGGTCAATGGGGGGCAAAACCAACTTGCCTGGTCCACTTCGGGTCCAGTTCGGACTCGAACTGAACTGGGACAACAGGGTTTGTGCACACCCCTAATTGCAAACACAGTGGCTGAGGGCCTGCTTTTAATAAGTTGCCAGCCAAGTGGGTCTATTTTCCTCACAGTCCCAACAGAATGTTTGAATCAGGCCTGAGGTGGCTGAGTTCTGGACTGGAGGTGAGAAATGACATTCTTAATGCTTCCCCCCACCTCACATTAAACAAAAGCTTACTGCAAGAAGATGAAAGGCACAGGAGGACCAGGGCTGGATCCCCCCCCCCTTTCTTCCTGATATGCTAAGTCTTTTCCTCAGGTAAAATTACTTTCATTTTCATTCAAAAAAGTGTCTTGTCCTCCACCTGGTATAAGTCCATTCTGCCACTTCACGAATCTGCAATGTCATTTTGCGACACCAGCAGGAAGTTAGAGCTCCTCAACATTATTATCATTGGCATCCTCTAACATCTTTATCAGCCTTTTGTAAAGCCCTCTTAAGACATTTGGGTTTTTTTTAGCCTGGCTTTCAGTAATCCTTGAATGTTTTAATTTGTTTTATGGTTTGTGAACCATCTAGAGTCTTCAGAGTCAGGTGGTATATAAATTAATTAATTAAATAAAGTATTATTATTGTTGTTTTACATAATAATTACATTTATTATCATCATCATCCACATTACATTACTACTACTACTACTACTACTACTACTACTACTACTACTATTTCTAGAGTGCCTATGTGGCAATGTACATCAAATGAGGCACCGGCCCTGCCCTTAGTCTTACAAATTAAGAGACCTGGCCAACATTCTGTTCAGTGGAAAGTTGGCATTAGGGACTCTTCCGGGATATAGCACAACATTTATTTGCTTGCTTGTTTGTTTGTTTATAACATGACAGGAAGCCTCGACGATGTCGCACAAAAAGGCAGCTGCGGAACAACTTAAAACAGCTTCTGGACAGCTGTGCAGCACTTCTTCCATTGTTTCTGATGGAAGTACTGACATACAAATGCCCGGAAGTTGCTTTAGGTCTCTGCACAATTTCCTGCCTCCACAGCATCACTGGGGTTGCATTTCACATTGCACAACAGTCCTGGTGAGTCCCTGGCACCGACAGTCTGCCCAGCAGAAGAAAGAAAAGGAAGGACATGAATTCCAGAACAGGGTATTAGGGAAACGAGAGCAGAAGCAGAGCAGAGTGGCATTTTCTTAGTGCTTTATTGCAACTAACCTAAAGCAAGTTTGTCATTGATGACATCACCTTGTGGCCTGGTTCACACAGGCATTCTAATATAGGTTTAATCTGGGTTACTGACATTAGCATGATTATGTGAATCCATGCTAAGATGGGAATCTCAGATTCATCTTGGCCCTTAAACCACCTTGGCCGGGGTTCACACAATCACGCTAATGTTGGTAACCCACATAAAACCTGGATTTGAACAACTGCGTGAGCCAAGCCTGTCTCTATATGTGTTCTGGGCGTTAACTCTTTCTGCTACATCTCCCCATTTTTGGAAGGTTCAAATCACAACTATTCAACTTATATACCTGATTTACTTGCGTATTATTATTTAGTTTTTATGTTTTTAAATTTTAGTCTTTTAGAAGTCTAACTTCTCAGGAGGAATTGAAGCCCAATCTGATCCAGGATGGTAAACCTGAGGAATTTGCTCAAGGTATTTTTGATTCTGAAGAAGGGTGGGGCTTCTCTTAGGACAGAGGTTCTCAAACATGGGTTCCCAGATGTTGTTAAACTACAACTTCTATCACCTCCTTCAACTACTGTGGCTGGGGATCAGTGTTCCCTCTAACAGATACTGTTGTCTACAACTCCCATAATCCCCAAACAAAAGCCATTGCAGCTGGGGATTCTGGGAGTTATAGTCAACAACATCTGGGAATCCCTGTTAGAGGGAAGACTGCAGGGGAAGATGGGAGTTGTAGTCCATCAACATTTGGTGACCCAAGTTTGGACTCTTCACTATATATGAACAAGGAGTATCTGTCCTTGTTTGCACAGTTCCTTGCATGGCAACATCATCTTCTTATCTATTTTTTTGATTGACGGGTGGGTGGGTAGGCAATTAATTCTTTCAGCTACAAACATCACTACTAAACTTGGGAGGGGCCTGGCTCAAGGTAGATCATTTGATTTGCATGCAGATGGCCCCAGCTTCACACTTCACCATCCCCAGCTAAAAGGATCTCAGGTTAGCTACAATGAGAGAGTCTCTTGCTTGAGAACTGCTGCCAGTCAAAGCAGACAATACTGGGCTAGAGAGTCCAGTGGTCTGACTCAGTATAAAGTAGCTTCATAGGTTCAACAAAATAAGAGATTTACATCCAAAGGGAACCAGGTTAGACTTCCTTTGCTGGTGTTCTCAGTACAACGTCTCATCAGTCCTTAGGCCTCTATTCAGCAACAGGAGTTAGAAGAAGGTCATACCTGCCAACATAACCCTATTTTCCCGTTCAGGTGAATGGGAAAATAGGGACGTGCTGGCGGGTATGAAATGTTGTTCTACCTGCCAGTAGAGCCCTATTCAGACATTATATACAGCACTTGTACATTCTGTGTACAATGTTCAAAGGTACAGATCTGTCCTCAGCAGGGGCATAACTATAATGAGGCAAGGGGAGACATTTGTCTGGGGGCCCACTGCCTTGAGTGGCCCCCCAAAGGCAAGTCACATGACTGACTCCCCCAGCCGTGCACCTGCCCGGGCTTCCTTCAGCTGTATTCATCCTCCGAAATTGATGTGAGTGTTAAGACTTGGAGCTACCAGAACAGCATGTCTTTCTCTAGTACCATTAAACGACTTGCATCATCCACAACTTACAAAACCTTTAAAAAAATAATTTAGGATGATCTATTGTGGCACATAGGTCACACACACACACACACACACACACACACCCCTGTATATTTATAACTATGCTTTTTGTTACCACGATTCAGCCTCATTTAAGATTTCTTTACTTCATGAGCTGAGCTTCAGTGCGGGGAGGGGGGGTCCATTTTAAAATCTTGTCTCTGGGCCCACTCCAACCTTGCTACGCCCCTGGTCCTCAGATACAGTTGTTCACACAACCAAATCTGTGGGGGCTGGGGAGGGCTGGGGGGAAGGCAGGATCCTACCTACTTTACCCCATATGACTGCCATTTATTTTGTGCACTGCCACTTGTACATGCCTGGGGCTGTGACAAGTGGCGTGGCATTCCAGAGGCAGGGGGAAGGAAGTCTGGCCACCAGAAATCCCACAATGCATTGCGCTGGCAGCACGGCGCATTGAGGAAGTCCTGCTGTCAGGACGCTCCTTTCCCATCAGCTCTATGGTCAGTATGGCTGCCAGCAGCCCGGAAAGAGCTGCTGGCAGCCGGCTCACCCACATGAGCTGGGAATGAGGTGGGAGACACATGCGTGTCCTCCTACCTCACTTTTAGCCTAGATTAAGGAGAAGGAGCTCCGTGACTGGGAGCAGTCCCTTTTGTAATTTGTGATTGTTTAGCAAAGCACCAAGAGGAAGCTACTCACTCCAGTTACGAAGTCCTGCAGAGCCTTATTGTTGCAGTTAGTCAAGAACAAGCATGGAGATTGTAGTGCAGTATAAAGTAAATAAGATATATTAGGTTAAGTACATTTGAGATAGGAGAGACTTATCCTAACTAAGAGCTACATAGTGAATAGCGGGGGGGAGGGGGGGGAGAGAGAGATATGCTTCCATCTGCTCTCCAAGGAGAAAAGAAGTAGAACTGACTTGCTTCAGGAAATACCTGAGGAGTCAAGGCAGGGGTCACAGAGGAGAGGCAAAGCAGGGACAGGTAGGGGGGCCCTCACTAACTACCAATGCCCCTAGAGGTCATTAGGATAGTTGGTGTGAAAGGTTGATGCGCTGGTTTTATTTGTCTCTTTATTTTGTTCTGGGGAGGCTGAGTCAGATCAGGTCAGTGGTGATGGTGGTCGAGTAGGGGGTAGACTTAAAAGTCCAGAAGCTGTGACTGCACCTCCAACAATCCTAGAGGTTCCACCTCCTAGAGGTTCCACCTCCAACAATCCTAGAGGTTCCACCTCCAACAATCCTGGAGGTTCTCACGACCAGCCCTACCGAGGCTACCACTGCCCTAGCCGGGTCGGGCTGGCCATGAGAAGGACCTCATTATGTTGAATGCAGGTACACCAGTATACTTCCTGTCAATATCCTGCATTTCAGGAGGTCTATACCCAGGTACACTTTTAAAATGAATGCAGGTACATATAGGAAGGTGCTGAAAGGCATTATCTCAAGCTGAGTGGAAGATGGCAATGGTAAACCTCTCCTGTATTTTACCAAAGAAAACCACATGGCTCTGTGATCATCAAGAGTCGACACCAACTCGAGGGCACAACTTGACTTTACAGTCATTCACACAAAAACATGAACCTGTGTACGGACATACTGTCTAAAGGTGACTGACACTGTTCCTTCTGGGAGGGAGAAGAAGATAAGCTCTCAGCAACTGATGGCCCTCTGGCTAGCAGCCAGGGTTTGACTGATCTTCCACTTCCTGGTGCTCTTGCTGGGACAGAACAGTGATGACCCTTGGTGCTCCGGAGACATAGTGTCCCTCCTGTGCAGTCACAGCTTCTGGACTTTTAAGTCTACCCCCCACCCGACCACCATCACCACTGACCTAATCTGACTCAGCCTCCCCTGAACAAAATAAAGAGACAAATAAAACCGAATACAAAAAACCGGAAGAACAAAAATGTAAATCAGGGCTGAGAACATAATTAGAGGCATATCTAGTTTGGCAGTAAAGTGAGGGCAGAGTAAGCAGCATCATTTTAAGGGAGTGGTTAATTTCTATCTAGAAATAGTGTGCCTTCAGACAGAGATTTCTCAGAGGCGATGGGGAAACACTCTGTAGATACTCTGAGGCATGCTTCTTTTTATTTGCCTCCATGTTCTCCCCCCCCCCAAATTTTGGGGGCATACTGGAAAGTTCTGACGGTCCCTGACACCTGCTAAGCTTGCCATTTCAGATCTTGGATTTCAAATCCTCAAGAAAAATAACAATAACAGCTATTTACACTGTAAGCTTTGCAGACAGGGACCTGCCATTAATTTAAGAGAATTTAATTTCAGATGTTTAAGAAATCATAAGAAGAATGTGAACAGTGTAAAACATCCTGTTATTTCAGATTCCTCCTGCTGATGCGGAAATTCAGCATCTCACTTAAACCCACCACAAAAGCAAATTCATTTACCTATATCACAAGTACATTCAAGGGGTGGGGGGACTTAGTTGCCATTTTGAGGGTTGCACTCATTTATCCTTTAATTGTTTGTTTGATTGATTAAGTGCCATCAAGTCGGTATCAACTCTTAGCAACCACATAGATAGATTCTCTCCAGGATGATTTATCTTCAGCTTGGCCAGTAAGGTCTCTCAGTGGTACAATTCATTGCTTTTAATACCAAACAGTAAATCAAATACACAAAAGAAAACAGCAAGCAAAAACTAAGGAAAAGCAACCCTTCCCAAACATGAACATAATGATTCATCCCAAATGTTAACTGTTGATATTGTGGCCACTTTATAAATGGCAATCTTAACTCCTGTGTCACAACTCTGTTCCATTGTTGGACTGTCGTAAGAAAATGTCTTCTGAAGATTCCTTTTAAATCTGCCTCCTGCTTGTTTAAGACCGTGGCTTCTTTTTTGTATTCTCAGAAGATAGGGTGTAGAAAAATGTTTCGCCTATCTTAACAGCCATAGAAGCCCCCACAATCCTGTCATTCATTGATTCATAGGGACATAAGAACATAACAGCCCTGACTGGCTCAGACCAAAACTCCACTGAGTCCTGAGTCCTGTTTCCCACAACGACCAACCAGATGTTTCCAGGAAGCCCACAAGTAGTAGCCTTCCCTTGCGGTTTGTCCCCCAGCAACTGGTGTTCAGAGGTATACTGCCTCTGGATATGGAGGTTCGATTTAGCTATTGTGGCTAATAGCCACTCATAGGCCAATCCTCTATGGATTTATTTAATTTCCTTTTATAGCTGTCTATACTAGTACCATTCACCACATCTTGAGAAAGCGAGTTCATAACTCAGTTGAGCAGGGTGAAGAAACATGTCCATTTGTCTGTCTGCAGCCTCCAGCCCATTTACTGCACTGACTGTTTGGCAATTCTAGCATTATGGGGGAAAGGTTTTTTTTTTAAAAAAATATCATTTACCTACTTTCTCCATATGATGCATAATTTAAAAAACATCTAATATTTATTTTATTATGTATTTATTACATTTCTATCCCACCCTATCCATCCAAAGGCTTTGGGCGGTGTCCATCCTTAGTTGTCTTTTTCCTAAACTAAAAATGTCAAACACTTCACAGCCTTTCCTTTCAGGAAAAAGTATAATTTGACAGTGTGGATTACTCACCTTCTGGTAAATTGTAAAGAGGCAAATCAAAAGACACTCTATGTGGGTTAGTCCCAACGCTGCCATCCTTCTGCCTTAGAGTTCAGGGCCCTCTATTGGAGTTGACCTGGATTCTCTGAGAAAGGCTTGTCTCTCTCTCCCCGCCCTGTGGACTTTGCCTGGTAAGAGATTGCAGGGTGGGGAATTCCCTCCGCTCTTCCAGATATCACCACCAGGTAGGGTTGCCACACTCGTCAGAGACAATTCCTGGACACAACCATCGGGGGGGGTGCAATGTTTAAAAACCTACCTTTTTGATCGGGGTGGAAAGAGTGCTTGTCAGTGGAGCTTGGCAGCTGTTTTGCACATTTTCCCCTGTTGCGTTCTTTGCTCAGGAGAGAGTCAAGATCATTTCACCTCAACAAACCCTTGTTCACTCTAGAGATGATTCAGAAATGAGTGTGGGTGTGTGGGTGTGCTTACTGAACCCTATAGAGAGAGCCAATCTAGCCAGTTAACAGCAGTGCTACCAGAGAAAGGGTAAGAATAAGGGGCTTTTAAAAATTGACCCCATGTAGTTACAATGCCTGGAGAGATGTAAAAGTGGCCCTCATTATCCACAGGGGTTCCGTTCTCGCTACAGCCGCAGATAATGAAACTGCAGATAACAAAACCTGGAGTCAATGGAAATTGGGGGAGTTAGGTTCCTGAACATTCAAAAAGGGTTTCAAGCTTAAAACAGAGGCAGGAATAAGTGAAATAAAGTACTTTACCATGCTCTCCAGGTGTCCAGCAATGCCCACCAAGACCCCCAATTCCTCTGATTTTCTGCAGAAAATCATGGATTTTTTTTAAAAAAAGAAACATAAAATGCCTCCATCCTGCAAAATGGTGGCTGGAAAGGACATCCAAAGTCATTTCTGGACACCCAGGAACTGCGGATAGGCAAATTTTGCCTATTTTTAAAACCATGGATAACGAGGTCGGGTCTCCATTGCCCAACTGCAGATATGCGAAACCATGGGTGACAGGAGGACAATGAGAGCTCCCTGTACCAGAAAAATGTGTTAAAGTCATTAAAGTAATTTTCCCGCTCAAATTCCTGGACATTTCATATTGCTTACACTTTTCTTACATCCCGGACAGGAGGTTCAGTTCCTGTACTGTCCAAGCCAATCTGGAATACACGGCAACCCTGCCATCAGGAAAGGGATACTGTCTTGTGAGAGATAATACAGCTCATGCCAAGATGCCTGTGTGGAGAGGAAGGTTATGGAGGAAATGAACATGTGATAAAGACGTGTGCGTGACGTCACACACTTGTGCCATTCCATGACGCCGCACATATGTCCTTATCATGTGCTGTCTGGCCCATCTCCGTGTTTGTATTCACTTTAAAAATGATTCCCTTTACCTCATAGCCATAGAAAGTTTGGTCTTTTTCCTAGACAGGAAATGTCAGTTATGACAATGATACTGAGGGAGACGTTTCAGGGGAACCTCAACAAACTGCCCCCCATAGGCCCCCTCCTATCTAAGGGGGCCCTGAGAGAGTTCCACCATCACCATCACCATCACCACTACACAAAAGCTATAGCCAGAAACGCCATCTGTGGGATCTTTCTTGGCCGATTCCTGATGCTGACCTTGCACTAATCTGTCATTATTTGTATCTCTCCTTGGACTGAAAGTCTTGAGGCAGCTGCTCCAACACGGCTGATTTATATCTTACTCACAACTGACAGCTGTTACTAAAAAGCCTCCCTCCCCCCGTTGACAAACTCTCAGTGGGGAGTACATTCAGTGGCGCACCCAGGTCATTTGGGAGCTTGGACCTGAAGGGCTTTGGAGTGTACACCCACCCCCAATCGTGATGGTGGTGGGGGACGAGGAGAGAGAAAGTCCTCCCCCTTTTGCACAGTTTTTTTTTAAAACAACAAACAAACAAAACACCACTGTGTTGTGGCGGCACTAGCTGCAGGGAGGTGGAGGGGTGGGGAGGGGAGAATTCCCCTTTAAGGAGGAAATGTTTACCCCAGGGAGGATTGGATGGGATGGAGTGTGGTGCGGCAGTGGTGGTTGCAGGGAGGGGAGGGCTGTGAGGAGGGGAGAGTACCCCCCGTTACCCTCCATCTGCGTCCAGGATGGGCGTCAGCGAGCTCCGTCCAACTCCACTCCCTCCTCCCAAGTGACAGCCTCTTGCCTCTCCGCTGAGTGGCCTTCCTCCATGTGGAGGAAGCAGAGAGGAGAGAGGCCGTCACTTGGGAGGAGGGAGCAGAGCTGGATGGAGCTCACCGCCTCCCATTCCAGACGCAGACAAAGGGTAACAGGGGGGACTCCCCCCTCCTCACAGCCCTTCCCTCCCTGCAACTGCCACCGCTATGCCCCATCCCACCCTCCTCTGGGGTAAACATCTCTTCCTTAAAGGGGAACTCTCCCTTCCTCATACCCTCACCCTTCCTGCAGCTAGGGCCACCACTGTGCAGCGGTGGGGTGTTTTGTTTTGTTTTGGTAAAGACATGCGGGCAGGTGGGGGGACAGCAGCAGGTCAGCGTGCCGTGTGGCTGCAGGAGGCCCCAACCTTTGGAGGCCTCCCTGGACCTAGGAGGCCATCGGCCAGATCCTCAAGGTCCAGGGGTAAGAGCGCCTTGGAGAACATTTAAATGCCTTTACCACAAACATAACCATAAATGTTGTACAATCCAGAGGAAAGAGTTGTAGTATGCAAGGACAAGACAGTGGAGCTGAATCAGGAATATTAACAATTTAATGAGACAGATATTATTTTCAGAGAGGCAAGTTCAGTCTGCCTTCAGGGCTATTGCTGCTGGCTGTTTGTTGGCCCTGCCTCTACGGCAGAACTGGAATAAAAGTAATTAAAGCACCATTCAAAAGCTGGCCTGGATCAAGGAATGGGTTAACCAAAAGCACCACAAATGTGTGTATTGTTTGAATATCTGTGTGCCCTAGGGGTAGCTGACACAGGTGTGTGACCACTCTGGTTAGACTGCCACACATAATATGTTAATAAACCAAGCTAACAAAACACACATGCATTTAAACATTTCTCCTTCCTCGGTCTAATGAAGGAATATTCGGGGGGTTGGGGATTTCTAAATCAGCCTTGAGCACTTCCACTCAGAGTTAGAGTGGTTATGAACATTCCATGAGACCACAGCAGCTCAGTCAATCATGGTTAAAGGAGACCTTCAAGAGACAGAGAAGTGATAGGGAAGCCACACCATTATCACAACCACCACCACCACAACAGCAAATGATGATGATGATGATGATGATGGATTATGTATCAAATGGCCCAGAAAATTAGGTGCTGTATAAGGTTTTAGGGTTTTTCTAAGGGGCCTGCCTTAAGGCTTTAAATAGATATAAAATTGCCCCAATTTGTATCATATGATCCTAATTAGTCAAATTTACAACCAGGATCCTCCTGGCACGGTATTCTAAGGCAGTGAGTCATCTTCATCTGTGTTACAAGTTACTCATGCCTTGAGCACCAATTCAAAGGGTACCTTGACTGTTGATTTTTAGCATCTGATTCTTCCATAGACTGACATACTGCTGACGCAAGTAAGACTGGCTGACCTAACAAAGCTGTGCCTTGACAGTGTGAGTTGACACTGCATTTTAGAGAATGTTGTGGAACTCAGAGGAAGGGGCATATCAAAACTATGTTTCCCATACATGACTACAATCTAAAGCAGGAGGCAGCTGAAAATAAGGTTGAGCATCTATTTGAATTCTGGCAGCATTAAAAAAAAAGCTTTAAAAAAAAAAAACCTTAAGCAAATTCTGTTGCTCAATATGATTCAGTATCTTTATTGAGGTCAACAGCCAGTCTTTGATACATAAAACAATTTAAAATCAAGATAACTTGTAAAAGAAAAATGGGGGAGTATCTCTTACTTGATTTGGTGATGAATTCTACAAATAACAGTGGAAAACTGAGCAATCTTATAGGTTATTTTAATGTTCTGATTAGACAAAAGCCAGGAAATTTAAAATGCATCATACTGCACAGGAGGAGGCAATGGTAAACCCCTCCTGTATTCTACCAAAGACAACCACAGGGCTCTGTTGGCACCAGAAGTCGAAATTGACTTGGCAGCACACACTTTACACTTTTAAAACTAGAACTCCCAGCCCTACTGGATGCAATCTTAATTTGAGCCAAAAATTACAGAGACTGATCATCATTTGGGCCTCAATTCTACAAAGGCTTGTCTCTAACTGTAGAAAGGTGTTTGAGGTACCCCTGGTTACCTGCAGAATCTCCCTAATTAATTTTGTTTGGACTGCTTCAATTGAGCTAAAGCTTTCATTAAAACCTAGTTGTGCGCCATATAACATTTGGAAGAAGACCTTATACTAAAAAAGTTTAAGGGCTACTGGAACAAACTGTCCACCGTTATCA
Organism: Hemicordylus capensis; assembly: GCF_027244095.1. Lineage (NCBI taxonomy): Eukaryota > Metazoa > Chordata > Lepidosauria > Squamata > Cordylidae > Hemicordylus > Hemicordylus capensis. The sequence goes on from NC_069662.1 coordinate 38,035,173, forward strand.
TGATAATATTTCTTTATTACCAATGCACTCCTAGATGCAGAGTGTTTCAGATACTCCTTGTTCACATGGCAATTGCCTGAAGCTTGCAGTACTATTCCCAGATACTTGAACACCTTTACCTGCTCAATCTCTTGACCACTTAAGCACCATCTTTTCTTTGGGAGTTCCTTTCCAAAAGCCATTAGTTTTGTTTTTAATCATTTATCTGTAAATTATTTATAATTTATCATCACTATACTTAGCAAGTGTCTACAAGGCTCTTTTGAGCTCTATGGGAGTCTGTGGCAAGATAGCTGCATTGTTCACATATAATAAGATTAAAACAGGCCTATTTGATAGTTTGGGGGGATGCAGATCTGGATTATCTAGACAGCTGACCAGAGAATTTATATATAAGTTAAACAGAAGGGAGCAAAGATGCATCCTTCTTTAACCTCTCTTTCTGTTGTTATAGGGTCTGAGAGATGGACTTGTGGATTGCATCTAACCATTAAGCCATCTTGATGTAACTGATAAGTCAGTAGATAGGGCTGTGCTTGGAACTGTTCTCGTTGGTTTGATTTGAATTAAAGCCAAATTTGAACTGAACTGCCGATCCACAAGCCGGTTCATTAGAACCGGCCGATGGTTCAGTTTGTGCGGTCGAACCGGATCCAATTTGTTCAGTCCAGTTCAACCCAGTTCAAGGAGCTATGCTTGCAAAGGGGAATGGACTGGAGCGAGGATTCCCCTTTACAAACAAAGGGGATTCCTACTTCTAAAGGGGTTCAAAGGGTGGGGCACCAACAAGAGGGCACTTTGCTGCTGGTGGTATGGCGGCGGCAGCAGCAGCAACTGGCTCTTCGGTTATGGTCCCCTCCTGCTCACACCAGGATTGCAATTTAATGTATACATGTCTCACATACAACTTGCTTATTATATTCAATACTGATAGGTCTATAATTTGCTGGATCTCCTTTGATCCCTTTCTTTAAAACCAGCTTCTAAAATGCTGAAAAGCAGCTCGTGAGGAGGGGGAAACAAGTGAGTTTGTGAATGATAGGGGTGTGTGGCACTTATGCTAAGCATATTTATTCGGAAGTAATTCCAGTTAAGTTCAATGGGATTTACTTCTAAGTAAGTATACTTAGGAATGCCGCCTCTGTAGGTTGCAATCCTAAGTATAACTTGCATGCTTAATATAAATGGTAATTAGCTTAACCAATAATTCATTTCCATGCCTAATATTATTGGAAATCTGGACAATCTTTTCAGGTGTGTTTGCAGAGCCATTTGCAAGGCCAGCTTCTTTACCCACTAGTTAAGCCTATATGCAGCACCTCAGCTTCTGTGTAAATTAAGATATGTTTAGTAAATCTGAGCTGCCAACGTCTTATATAGAGAGATGTTGAAGAGCTCGATGCAAGAATTCAGCTCATTTACTAGCAAGCCAAACAAAACTGAAAATTCCACATGAAGAATAATAAACACTTAGATTGCTTCTTTGTTGAAGAATAATAAACACGTAAATTGCTTCTTTGTTGAGATCATGTTACTTGGAGCATGGTTTATTAGAGGTGAGCACAAATCAGATTCTCCTATTTAATTTGAGCTCTAATCGAATCACAGAATCATCAAATTGATCCATCTTGATTAATCACCCTCCAATCACTTGAATCGATTTGGGTGATTAGAGCTCTGTTTTTCCGGAGAGAGCTGATTTGAGATCAGCAGGTAGACCAGCCTTCCTCTCCTGACTTGGTGTGTCTGCCTGCCTTAGCGGACTGGTCTACCTGGATAGACCAGTCCTCTGAGGTGGGCAGAAGCACAAAGTCCAGAGCAGAGGGCTGGTCTACCTGCCAATTCCAACTGTTAGACCAGTTTTCCCTAGAACAATGCCATCAGCGCATTAGCCAGGTAGACTTGTCCTCCAAGGCAGGTAGACGTGTAACATTCAGAGCAGAGAGCTGGTCTACTTGCCAATTCCAATTGGTAGATGAGCTCTCTCCAGGAAAACAGTGCTCAAATCACCCAGACTGATTCAGGTCAAATGGGGGGTGATTCTCCTTGACCCCAAATAGGGTCTTTTATTTTGGAGGTGATTCAATTCAAGGGTGAATCCCTGAATCACCCCTAAATCTAATTGCACATCCCTATGGTTTTGGTCCCTATGCTTCTTGGTCACTGTATCTTAAGGATATTATAGAACTGGGAAAGGTGCAGAAGAGGGCAACCAAGATGATTAGGGGCCTGGAGCACCTTCCTTATGAGGCTAAGCTACTGCAACTGGGCTTTTTACTTTGGAAAAGTAGTGACTAAGTGGAGACATGATAGAGGTGTACAAAAATATGCACAGAGTGGAGAGAATGGACAGAGATAATTTTTTCTCCCTCTTTCACAACACTAAAACCAGGGGTCATCCCATGAAACTGAAGATTGGGAAATTTAGGACCAACAAGAGGAAGTACTTTTTCACACAGCACATAATCAGGGGTATAGCCACCGTTGGGCGACCAGGTTCAAAGAACCGGGGCCGACGCCCCTCAGAGGCCACGTCCCGTGGCCCCAACACGCCCCCACGTCTGACGTCAGACGCAGGGATGCTGGTTTAGCTCCCGAGCTGGGCTGCATGGTCCTGTTCAGGAGTTAAATGCCCGGTGCTGCATTCTCAGCGTGGCCAGGAGCCGCTCCTCCCTGCCTTAAGCCACTTCTGGCCATGCCACATACACAGCACTGGCCCCGATCTAGCTCCCAAATGGGGCTGTGCAGCCCCGTTCGGGAGTTGGATGGCCAGCGCTGCATTCACAGTGCGGCCAGAAGCAGCTCTCCCTGCTTTTAAGGCAGGGAAGAGCCACTCCTGGCCACACTGCAAATGCAGCGCTGGCCTGGATCGAACTCCCAAACAGGGCCGCACGGCCCCGTTCGGGAGCCAGACCACGCTCCCCATGTCTGACATCAGACGCGGGGGCATGGCTAACCCCATATCTGACATCAGACGTGGGGGTGGGGCAAGCAGGGCTGGCGTGGTGGCTGAACATGGGCTGCCCGTGGTCTGGCTCCGCTAGTGTGCATAATTAATCTATGGAATTCTTTGCCATGGGATGTGGTGATGGCCACTAGCTTGGATGGCTTTAAAAGGGGCTTGGACAGATTAATGGGGAGACAGATTTATTAATGGCTACTAGCCTTGTGGCTATAGGCCACCTCCAGCCTCAGAGGCATAATGCCTCTCAATACCAGTTGCAGGGGAGCAACAGCAGGAGAGAGGGCACGCCTTCACCTCTTGTCTGTGGGCTCACCAGAGGCATCTGGTGGGCCACTGTGTGAAACAGGATGCTGGACTAGAAAGGCCTTGGGCCTGATCCAGCAGGGCTGTTCTTATGTTCTTATTTGTGTGATGTATAGACTGAGAATTTTGTTCTGAATGAATGTAAAAGCTAACATTTCCAACCTCGTTTTGTTTTCCTTTTAAATGTTTGTTTTCCTTTTCTTTCCACATTACCTAATACCACAATTTTTTACTTTAATTTGATCATGGGTGAACTTGGAGGAAACACTTAAAGGTTATGGGAAAGAGCTGAAAAACCTGACCCTAATCATTTTTACCCAGGAATATATCCCCCCGGCTGCTGCTGCTGGGGCTTTGCTCCTATATGGGGCAGGCTGGCCCAAGGGCGCGAGCCTCCTGGCGCAAGCCGAAGGGCTCTCGTCCTTGTGGCTCTCAGCCGTGGGGAGAGCTGTCGGGGGCCCGGAAGACCTTCCTTCCTGTTACTAAGAAGTCAGAAAGAGTTGAACAAGAGACTGCATAAGTCTGGATATGGTTTTTTATCAAGCCAAGGAGCTGTGGTGGTTAGGCTAAGGAGATGTTTCTGGGAGAGCAGAAAAGTGGGGATGGAGTGGGGGCAGCAATATCACAGGTAGCGGCAGAGGGAAGCATGGTGGTGGGAGTTGGGGAGGCCGTTACAGGGGGAAATGGTCCAGGCAATTGAGGCCTGTTCCTTTTTCCAGCTCTTCTCCCAACCCTCTGATCCCAGGGGGCTCTGAGAACACTCCCTCGAGGATTAGGGTGCTGCTGCTGAATGCCAGATCAGTTAATGCAAAAACTTCTCTCATCCACGATTTGATTGTGGATGAGTGTGCTGACCTGGTATGTGTGACAGAGACCTAGTTGGATGAGCTGGGCGGGGTTGGTCTCTTTCAGCTCTGTCCTCCAGGTTTCCAGATTGTGCAACAGCCCCGCCTCGAGGGTCGGGGAGGGGGCGTTGCAGTCATCTATCGAGAGACCCTCCCTGTTTCCAGATGCCCGGTCAGGCGATCTCAGAATTTTGAATGTTTGTCCTTGAGGGTGGGCCACTGAGATAGGCTGGAGATTCTGCTGGTGTACCGACCACCCTGCCACACTTCAGTCTCCTGAGCTGGCGGGGGTGGTCTCGGAGGTGGCCTTGGGTTCCCCCAGGCTTATTGTTTTGGGGGATTTCAATGTCCACGCTGAGGCCCCCCTAGTGTGTGCGGCTCAGGATTCCATGGCCTCCATGGCAACCATGGGCCTATCTCAGTTGATATCTGGCCCTACCCACGTGGCGGGACATACTCTGGATCTGGTTTTTGCCGACCAGGAAATAAATGATCTGGAGGTGGGGGAATTTGAGACCACTCCCTTATCATGGACAGATCATCATCTGGTGGGGTTTAGTTCGACTGTTCCATCTGCCCTCTGAAGGTGTGGTGGATTGATTAGGATGGTCCGCCCCCGGAGGCTTATGGATCCGCTTGGATTCCAGATGGCCCTCGGGGAGTTTCCAGTGTCCAGAGCTGGTGACCCTGTTGAGGCCCTGTTTGGAATGGAGAGATGGCCCGGGCTGTTGACACGGTTGCTCCTAAACGCCCTCTCCGGCTTGGTGGAGCCCGGTCTGCTCCTTGGTTTTCCTCAGAGCTTAGGGCGATGAAGCAACTCGGGTGACAGCTGGAACAACGCTGGAGGTAGAGTCGTGACGAATCCGACTAAACACGGGCTAGAGCCCATTTTAGGGACTACTCCGTGGCGGTGGGGGCGGTGAAGAAAAGCTTTTTCTTTGCCTCCAATGCATCTGCTCAGTGCAGACAAACAGAGCTGTTTCATATGGTAAAAAAATTGCTTCACACATCCCCCCAGGTAATGGGGGAGGAATCATCTACAGATCACTGTGATCAGGTTGCCTGTCACTTTGCAGATAAAGTCGCTTGCATCCGTGCTGACCTGGATTCCAGAGTTCTGGCAGTTCTGGCAGACGTACCTTTGGTACCATCAGGTCCCGTTGTGTTGGATTCTTTTCAGTTGGTGTGGCCTGAGGATGTGGACAAGATCCTGTGCAGTGTGCGGGCAACATCGTGCACTCTTGACCCTTGCCCTTTATGGCTAATAAAAGCTGCCAGGGAGGGGACAGGCAGATGGTTGGAGGTGATCATTAATGCTTCATTAAGGGAGGGCAGGATGCCATCATGCCTCAAGGAGGCGGTGGTAAGACCACTATTAAAAAAAGCCCTCCCTTGATGTCTCCAACCTGGACAACTATAGGCCTGTATCTAACCTTCCTTTTTTGGGCAAGGTGACAGAGCGTGTGGTGGCGTCCCAGCTGCAGAGGGTCTTGGATGATACGGATTATCTGGACTCTTTTCAATCTGGCTTCCGCCCCAGATATGGGACTGAGACTGCCTTAGTCGCTCTAGTGGATGACCTACTCGGGGAACTAAACAGGGGGAGTGCATCCCTGTTGGTTCTGCTGGACCTCTTGGTGGCTGATACCATCGACCATGGTATCCTTCTGGGCCTCCTTTTGAGTATGGGAATCAGAGGCACTGCACTGCAGTGGTTCCGGTCCTTTCTTGGGGGGAGGGTCCAGAAGGTGGTGCTGGGGGACTACTGCTCAGCCCCGTGGCCGTTGGCCTGTGGGGTCCCGCAGGGTAAAAACATTCATATGGTAAAAACACTCATATGGTCTTGTCCCCCATGCTGTTTAACATCTACATGAAGCCGCTGGGAGACGACTTGGACTGAGTTGTCAGCAATATGCTGATGACACTCAGCTCTATCTCTCCTTGTCACCTGATCCTAGGGAGGCAGTGGATGTCCTGAATCGGGGGGGGCGGGCGGGCTGGAGGCCATGATGGGTTGGATGTGGGCTAATCAACTGAAATTGAATCCAGATAAGATGGAGGTACTGTTGGTCAGTAGAAGAGCCAATCGTGATGAGGAGATTTTACCGGTTCTGGATGGGGTTGCACTCCCCTTGAAGGAGCAAGTACGCAGCTTGGGGGTACTACTGGACCCAGCTCTGCTTTTGGAAGCTCAGGTGGAGGTGGTGGCCAGGGGTGCCTTTGCACGGCTTCAGCTAGTGCACCAGCTGCGTCCCTTTCTCAAGAAGGCAAATCTGGCCACAGTTACCCATCCCTTAGTCACATCACGGCTGGATTACTGTAATGCGCTCTACGTTGGGCTGCCCTTGAAGAATATCCGGAAACTGCAGCTAGTGCAAAATGCGGCAGCTAGGGTTTTATCCAGAGCTGCCCGATGGCAGCACATCACACCCATTCTGAAAGAGTTGCACTGGCTGCCAGTTCGTGTCCGGGTCCAATTCATGGTGCTGGTTTTGCCCTTAACGGTTTGGGTCCGGGGTACCTGAGGGACCACCTGCTCCCAAGGGTTGCTGCCCACTTGACGAGGAAATCTGAGGGGGCTCTGCTCTGGGTGCCGACAATGAGGGAGGCCTGGCTGTCATGTACTCGGGACAGGGCCTTCTCTGTTGCTGCCTCCAGACTTTAGAATGCTCTCCCAGTGGCTATTCACTCCTCGGACTCCATCACAGCTTTTAGAAAGCTTGTTAAAACTTGGCTTTTTATCTAGGCTTTTACAGAATTGTTTTTATTGCGGCTTCTATGTTTTTTAATCTATCGTTTTTATGTCTGTATTTTATAGATTTTAAATTTGATTTGTTTTTATATTTTTAGCTTAATACTTTTATTGTCATTTTAGTGTGTGTGTTTAACTTTTGTGAACAGCCTTGCGATTGTTTATAATGAAAGGCAGTACATAAATGCAACAACAAACAAACAAACAAACAAACAAATTCATGTCATTGAGACTCAACACCCTACTATGTTAAATTCTGGTGCTACCACACACCAGACCAGATACATATCTGGAAGGGATATCTGAGAATTTGTGGGGGGAAGTGCTGGATGCTAGGGGTGTGCACAAATCAATTTTTTCTTTTCAATTTGTACCCAAATTGAAACATCCCCCCCAATTTGTTTTGGGTCCAATTCTGACCCCCCCAATCACCCCAGCTTTTATTTGGATTTCTGAATTTTCCAAATCCAAATCTATCTGGATTAAAACAATGGGTTCTGGGGCCAAGGGGGGGGGTAGTATTGCCCAAATGGGTGGAAGCTACCACTCAAATTTCAAAGAAATCAGGCAAAGGGGTGATTTTTAAAAGAATCTTTGAGGTTTGTGCGTCTTTGGGGCAGATTTGGGGCAGAAAGGGGATTTGGGGGGCAGAAGAGTTGGTTGGGCAGTAGTGCCCCAATGGGTGCCTACCACCACCCATATTTCAAAGTAATTGGGCAAAGGGGTGATTTTTCAAGAATTTGTAAAGTTTGTGCATCTTTAAGCTTTTCCCCCATAGGGAATAATGGGGATTTCAGCAGGCTTAGTTAGAACTCCCCAGAGAGGTGGTACCAGGGTGGCCCAGGGTGGGTTGTGGTGGGTGGTAGTGCCCAATGGGTGCAAGAAAGCTACCACACAGATTTCAAAGGAATTGGGCAAAAGGCTGATTTTTTAAAGAATCTTTGAGGTTTGTGTGTCTTTGGGGAAGATTCGGGGCAGAAAGGGGGTTTTGGGGGCAGAAGAGTTGGTCGGGCAGTAGGGTCTCAATGGGTGCCTACCACCACCCATATTTCAAAGTAATTGGGCAAAGGGGTGATTTTTAAAGGATTTGTGAAGTTTGTGCGTCTTTAAGCTTTCCCCCCATAGGGAATAATGGGGGTTTCAGCAGCCCCATAACTGCACTTGGGGGGCACCAGGATGGCCCAAAGCGAGTGGTGGCGTAGTGCACATAGGGTGCCAACCACCCCCATACTCACAGCCCATGGGGTACTGGGTATTGTTGTTTCTGAGGTATTCTGAGTGTAGATTCTCTGGTAGCAGATGAGAGTGGATTCATTTTCAATGACAAACAATGAATCCACTCTCATTTGCCGTTGTCCCTACTAGTCTTGATGGTGGCCAGCCATTTCAACAGTGGGGAATGGGAGTTGTATTCTCTTTCAGCAACATCTGGGGGAACCTCTCCCTGATGTAGGGAGCACTCACTTGTCCTAGCCCTGAGTGCCAGCACAGCAGCAATGCCCCATCTCACCATTCTCGGGCTGGTAGTACGGTGGTGCCTGTGTCTGGATGTGTCAGCAGCTGTGACACATCTTGGTCGGGATGAGCTGCTGTGACATGGGAGGTGCTGCAGAGGGGGGTGATGTAAGTCACTCACCCTCCATGGCCAGCTCAGGGTAGCCCAGTAAGGGGAGGTTAGCCTTCAAGAAGACCAGCTGCTTGACCAACTCAGCATCCAGATGTCAGCGAAGAGGGGTCACCATGTCCCCGGCCATGGAGAACAACCTCTCTCTCGAGACACTGGTTGCCGGGCATGAGAGGAACTGGCCAGCAACGGTTGCCAAGTCCGGCCAGACATGACAACACGTTGCCCAGAACTGGCACGGCTCCATCTCCTGCAGGTAGAGCAGAACATATTGCTCAGCACAGCTGCAGCGGGGGGCAGGCTTCTTCTGTCCCCCTGGCAAGACACCAAGGAAGCCCAGCAGATTGCAGAGGTGGCACTGGCCACTCTGTTGGTGCCACTGCCAGAGAAACCACCCTGCTGGACTGGGAAGAAGTGGTGGTGGCGGCAGTGCTGCTGGGGGTGGAATGAGCACTGCCATGCTTCGCACCAGCCCCCTCCTCCTGGTCGTCTTCTGCACCTAGCCTCTTCTGCTCTGTATGCTTGACGTGGTCAACCAGCAGGTCCCTCCACCTGGGCAGCTGGTCAGGGATGACAGCTCTACTCTTCATCCTTGGGTCGCAGATGCATGCCAGGACATGCCATGCAGATGCACCCAAAGGTGTTGTGAGCCGTTCCACTACCCCAGCCCTCAGCTGTCCTGCCAGGGCAATTGTGTCCCCAGTGGTCAGTGGCCAGGAGATTACCCATGGTCTGGAGATTACCCATGGTCTTCTCGAGAAGAGAAATGGGCAAAGCCTGGCTCAGCATAGCTGCCTCAGTACACAAGCCGTTCGTGGCAGCATAGAACGGCTCGAGTACTAAGACCAGCTTGGAAATGAGCTTCCAGTCCACAGTGGACAGATCGCACACATCCAAGCCCCTGAACCTTGCCAGGCTGTGGCTGGCTCCCTCTTGCTCCTGCAGGCACTGGAGCAAGAGAAAGGTGGAGTTCCACCAGGTAGGAACATCCTGGGGTATCAGGTGTTCAGGCAGGCCCAGCTCAACCTGCCTGGCCTTGAGCAGTTGCCTTGCCTTTTCACTCTGGTGGAAGTGGCCAGCAATCTTGCGGCACTGGTCCACAAGAACGGCCACAGAAGCAGCAGGTTCTAGGGTGGGAACTAAACCTAACTTTGCTGGCGCTTGGACTTTGCCTCCTTAAGCCCAAGCACATCCTTCACCACCAGGTTCAAAGTGCATGCAGTGCAAGCCTCGGCAGAGGTTTGGCTCCCCGGCTAGCCAAGTCCCCACCTGTCAGTCCATGACCGCCGACAACTCATCCAACCTGTGGTCTGTGTCCATCACCTCCACATGCAACACTGCCCAAGAAGGCTTGTCTGCATGGGAGGAGATGGATACAGCTCCAGTGGTGCCGGATGTCCCCTCACTCCCATGCCCCCACCAATGGGCTGTCAGAGACATGAAGGCAGTGTGCAGCCCACTGCGGTTCGTCCAGAGATCCACAGTGAAGCGCACACTGGTGGTGGGCCCGGCTGCACGCAACCATTCCAACACAGCCACCCTGCACGCATGGTACAGGGAGGGCACTGATCTCCTACTGAAGGTGGTGTGTGAGGGGATTTTGTACTCTGGGGCAAGCAGCTGGAGCAGACGGCGGAAGCCAACATTCTCCACGATATTAAAAGGCTGATCGTCCAAAGCCATCATCTCCCCAATGGCCTGGGTTATGAAATATGGTTTGGGGAAATCAGACAACTTCCCCAGAGGTTGCACCCACCACTCAGTCAGCTTTTCCTGCCTAGGAGCAGGAGCCACTGGCTGCTTGCTGCTAGTGGAGGCACTTGGCCTAGCGCCGCTGCCAGCAGAGGTTTGGACCCCTGGGTGCCACCATCACAAGTGCAACAGCAGACCCAACATGATGAAGTGCTTTGGGTTCTTGCCCCTGCTAACAAGTGCCTTGCAGTGGATGCAGGCAGCATGGATGGGATCACTAGGGCAAAGCTCAAAGTGTTCCCACACCACACTGCTGGACTCTCCTGTGACACGGGGCCTCTTGGGTAGTGGCATTTGTGCTGGTTCCTTCTGGGGCACACCACCACCATCGCCCTCAGAGCTGGCCTGGGAAGTCCCAAGGACAAGAAACATAGGGGCTTCCTCCTGGGCCTCCTCAGATGCAACCTTGGGGCCCCCACCCTCCCACAGGGACTGGTGGGGAGGGTGCCAAGGTGGATCTGGCTGGATTGGCAGCCGGCTTCAACTGCACCACCTCCACATCTGCCACAGAGATGGGGTGAGTGGGAAAGAGAGAGTGGAGCAGGAGGGAGGGGAGGGGGCAGGAGGGAGGGGAGAGGGAGGGAAAGTGGGGCAGGAGGGAGGGGGGAACAGCCGGCCCCAAATAGCACACAGATGCTCTATGCGGGTAGGCTAGTTGATATTAACGCCGGAGAGAATCAATCCACCCCAGGATGGCACAGGCACTGGCAGACTGGGTGGCACTGGTGGCAAGCAAGGCAGACTGGCAAGACAGAACAATAGGCAGCAATGCAATGCAAAGCAAAAAGCAAAGTTCTCTCTCTCTCTCCTCCCACGAGGCAGAAAGGGCTGCCTGCTGCCTCTTTAAAGACCTTTGAAAATCCCTCCGTGAACTCCCTCCCCACCCTTGCCCCTTCTTCGACCTTCCCCTGGCCAATGCAGGATTATTTTGCACTTCACAGAGCCAAAACAGCCAATCGAGAACAAGGAGACAATTGCCAGCAGATCAGCCCATGCTTTCTTTTACCAATCTGAAGGCTGGAAGGGTGGGAAATTCAAATCAACATCAAACACAAAATGGAGACAACACTCGGAGATTGCCACAAAATGGAGGTCCGAAACAACAAATCTTTTGGAGCTGAAATTCGGGTGTTTCGTTTTGTCTCCAAAACCTTTTTTTGTTCTGTGCACAAATCGCCTGAAACAGCCTGATTCGGGTACAGAACATTCTGTACCCCAAACATTTCGCACATCCCTACAGGATGCTATATATCAGATTACCAGATATACACTGCAATTGGATTCATTCACAAGACTCTTAAATTATTTAAAGGCTCCCATGTTTGTGAAAACAAATGAGGGTATTAATTACAAATCTGCTACTGACTTAGAAAGTCATGATTGCCAAATATGGGAAAGATAAAGGCCTCCTTTTAATATCAGAATTGATTAGAAAGGCCTTAAATATAGCTGAGATAGGTAAAATGACTAGCCTGTTAAACATATGGGAAGGAAGGATTCACTCTGAGCCTCTTTTTGTCCAATATTGAAATGTTTTTGGAAAGCATCCTCTAGTAGGAATGGTTTTTCCCCCTGTTTGTTATGTGATATATCTAAGATAATGCTTTTATAGTTATGTGATTTGGACAAAATGCAAAAATAGGGAAGGTGGCTGATATTAATGAAGGGCTCATGTAATGAGCAAAGCTGAGCAAGAAGATTGCATCTAGGGGTGTGCACAAAGGATTCGTGCTGAACCAATTCGCCTCACTGGATTCCCCTTTACAAGTATATACCCCAAACCAGTTTGGCTGGGTTTGATGGTTGAACTGAACTGGATCCAGTTCGGCTGGACCTGGAACCAGACGAAACTGGCCAAACCAGTTCCATGCACAATCCTGATTGCATCATTGCACTAAAAACCATGGATAAGCGTTATTGCACAGAAGTTCAATTGAAAACAAATGAGACATGCTGCAGTTGCACACTGTTGAATAAATGCAAAAATTCTTGCAGTAGTGCAACACTTGTTTGGAATGCACGCTCCAGTCAGAGCACGAGCAGCTATAGTTTTGCACGAATGCGCTGTCCATACATAGGATTCCATGGGAGTTTGGGGAAAATGTTAAACATTTGTTTAAAATCACCCGCTTGCCCACTTCTTTTGTGGGCTGGGTGGTAGGTAGCACCCACCATGCTCATTTTGGTGTCCCTAGGTTCTACCTATGGTTTGTTTTGACTTCCCCATTGTTCCCTATGGCCCAAACACTTAAAATATGTTGTGCAGTTCTGTTCTGTTGTGCTTGTTCCGACGAAACAGCTGGCTTGTCTACTGTTTCAATGGAACGTGTCAGCCATTTTGCGTTTCATTTCAAGCTGGAAACAGAATGCAAAATCCGTTTCGTACCCATCCCTAATGTCTACCTAGTTTGGACATAGGGTAATGTAGGCCTCTCAAAATTGACAGCTGATCCTGGTTTCTGCCACAAGGTGTCAGCGTAAGCCTGGTGATGGAAGGCTACATTGGCTCTTATGGCTTTGCCAGATGGCTACTCAAAAGCACTGCGAGACTCTCACCTGCACTTCAGCTTTTGTACATGGCTCCTCTAAACCCTTTCCAATGTCAAGCCCAGAATATCCTTAAGAAATTTACTAAGTTGAGAGAAGGAGAGTAATAAGCCTTAGGATATGTAGAGTGCTCTTTCCTGAAGCATCCTAAGCACATTCCAGACTCTGTGTATAGCCAGCCAATATTACTCTTCCCCCATTTTCAGATGTGGGTGGGCCTGAGGGAACATGGCCTGCCTAAGGGCTACTCCTTTGATACATGGATTACCTGAGACTAGGAATGGAGACTTCTGGTCAATTTGCCAGGCTCTCAGGATGGATATATTGTCATTTGCCACCACCTTGTTAGGGGGAAAGTGTGACTGGAGATGCACCCAGCCAGGTCTGGTGTCAACACAAGGCATTGGTATCCAAGCACCCCAAAGGAACCCACCATGAAAGGCTGGCATGGGCCCGGGGTGGGGGGGAGTGAAGATGGGGCCCTGCCCTCCCTCCTTCAGAAAGGTGTGAGTGGCTGCAAAGAACAGGTTGTTACCCAGCTGATGCTCAGGGGCTCAGAGACATTGGTTCCTCCTTGTTCAGTTGTAGCTCTGCCTCTGCCACCATGGTTGCCTGCCCTGAGTAGGATTGGGCCCAGTCAGCAAATGGCAACATTCAGCTGGGTGGGCTTTCCTCCCCTTACATGTGGCAGCAGGTATCGTGGCAGATGTAGAAGAAAAATAGAAAGCCATGTCTGCTGCCACACCCACTGCCTAGATAAGGCACAGGGCATTCATCAGGGTACCAGAGGGCATGTTGCTGAGGACCCCCCCTCCCAAACCTCTTGTTCTGACCCAAGCACAGGAGCGGTGATGTGCAGAGCTTCCTAATATCTATATCTATATTTCTCTAAGGCATACCCATTGCTAATCCCATGCGTGGCAGCTCTCATGAGATTTCACAAGCAAGGGGAGGGGGAGAGGAAGGCGAGTGGCCAGCGAGAGAAAGCGGCAGCCAGGCTAGCTGGCCAGGCGCCGAGAGGGAGAGGCAGCCAGGTCAGCCATCAGGGGAGAACAAACTGGGGCTGAAGTGAGGGCGGGGGGAGAACGAACTGGGGCTGAAGTGAATGGGGGGAGAATGAATTGGGGCTGAAGTGAGTGGGGGGAGCACGAACTGGGGCTGAAGTGAGGGGGGGAGAATGAACTGGGGCTGAAGCGATGGGGGGGAGACAGGGAGAACTAGGAACTCAGACGTTCTGAGCCAGGCCAGCTAGTCCCTTTAAAAATGTTTAACAAAAGCTTTGCAACATTGTAGGATGTGGTTGCATTGGGCTAGCTTGTTTGTCCATTGGTTTAAAAGCAAATAGATGAGTATCCCTCTCCTGGTCAGGGGCAGAGCTAGAACGGGACGGACGTGTTCTAAGGACATGGGCCACCCAGTGTTGGGGAGCTGCCTCACCCTCCTTGCCTTCCCGCTCCCCTCTGCCAGCCCGCCAGCCCGCCAGCCAACGGCTCTCTCCCATCCTCTTGCTGCGCCACTGGCCAGCAACTCCTGTGGCTGCTGCTTCTCCTCACTGTGCTGTCACGCCACTCACCTTGCTGCCAGGCACCCGGGCTGGTGGAAAGCGGGGAAGCTCAGGATTGTCTACACTGACTGGCAGTGTCCAGGCTTTCAGACAAGGGTGTTCCCCAGCCCTACCTGGAGGTACCAGGGACTGAACCTGTGGCCTTCTGCATGCTAAGCAGAACTTGGCCACTGAGCTATTATGAAGAGGATTCAGAGGCATAAAAACACCGATGAAGCGGCCTTATACCAAGTCAGACCATTGGTCCATCTAACTTTCTGAAAGGCACTGGCCCTTCAGGGTTTCAGGCAGGAGTGTTTCCCAGTCATAGGAACATAGGAAGCTGCCATATACTGAGTCAGACCATTTGTCCATTTAGCTCAGTATTGTCTTCACAGACTGGCAGCGGCTTCTTCAAGGTTGCAGGCAGGAATCTCTCTCAGCCCTATCTTGGAGATGCCGCCAGGGAGGAAACTTGGAACCTTCTGCTCTTCCCAGAGTGGCTCCATCCCCTGAGGGGAATATCTTGCAGTGCTCACACATCAAGTCTCCCATTCGTATGCAACCAGGGCAGACCCTGCTTAGCTAAGGGGGCAAGTCATACTTACTACCACAAGACCAGCCGGGAGATGCCAGGACTGAACTTGGACATGCAAAGCATGTACTGTACAACAGAGTTACAGCCCCTCTGCTGGTGTCTACCAAGTTAGACCACTGGTCTACCTAGCTCAGTACTGTCTATACTGACTCGCAGGGTCTTTCCCCAATCCCAGTGCTACCTGGAGATTCTGGAGACAGAACGTCCACACAGTCATATCCCCCACTGAGGTACAGCTGCATCCTCCAATTCCCTCTGCTCCTGAGCCAAAATGTGAACGCTGAATCCAGAGCAAAGTGGTCATTTTATTGCTTCACCAGGAATCTGGACCATGACTCACCCAGACGTGGCAAGGCTCTGGAATTTGTGATGAGCACAAAACCCATTAATCCAAATCTCACTATGCTACCGAGACTGGTTCTTTCTTTCTTTCTTTCTTTCTTTCTTTCTTTCTTTCTTTCTTTCTTTCTTTCTTTCTTTCTCAATTCTAAAAATCTTTACACCTTAGTTTTACAACTTGATTTGATATGACACAAGGATAAAAATTTTAGCCCATTTTCTAGTCTTGGGCAGGGGGGCACAGTAATTTTCAGTTATTTCTTAGGAGAAAGAGGTTTTCCACCAGACCACTGAATCAATCTAATCTCCTAAAACCACTTAATCACAATATTAAAGCAGATATTGAAAGGGAAAAGGCATTGCGGTAGTTCATAAAAACATAAGAAATGCCCTGCTGGATCAGACAAAATATCTGTCTGCACCAGCAACCTGTTCTTTCTAAGAGTAGCCAGCATAATGCTTTCAGGAAGCCCACAAACAGGGAATGAAGTCAACAGCTTTCCCTTGCTCTTGTTTCCCTTGTTTCCCAACAGTTGGCACTCAGAGGTATATTGCCTCTGAATATGGAGGTTCCATCAATTTTATTCATGACTAGTAGCCCCTGATAAACTTTTCCTCTATGAATGCATCTTATCCCCTTTTAAAGTTACCTGTGTCATTGGACACCTCATCTGTTTCAAGAAATCCCATATATTCATTATGCATTGTGCAAAGGTCTTTATTTTGTCTGTCCTGAAAACTGCCGGTCAGTTTCACTGGGTAACCTAGTGTTGTATGAAAAAGAGAGAAAGAATTTGTGTCCACACCATGCATAATTTTATAAATCACTGTCATTGTCATCTTTTCCCCTAAACTACCTTACTCCAGCAGATATCTCAGGCTGGCATACTGTGCACACTTCTGTGGACACTGTAATAAAATGTACACACATTCGCCCAAGTGCATTCTTGCACACACATGCACAAATTGTACAGATGCCATTCCACAGCCCTACTATTGCACAACTGTGTTTGCAGAATGTTTGCATGTGCACAAGAGCGCACTTGCACAATAGCAGGTATGGGGTGTTACAACATGCATGGCTGTCTACAATATGTCAGTCACTAAATTTAATTCAGTAATGCTAGATATATGCTGGAGCTGCTCCATACCATGTAGTGGTAAACATATGTGGTGGTGGACATCTGCTGAGGTCTTGCAGAAGGTATCAGAGGCCATGAGGGAAATGGCCACACACAGCTTACCACCATCAGCATTATATTCTGTGTTCAGTTATATAGAAGCTGTCATGCATGTGAACCAACAAAGAATGGCACATAACCTAATTATGACAGTAGGGGTTAAAAGACAAACAAAACAAAAGACTGATATTGATGGAATAATTTTTGAGGACCTTGATGAAATGGCTTTGGGACATGTCTGCTGTCATCTTGACTAGCAAAGAGCTTGTGTAAGAAGCAAAGTCGCACTGGCAAAAGAAGATCACATCATTTAGTTACGTATGTATCAAATTTGTACACTGCCCCCAAACTTTCGTCTCATGGCACTAAAACTCTATACACGATCCATGTGTAGCGCCTAGCTGGGCTCTATGGGGACAGCGGGCTTCGGCCATTCTCCCCACAGACAAACAGGAAGCCGTCCCTTGGCAGCCAGATCAGCTGCCCACATGACTACCGGCTCCGTTGCGGCAGGGTTCATGGACCCAGGATGCCCCATGCAAGTGCGCAAGGAATTCTGGGGAGACCCCCCCGAGGCTGGGAATCTTGCTGTAGCCTCCCAGTTGGGGCTCAACGTGTGTGTCGCAACAGCGTGGAGCCATGCCACAGAGGCACACAATCAGTAAAGCGGGGTTAGCAGAGTGCTCGTTCTGCTTACATCATTTTAGGAGAGGGGTTTTTAGGTGGGCTAGCCACCGTTGAACCACTGGGCTTGCCCGCGGGCCTGGTGGTTCTCATGATGGAGGGAATCCCGTAGCCCGGTTTATCTCCATCGTGAGAATTGCCACAGTGAGGTCATACACACAATCAAAAACTGTGTTCCACCTGGGTTTTGGGAGCTGGTGGGGAGGGGAGAACAAGTGAGTTTGTGAATGATAGGGGTGTGTGGCACTTATGCTAAGCATATTTATTCAGAAGTAATTCCAGCTGAGTTCAATGGGATTTACTTCTAAGTAAGTATACTTAGGAATGCAGCCTCTGTAGGTTGCAATCCTAAGTATAACTTGCATGCTTAATATAAATGGTAATTAGCTTAACCAATAATCCATTTCCATGCCTAATATTATTGGAAATCTGGATAATCTTTTCAGATGTGTTTGCAGAGCCATTTGCAAGACCAGCTTCTTTACCCACTAGTTAAGCCTATATGCAGCACCTCAGCTTCTGTGTAAATTAAGATATGTTTAGTAAATCTGAGCTGCCAACGTCTTATATAGAGAGATGTTGAAGAACCTGATGCAAGAATTCAGCTCCCGTAGCCTGGTTTTTCTCCACCGTGAGAATTGCCACGGTGAGGTCATACACACACAGGGGCGTAGCAAGGTTGGAGTGGGCCCAGAGACAAGATTTTAAAATGCCCCCCCCAAGTCCAGGGCCTCCGCACACCCCAGGCCCCCAAGGATTTAAGTCTGATATTCCAAAATAAGTATGCTGCCTGCAAATACATTTCACTGAATACACACACACACACGTCACAATATATAGTGATATACATTGAGTACTATACATTTGTATTACTTTTAATGCCTAGAACACACTAGAAAGATGAATTATTAAAATGGGCCCCTTGCTGCAGACTAGCAAAGGAGACTTTCAACCATGCAGGGTGAACCTATGTTTGTTTTCTCAGAATTCTGAACAAATTCAGTCAAGTTTGATTGCAGGAGGTTTTTCACAGGAGGCTTTTAAAGCCCTTTAAGACACATCTCCTCTGGAATGGAGGTGCTGCATTCACATGTTGGCCAGATTTACCCTGAAGTCCCTGCAAGTTATTGGGGAGCAGTTCACACACAAGAAAAATAAAAGAAAAGCACCACACATGCTTCACAGTTCTCACTCAGACCTTCTGGGTTGCAAAACAACTTGAACATAAGTGCATTTATAAATGAATGAATGAATAAATAAAATTAATAAAATACTGTTCCAGAAGTTTTTGCAATTTTCTGCCATGAAACAAGCCACTTATAGGACTTTTTAGATAGTTTTTTTTAAGTCAGCAAATTTTCCAAGCTGTTTCAAAATAAATATTCAGAGACTTCTCGGTCCCTCCCCCCGCCCCATATCCAAGCCCTATGGCAAGCAGATCCCTATATATATGGGGGGGGGGGGCCGGGAAAGGTAACCACAAAAAGGAGTTCACACTCTACCTGGCAAATGCTGGTCTGGGTTAAGCAGGGCAGCAAGGGATCTTCTGCTGCAGAGAACACTCTGGCTGCCTCCTCCTTCCTGGCTTGCTTGGGCCCTACTCAAGTTCAGGCTTCACTGCGGCCTACACGGAGGCCTCCATGGAAGCCCCGCCCACCCGCCGATCAGCTGAGAGGCGGGAGAAAAGGAGCTCTTGGCAGCTTGCCTGCTGCTTCGATTGCGGGCCAGCAGAACAAGCAGGAGAGATGGCGAAGAGGGCAAGTGGCTGAGAGGCTATGGGGCTGGACAGGGGGCAATGGGGAGTCACATGAGGTGCCTCTGGGGTGCCCCTCCAGGCAGTGGGGCCCCCAGACAACTGTCTCCCCTTGCCCTATCATTGTTACGCGCCTGTACACACAATCAAAAACTATGTTCCACCTGGGTTTGGGGAGCTTTGTGTGCTCCCAATCTTTGATTGTGTGGAAGCAAGATAAGAGGAAAACCTGGGTAGAAGTGATTGTGTGGAAGCAAGGTAGGAGGAATAGCTACCCAGGTTTTCCTCCTACCTTGCTTCCACACAACCAGAAATTGGGAGCTCCCAAACCCAGGTAGAACACAACTTTTGATTGTGTGAATGACCTTAGTGGTTTGCACAATTGCATGGGAGTTCCATTTAAAACCAATGAGATGTGCCACATGAGCACACTGTTGCGCAAGTGGAAGCATACTTGCCTGATCACGCAACACTAGTCTGGAATGCAAACTCTCGGCTTCGCAAGGTGTCTAGCGCAGCAGCTTTGTACTAGCACAACATCCTTGAGCAAGTGCTTCATTAGTCAGGATGTCAGCCACTTTCTTTGGAGAAGCTCCCTTACCTGGCTAGTTTTAGGAAGGGAGAGCAAAATTTGAGGAGATAAAGCAGTTTCACTAAAATTGAGATTCATTTTTATTAACCGGGAACAGTTATACTCATTAAAAAGTTGCATAAGAATTATTGCTGTGTTGAAACTGATATTATATATGCAGTCTATCTCTAATAACAATGTTTGTAACCTTGATTTTGTTAATGTTAATTTTAAATAACATTAATGAATATTAGTGTCAGCTTTATAGATCTGTTTGTGTACTTTTTCTGTTCTTGTACTTTCTTTCTTTCTTGCATTCATGAAGAATAACTGCATTGAATTCATACATTTTTTTAAAAAAATCTCCAAATGCTTAAAGTTTCCTTGTGAACCAGTCCGACTCCCTTGATCACATTATTGTATGAATCATTCATTTCAAGGGAAGAAAAGCGGCGAAAAGATCTGTGGTGTTTCTAACCAGAGCCAGATTAGAAAAATGAAATCTTTCTCTTTTGCATAGTTGTCGTTTACAAAAATGGATTTTCCTCTTTCTTTCTGCATTGTTCAAGTCTTCTTCTTTTGTCTTGCTACTTTACAGCAAAAGAAAGATCGTTGACAGAACTCCGCCTGGCCTGACTTGCCCTTTTCTCCCTCCTGGAATGTAACGTGGAACCCAGTAGACAGCAGAATCTCCTCTGTCCCAGTTTTTTAACTCCACAGTCGCACTCGTATCTGCCACGTAAACCAGTGGCTGAAATGCTGGAAGAGGCACTTGATGGGTTTCCCAGGCAATTCCCTAGCGGTGGCTCAAATATTTTTTTCCCCCACCCTGTGTGGGCGCTGGCACACTTGCTTTCCAAGGATAGCCCTTGGAAAGAGGGGTCGGAGAAAAGGGTACTCCCTGCTCCCCACTTTCCTTGCTAGACAGGAACCCCGTTCTGGAAAAAGAAAAGAATCGGCATCAGAAATGTAAAGGAACAACCAGGAAATTAATTCCAGACCCAGTGATTATTTTGTGCTGGGACTCAAGCCGGCCTGGAAGCCACATTTCTGACCTGGAAACCCGCTTTCCCCAAATGTCAGATGTGTGAACTGCATGAGCCCTGAATCAAGTTAGGTTCTGGGTTAGCTCTACCAGAGCGAAGTCCTATGCCAAAGAAAACCTCACAGGCACTTCAAGGGTTAGAAATCAGCATAGCCGGGATAGACAGCAACAGGGCTGTAGCCACAGGGGACCTTTGTGGTCTCCTCGGGGGTATTCTGGACCATGCCCTCAAATTTCCAGCTTTATTTAAACAAAAAAAAAGTAAACCCTATCCCTTTTACTTGTGTAGATATAAGGGAAAGCATACAGCTGAGAAGTAGTGTGGTTGAACACAGCGCTTGTGTTTGCAGCTGTGCCACTACCTACCTGTCTGCCCGCCTCTATTGCCTGCACACCCACCACCCTCACCATACTGCCAGAGGTGCACCTCTCCTAAGAGGTGCACCTAAGTAATTTTGGAGCCTGGACTTAGAGGCCTTTGGAGCCCCCCCCCCCGCAAATTAAACATCATCATGCTCGGCTGGGTGGCCACACCATCTAAAGAGGATTTGGGGGGGCCCTGTGGCTGTGGAGGCCCTGGACCGGCCCGGAAGTCCAGGAGTAAGAGCACCTCTGCATACGGCATCTACCTATGGAGGCCGAGCAGCATACTCAGCCCCTACACCATGCCAGCCGCACTGTCTGATGACGCAACCGTGCTGCGCCATGTCAGTGTAAGAACAGGCCCGGTCTTAAAGGGACTGCCTGTTCTCACTGGGATTGGACAGCAAGCCAGTGCTGGGCCCAAGCGAGCGGCCAGCAGGGGGCAGCAAGCAAACAGGGTGGGGGAGGGGTGGGGTGGGATGCAGCCTCTTCGAGACCGTCACTCAGAGGCTTTTGTCCTCCCTGGTCCAAAGGTAGCCATGTCACAGGCAGTCGTCTACTCAATTGCCTAGTGGGATTTAGACACATGCCACATCATGGGTGGTACTGAACTGCCTGTGTTTAGACTGTGCTGAATGTGCGAGACTAAGTGGTGCTGGGCAACTTCAATGTTCATTTCGGGACCAATTTGTCCGGAGCGGCTCAGGAGTTCATAGCAGCCATGACGACTATGGGCCTATCTCAGGTGGTCTTGGGACCGATGCACGTTGCAGGTCACACACTTGATTTGGTCTTTCACTATGATCAGGGTGGTGTTCCGTGGGTGGGGAATCCTGTGATTTCCCCTTTGTCATGGACGGACCACCATCTGGTTAAGGTTGGACTCACAGTCACATCCCACCTTCGCAGGGGTGAGGGACCTATTAGGATGGTCCGCCTGAGAAGGTTATTGGATCCCATAGGATTTCAAGAAGCCTTGGAGGGATTCAGTGTTGGCTCTGCCGGTGATCCTGTTGATGTCCTGGTGGAGAATTGGAACAACAAACTCACCGGGGCAGTAGACATGATCGCTCCTAAGCGTCCTCTCCGACCCGCTTCAAAACTAGCCCCTTGGTATACAGAAGAACTATGGGGGCTGAAGCAACGAGGTAGATGACTAGAGCGCAGGTGGAGAAAAACTCGGCTTGAATCTGACAGATTGCAACATAGAGCTCATTTGAAGACCTATGCTCAGGCGATACGTGCGGCAAAGAAGGGATTCTTTTCTGCCCGTATTGCATCCGCAAGTTCACGTCTGGCAGAGTTGTTCAGGGTTGTGAGAGGGCTAGTATGTGCCCCTCCTCCCTTGAATCAGAATTTGGAACCATCTATTACCCACTGTGATGTGTTTAATGAATTCCTTGTGGAAAAAATCTCTCGTATTCAGGCCGACTTGGATTTTGTCTCCGCACTTACTTCAGTATCTGATGCGGAGGTATCCAGTGACTCCTCTTATGTAGTTAGGCTGGATCAGTTCCAGTTTGTGACTTCTGAGGATGTGGACAAACTGATTGGAACAGTGCGGCCCACCACCTGTCCTCTTGACCCTTGACCGACATGGCTTGTTCAATCTAGCAGGGAGGTTGTTGTAGAAGGCCTGGTAGAGATCATAAATGCATCTCTGAGGGAAGGTAGGACGCCTCCTAGTCTTAAGGAGGCAATTATTAGACCGCTTCTAAAGAAGCCTACCTTGGATCCCTCGTAGCTGAGTAACTACAGGCCTGTCTCCAACCTTCCGTAGCTGAGAAAGGTAATTGAGAGGGTGGTGGCCTCCCAGCTCCAGACAGTCTTGGAGGAAACGGATTATCTAGACCCATTTCAAACTGGCTTCCGGGCTGGCTATGGGGTCAGCCTGAGACTGCCTTGGTCGGCCTGATGGATGATCTCCAACTGGCAATTGACAGAGGAAGTGTGACTCTGTTGGTCCTTTTGGACCTCTTGGCGGCTTTCGATACTATCGACCATAGTATCCTTCTGGAGCATCGGAGGGGGTTGGGGGTGGGAGGCACTGCTTTGCAGTGGTTCCGCTCCTACCTCTCGGGCAGGTTCCAGATGGTGTCCCTTGGAGATTGCTGTTCTTCAAAATCTGAACTTTTATATGGTGTTCCCCAGGGCTCCGTATTGTCTCCTATGTTGTTTAACATCTACATGAAACCGTTGGGAGAGATCATCAGGAGATTTGGTGCAGGGTGCTATCAGTATGCTGATGACACCCAAATCTATTTCTCCATGTCAGCATCATCGGGAGAGGGCATAACCTCCCTAAATGCCTGCCTGGAGTTGGTAATGGGCTGGATGAGGGATAACAAACTGAGACTGAATCCAGATAAGACGGAGGTACTCATTGTGCGGGGTCGGAACTCGAGAGACGAGTTTGAGCTGCCTGTTCTAGATGGGGTCACACTTCCCCAGAAGGAACAGGTACGCAGTCTGGGGGTGCTTCTGGATCCAATTCTCTCCTTGGTGTCCCAGGTTGAGACAGTGGCCAGAGGTGCCTTCTATCAGCTTTGGCTGATATGCCAGATGCGTCCGTTTCTTGAGTTAGACGACCTCGAAACAGTGGTACATCTGCTGGTAACCTCCAGACTGGATTACTGCAATGCACTCTATGTGGGGCTGCCCTTGTACGTAGTCTGGAAACTACAGTTGGTCCAGAATGCGGCAGCCAGGCTCATCTCTGGGTCATCTAGGAGAGACCATATTACTCCCGTATTGAAGGAGTTACACTGGCTGCCAATATGTTTCCGGGCAAAATACAAGGTGTTGGTCATAACCTATAAAGCCCTAAACAGCTTGCGCCCTGGGCATTTAAGAGAACGGCTTCTTCGTAATGAACCCTGCCGCCCATTGAAATCATCAGGAGAGGTCCGTTTGCATTTGCCACCAGCTATCTGGTGGCTACTCAGGGACAGGCCTTCTCCGTTGCTGCCCCGAGGCTTTGGAATGCTCTCCCTAGTGCAATAAGAGTCTTCCCATCTCTGACATCCTTTAAAAAGTCCTTAAAGACGCATTTCTTCACCCAGGCTTTTAACTGATATTGTTTTAATTGTTTTGAATGTTGTCTTTAGAATATTGTTTTAAAAATTTTAAACTGTGTTTTACATTTCTTGCTTTTAAATTTTTGTTTTGTCTTGCTTTTGTTTTTAATTAATGTTTTACTTTTTAATCTTGTTGTAAACCGCCCAGAGACCTAAGTTTTGGGTGGTGTAAAAATATGATTGATTGATTGATTGATTGATTGATAAATAAATAAATAAATAAATAAATAAATAAATAAATGTATAGATACCCAGCTCTGACTATTCATGTTCCTGGGGCAAACCCCTGGAAGCTCATGTGCAATAGCCCACTGCTTGGGGAAAAAAACCCATAATCACTGGCAATAAATAGAAACAAATTCCCATTCTGCTCAGCTACGTTTTTGTAACATAATTGTTTTCTGATGACAGTGGCTGACATGATGAGCAGACTCATGGAGCTGTATGGCTGCATGCAGGATGGCAGCGAAGCCATAAGATATGCCCCCATATTTAGTATGTGGACATAGAGCTGTTGTGACTTGCCAAAAAGCTCCAGTTTTGTCTTATCTGTCCAAAGGACATTCTCCCAGAAGCATTGTGGCTTGTCAATATGCATTTTAGCAAATTCCAGTCTGGCTTTTTTAATGACAAAACTGGAGCTTTTGTGACTTACCAAGTCACATCAGCTCTATGTCCACAGACGAAAAATGGAAGCTTTCAAAGAAAAGAACACCATGCCTACTGTGAAACATGGAGGAAGCTCGGTTATGTTTTGGGGCTGCTTTGCTGCGTCTGGCACGGGGTGCCTTGAGTCTGTGCATGGAACAATGAAATCTCAAGACTATCAAGACATTCTGGAATAAAACGTACTGCCCAGTGTCAGAAAGTTCTGTCTCAGTCGCAGGTCATGGATCCTCCAACAGGATAATGACCCAAAACACACCGCTAAAAGCACCCAAGAATGGCTATGGACAAAACATTGGACTATTCTGAAGTGGCCTTCTATGAGCCCTGATTTGAATCCATCCTATCGAACATCTATGGAAAGAACTGAAACATGCAGTCTGGAGAAGGCACCCTTCAAGCCTGACATAGCTAGAACAGTTTGCTCAGGAAGAGTGGACCAAACTACCTGTTGACAGGTGCAGAAGTCTAATTGAGCGCTACAGGAATCACTTGTTTGCAGCGACTGCCTCTAGAGGTTGTGCAACAAAATATTAGATTAAATATTAATCCCATCATTTTTGTCTGCGCCATTTTCATTTGTGTTATTATTTGAAATATTTTGTTGCATCACAACTCTAAAGCAAAGTCTGATTTTTGTTAAATGCGGAATAAACAATGATGGGTGCCAATTACGTTTGTCAGTTTCAAGTTATTTCAGAGACAATTGTGAGCTCTTCTTTTTTCGTGCAGGGGTACCAACATATTTGTCCATGTGTGTAGCTCTAAATACTGAAACAACTCTTGGTCCTGGGGTTATATTTTAACTACTTAATTTTACTGCCTTGAAGGAAAAGGATAGAGCTGATGATCTGAAACAATGAACCACACTTTGGATGGAGGGCCCTCTATGTGTGGGGTAACTATGCCCCTCATGCTCCCTCCAAGAGGCCCTGGCAGACAGCCTTCCCCTAAACATGGAGTCACAATCTATACTTCTCTAAGTAGAATTAGAGCCCCTGGTGGTGCAGTGGTAAAACTGCCGCCCTGTAACCAGAAGGTTACAAATTCGATCCTGACCAGGGGCTCAAGGTTGACTCAGCCTTCCATCCTTCCG
The DNA here is from genome assembly GCF_027244095.1 of Hemicordylus capensis. Classification (NCBI taxonomy): domain Eukaryota; kingdom Metazoa; phylum Chordata; class Lepidosauria; order Squamata; family Cordylidae; genus Hemicordylus; species Hemicordylus capensis. The sequence continues at coordinate 38,060,877 of NC_069662.1, forward strand.
AGGTTGGTAAAATTAGTACCCAGAATGTTGGGGGCAATATGCTAAAATCATTGTAAACCGCTTATAGAGCGGTATATAAATGTAAGTGCTATTGCTATTGCTAGAATTAGGGGGAAGATTTCCAAAATGGAAGTTATTCCAGATGCCACAATTCAGCCTTTTAGACAAAAATTAATGTAGAAATCCTTCACTAAATGCAAAACAAGTTCTGTGCTCTCAAATCCTGAAGGGTTTGGAACAAGAATGGTCTTTGTGGGGAGTTATGAAGAGGAATGAATGGAAGGAGCAGAAGCAGAAGCTTGGGGCTGACAGTACTTCAATGGCTGATGGATGTACCTATCTGAAATAAAAGAGAGAGATGATTTGGGAAATTCTCTGAGCCAAATTGCTTTCAACATCTCTGCTCATTCCTTTTTGCATTCACCGGATTCCCTGTATGTTGCAGGGTGGAGGGTTGTGAGCAAAGCACAGAGAAGAGAAGGCAAAAGAATGTTCATTCCCTGGCATTTCCTTCATTTCATTTCCTGGCAACTTAACCTGAGGGTGCATGTTACAATCCCTCCATCACCCAAGCAGTTGGGAGGGAGATGGAAAGAGCAGGGGATAGATCTGTGGGGTGCAACTCCATGTTGGGGTGGAAGGCAATGCAGTCTGCACAAACTAACTTAAGGATATATCTGAGGTACCCAGAAAGGCAAGAGTGATATCCAAGAATTTTGGAGGGCTCACTTAGGAAACAGTGGCAGACCCATCGAGACGAATGCTGCACAAGCGCAATGAACAAAAATGCACCCATGCAAGAAGGTCACATAGCCGAGAAGATGCTCAAGGTTGCACAATCTCTTGGATTCTTGGTCCACTTATACAACAAGGATAGGAAATAGCTTTGCACTGTTCTCTGCAACTTATATGGGCTGAGAAAGCAGGAGGTGCACCACCGATTGAGGAAGGACACATGCTGGATCTCAAGCAGCTCTGATGTGGCCAGCAAAAGCAAGTCTGAGAATCTGTTCATAAGTGTAATATAGTAGGGCTGTCCTTGCAATCAGAGCTAGGGTATGAGAAGCCTTCTTCCTTACTTCAGGAAATGCACGTACTTCTGAGATTTGATTGTGTGTAAGAGAAAAGCAAGATTGGAAGTGGGGAGTGTGGTGTTTCTGGTTAATCTGTTCCTTGATCCAGGCCAGCTCTTGAATAGTGCTTTAGTTACTTTTTAGTCCAGTCCTGAACTGGAGGTGGGGCTGACAAACAACAAGCAGCCAGAGCACAGAAAGCAGTCTGCACTTGCCTTTCTGTAAATAATGGCCATATTTGCACGAAACGCATAATCCATTGGACCCGCGGTTCTGCTCCCCTCCCTACCCCTGCTCTCCTGTCCCAAACAGGATGTAATGAGGAGCAGAGAGCCAGCAGTCAGCGAGACTGCAGAGAGGAGGAGGAATTGGCTGTTCGGGCTTCCTTCTTTCACGAAGGACAGCCCACACAGCCAAGGACAGGTGGATGGAGGGAGGAGCTTCCTCCTTCAACTTCAGCATCAGGGAACGCAGCTGCATTTCTACATTTGTACATACTGCAGGCAACGGGTTAACCTCAGGTTGGAACGGCAACACTCACTACAACCTGAGGGTTCGGTTTGCAGAGCAGAACCTCGGGTCGCTCTCTGTGTGGAACCAGAGTTTCCTGCATTTGGACATGCAGGTGTGGCAACCTCTGACCCCTTAAACTCTGGTCCTCCATTGCGTGTGAATGTGGCCTATATTTATTTCATTAAAATATTAATATTACTGATGCTACTCCACTGCCTGGTCCAGGAGTGCCACAATTTTCTTTCCTCTGAATTCTACAGGGAGTTTGCTTATCTGTCAAGCCCCAGCTGTGTAGGTTGAGCACACCCTACCCAGAATCTGTCCCCAGCTAAGGAATGAGGTAGGAGGAAAAACTCTCCTACCCAGCTTTGACAGATGCACAAGCCCTCCACCTCCAACCTTGCTTTTATCTAACACAGGGCTGCACAACTTCAGCCCTTTAGCTTCTTTGGACTACAACTCCCATCATTCCCAGCTACAGTGGCCAATAGGAATGATGGGAGTTGTAGTCCAACATCTGCAGAAGCGCCCAAGTTATGCAGCCCTAATGTAACACATGATCAACTATCAGGAGTACACACAGCTCTCGAACTCGGGTAGGAGTTCCCCCCCCTAATAATAATCCTAATAACTCTAATAATAATCCTAATAATAAGCCTAATAATAATAATGAGAAGGGCCCTAGTGTAATAGAACTAGTCTGGTTATATGCAGTTAAATCCAACCCTAGCCTAAGGCAATGATGGCAAAATGGCCACGTGGAAAAGGATGCATTCAGCCTATAAAGCAATCGACTGCCAAACTTCAAAGGTGTGTGAGAGAGGTGGGGAGGGAGGGAGGGAGGGAGTCAGGGAAAGACTATGAAGCTGCTCTCATGGGCAGCCAAGACCAGGCTAGGACAGCTAAGCCTGCCAGGCTTGGAACCCATGAGAACTGCCAGGAGCTGTGTGGCTCCTGGCAGCAAACCCACCTAGGGAGTTCGATGGTTGGCTGAGGTTAAGGGCACAAGTGTGCCCTTAACCTGGACTAACTGCTCATGTGTCGGCACCAGCCATTCCTAGCTGGCACTGACAAAGGAGTGTGCTCCCAGCCATTGCTGGGGGGTCCCCAAACCCATAATGCACCATGCACTCGTGCAGTGCATTGTGGGGTTTCTGGGGGCTGGGATGATGCGTCTTGGCCCCCGAACCTCCGTGCTGCCTGGGATAGCAGTAACCCATCTGGATGCATGATCCATGCACCCAGCAACACTTCTGGCTCCTCTGCGGGAAAGGTAAACTGCTGCAGCCTTCCTCACCACCCACCCTCAAGCCAGCTCACAGGATCATGAGAAAGGGCTCTAAATTTCTGAGTGAGTCCCTTTAACCTGTGATCCAAAGAAGACCCTTTGCATCAGAGAAAGACCTTTATTCGAATGATTTCCCCACCATAAATTGTCAAGCCCCAGCTGTGTAGGTTGAGCACACCCTACCCAGATTCTGTCCCCAGCTAAGGAACGAGGTAGGAGGGAAAACCCTCCTACACAGCTGAGCCTTGACAGATGCGCAAGCCCCCCCACATCTGACTTTGCTTTTATCTAACACAGGGCTGCACAACTTTGGCCCTTCAACTTTTTTGGACTACAACTCCCATCATTCCCAGCTACAGTGGCCAATAGGAATTATGGGAGTTGTAGTCCAACATCTGCAGGAGCACCAAAGTTATGCAGCCCTAATGTAACACATATCAAATATCAGGAGTACACACCCTCACCCTTCGCTTTTATGACCCTACTGTTGTTTTCTAAGTGGAACTATTTAGCACAATATCCTTGCACTAGCGTAACCAACATTGGCCGGTGAGCCCTGCCCCATGCGGGGAGGGGGAGGGTGGCAGAATATGACTTTAAAAAGCAGTGAACATACCCACTGCGGGCACCTGGCATCCGATGTGCTCCACTGGCAGCTGACCCAGCATTCTGCAGGGAAGTTGCCCCACCTCTACCACTCAGCTGGCATGCGAAACCTAATTTAAATTTTTTAAAGATAAACAATAATCTGGTTTGCCATAGTGCCGGTCCATACTACAAAGCAACAGGATTGTAAAGAGGACTGAAGAGTGGAGAATAAATAAATAATAACTTTATTTATAGGTCTGCCCCATAACAAATTGTTCTCTGGGCAAGTCACAAAACAACCAAACAGTAAAATAAAGCTACAATCAAGAACACGTTGGGGCACTTCTTACGACCAGCAAAAATTGGGCGAGCCTCTGCGAGCCCGATTTTTGGTGACAGTAAGAACCACCGGGCTCGCATACTGGGGCTTGTGGGGGCCGTGTGACCCCCGCACCCCCCGCCGGCTCCATCTCGGAGCTGGCCATCGTGTGGGCAGCCAATCCGGCTGCCCAGGGCTCCCTGCCTGCTCGTAAGCGGGGAGAAGGTTAAAACTGGGTCTCACTGTTCGTGAGACCCGGTCTATTAAAACAAACAAAAACAAACAAATAAGCACTGAAAAGCATTTTAAAAGCCTGGATGGACAAAAAGGTCTTCACTTGGCATCGAAATGAGCATAGTAATGGTGCCAGGCGAGTCTCACTGGGGAGGCTATTCCATAAATAAGGTGCCCCACTGAAATGTGCTCTCTCTAGTTGCCAACGGCCTCACCTCCTTTGGTAGGGGCATGGGTAGGGACATACGGGGCAAGGTGATCTTTCCGGTGACCTGCTCCCAAGCTGCTGAGGACTTTAAACTAATGCTTTGAATTAAGCCTGGAAATAGACAAGGAGCCAGAGCAATACACTTGTCTGCACTTGGGTTAGAGAAAATGCCCCCCTTTAAAAATTTGGTTGCATTGCAAAAAAGAAAAGAAAAGGTGTGTGGGGCGGGGGGGGGCATCTTCAGTCCGTGAATGCAGGCCCCTTCAGACCTTTCTGCACCCCAGAGGGAAAACCTTTCAGATATGAAGTTACCCAGACTAGGGATGTGCAAATTGGTTCGACGTCAAATGTGCTGGAGGGAGAGAAAGGGAAATATATGCTGTTGAGGCAGCAAACGCCAGCCTGAAAAAACTGGGGGAGAGGAGTTCGCTGGGCTTCGGAGCCGAGCCTGTGAGCCAGGTGACGAACATGGGTGTTACTGGAGGGCGGTGGGGCCGGAGACAGGCCACTGCCGCTCTTGGCATTTTAAAAGGTAAAGGAAAGGGGGCACTCTTCCTTCCTTGCTCCCCCTGCAGGCAGCCATCGACACTGCGCCTCATCCCGCCGCAGAAAGTGGCGATATTTAGAGTGAAAAGGGGGGAGTTTCCCCTCACGCACCCCCCCTCCCCGCAGTGACAAAATCCTCTCTGCCTATGGGCAGCAAAGAGGTTAATCCACCCCTGCGGGCAAGGTAGCTGATGAATCTCTGCTGAGGAGCAGACAGGCTGACCAGGAAAGCGATTTAGCAACAGGTGGTGGTGGCTGGCCTCAGGAGTGCCTGAGGATCTGAGCAGTCCCTCCTCTGTGAGAAATTGCTGTCAGCTGCTCCTCCCCTCTTGGCAAAGAGGCACTTCTTAATGTGGCGATTCTCTTTATTTAGCAGAGGGAGAGTAACTGGCCCTATCCACCTCCAGCACAGCATCCCTCCAGTGACTGATGCTGGTGTCTATCTTAAGTTTCTTTTTAGATTCTGAGCCCTTTGGGGACAGGGAGCCATCTTATTTATTTATTTATTTGTTTATTTGTTTGTTTGTTTGTTTGTTTATTATTCCTTTGTGTAAACCGCCTTGAGCCATTTTTGGAAGGGCAGTATAGAAGTCAAATCAATAAAATAATAATAATATAATACTAATACTAAATAGTAACAACATATATGTGTGTGTGTGTGTGTAATAATAGCTAGCTAGCTAGCTAGTTACAATGTCTCTTTCTTTCCTTTCATTTACCCATATGTCCCTCCTTCTATTTTACTTTAAAATTGCTTTCTTGCAGATCTGTTATTTTACTCTTTCCTCCCTTTCATTTATCAATTTCCATCCCTCTGCTAGCAGTTCATCCCCCTGCTAACTTGGCAAAGAGGCACCTTTTAACGTGGCAATTCTCTTTATTTAGCAGGGGGAGAGTAACTGGCCCTATCCACCCCCACTACAGTACCTCCAGTGACTGTTGCTAGTGTCTCTTATGTTTCTTTAGATTGTGAGCCTTTTGGGGACAGGGATCCATCTTATTTCTTTATTATTTCTCTGTGTAAACCGCCCTGAGCCATTTTTGGAAGGGCAGTATAGAAATCGAATGCATGAATGAATGAATGAATATGTATGTATGTAACATAAATATCGGTTTACATTACACAGCAAGAGGACATATCTATCTTTCTCTGTGCCTGTCTGGTAAGCAGCAATATATTAACACGGGGCTTTAACTCTCAAAATTTGTATCTGGCTAAAGCTTGTAATTTATCTATCCATTTTCTTTGAGCCCAGCATTTGAACATTCATTTTTTAAATGGAAACATGATAATTTCCCCAGCGCCTGGTGATAACCAATCTCGCTGCTATCAATAAAAGTAAAATGGGTTCATGTTTGCCCTTATTCTATATCTGATATAATTCAGTTGATACAATTTCAATTTATCATTTGCAGCTAATACTACTGTATGTATATTTAATGCCATAATTAAATTATTTTATTACACTAAAAACTGTTTATGACCATTGTCCAAAGTTGTCTTACACATTCACATATGTAAAAAGTCCATTAAGATTAGTGCCAAAGTTTGCCTTTGTGGCCCTGCATATTTTCTTGTTTTTCCATGGGGTCATAATTATGATTTATGCTTGCTATGCCACTTTGGGGTGCTTCAGTGTACCTCTCAAGCGTAGTATTTTAGCTATTTCTTCCCCTTAACCCGCTCAGAAGGGAAACACTGGCTAGGCAACAGATCGTTTTGGCAAGGCGTTTCCTGCTAGTGTCTTCCAGGTCACAACAATTGCCTACTTCACCCCTTCATGTACTTATCGAGGGCCATAATTTATGTGTTCTGGGCCAGTCGGAGAGGTCGTCTAACCAGCATGGGTGCCCAGATAGGCCTTGCTGGCAATGTAGAGGTGGATTGCCTGGGAATGATGTAGAATCTTATCATACCACTCCTGGATGAGTATATGGCAAAATGGGGATCCTCCCATATTTTAGTAATTCAATTGCGGGGGGTGGGGGACAATATTGGTTTAATTTTATAGGCAATCGATGATTTGAAATTTGTAGCAGCCCGGTCTCCTGGTATGATGCTGGTTTGGTCTTGCCTGATCTCCTGACTATGATGGAGGAGCCGGGGGTGGGTGGGTTGATTGTTCAGTTGTGCCCGAAAGAAGGTTAACCAGGAAATTGGTTGGGCTGTTATTGCCTTGGGTGGCGGATTGATACCATATCCGGATTGATACCACATGACAGCACTCTGTACCGGGGCAATGGCGTTCACTTGTCTGACCAGGGGGACGATTTGTTCCTCTGGAACCTGGAATGAGGTATCCGTGAAGTTTTATACGGGTGAAGTAAGCAGGGCTAAACTGAGGTTTGCCCCGCTTCTGTGGCAGGTGAGTGCGGGTTGGAGTAGCTTGTTTTGTAGTGGTGTTGAGCTGGAGGACCAATAAGGTGAGTTGGGAGCTGAGGAACAGCCCTTGTGGGTTTTGTGGCCCTTGGACAGGGATCTGCCCCTACTCGGAGGCTGGCTTGGGCCCACCACTCAGAGGTTTGTAGCCTGGGTTGGGGTGGATCTGGCTGGCCTCAGCTCAGTGGGGATAAAACCTAACAGTTGTGATGATGTCTGGACTTGGTGCTGGGCTGGATCAACACCCAGTCCTTCACCCTGTTGTGGGCAGTCCTCCTTATGAGTCTGACTCACATGGGTGGTAAAGTAAAGTGTGCCATAAAGTTGGTGTTGACTCCTGGTGACCACAGAGCCCTGTGATTGTCTTTGGTAGAATACAGGATGGGCATACCATTGCCATATCCTGCGCAGTATGAGATGATGCCTTTCAGCATCTTCCTATATTGCTGCTGCCTGATATAGGTGTCAACCTCTGCCTTGCTAGTCAAGTCATTTCCCCGCTGCGCCATTAGGCAGCTTACATGGGTGGTAGTTGCACTCTATTTAGTAAGTTCCTCGTTGCAGGCTTTTTGTACTTGTATTAATAAAGTGGCCCTAGTTTCTCCAATGACACATGTCCTGTCTTTATTGGACCTGTGCAATATCTAAGCCAAATTTCTATTTCCCCCCTGAGTTGTGGTGGCCACTTTAAGCTAATTACAGATGTGCAAGTGTCATTTTTTAAAAACTCACTGCCAGGCCCATGGTAATTTTGCCGCCTCTGCGGGGTGCTTCCATGGCCATGGGGTATGTGTCTCTGAAGCTTCCCCCTCCCCTCACTGGCCTCCTCTCAGTTTTTTCTGGGCTGATTTGGCCTGTTCTTGGCCTGTTCTTTGGCCTGTTCTTGGCCCTCTCCCAGCTTGCAGGGGCCATTTTGAAGGCCGCCGCGCATGGGCTGTTTGCGTGCCCAGGTCTGGCTTCTATGTACATAGGTTCATCAACTTCCTGTCTGGATTTTATTTTATTTTTTGGATGGTCAGAGCAATCCTGAGTAAGCTTTTCGCTGTGGGTGAGATATATTTTAAAACAAGTTTTCAACTTTCATTTGAATGTTCCTTTTAAACATGGGATTTCATTGTATGAGTTTAAAAGTATATTGTACCCAAGACTAAGCAATGGGTTGACCTTGACCTAAGAGACCAAACCAGCCATTCCATGAATATGAATCAGATGTTCATTTAACCAACCCCCCTCCCTTCCCCTCTCCAGGATGAAAAACACCCTCCACTGCAACACTTATTTAACTATTTATCTATTTATCTGTCTATTTATTTATTTATTTATTAGAAAAATATTTTTGATGCTTAGTTCAAGCTGCACGTTTGTCTCCCCTTCCTAAATCAGTAATCAAAATAACAACCCTGTGATGATCCCATGGGTACTGATGTTTTTCTTATGTAAATAAACACTGTTCCTTCTTTGGCCTCAACTTAGGAAAAGCGAAAGATATGACAAAAAAAAAAAAGCAGGGGAAAACTTAGATTATTTTATTTCTTTTCTCCCCCCCCCCTTTTCCTGGGTTTGTTTTTTCTGCTGTTGCTGCTCAATCTTGATTGTATGGGAGTATCAGGATACATAAAAATGCCGCCCCTCATTTCACTACCCCAGTCACAGGCGGGAAAATGGGGGGGGGGGATAAAGGAGGGTGCTTAAAAGGAGATAAAAGAGGGGTCATAGGTGACAGGGGATGTCCCCAGGAGTAGGGTTGCCAGCTCACTGAAACTATTCCTGCAGATATCCCTCCCCCACGCGGCACTCTGACTGCAGAAGAGGGGAAGGGGAGGGTTCTTCATCGGGCAAGCCACTTTTACACAGCGGGGCTATTCACACGGCCACACTCACACACGGTCGGGCAGGGGGTGGGGTGGGGGAAGGCAGGCTTCAACCTACCTTCCCCCAGATGACTGAGCCGAGCCACTGCAGCACACAAGCCATGCGCCCACATGACCAACGCTGCCAGGAGCAGTGCTGGTGGCTGGGACCAGTGGCGGAGCCAGCTGAATGGCGCTGCATGTCCCACCCTGACAGGTGCCCCGCCCAGTGACACCCCGTGCATGTGATGTCATGCACACAGGGGTGTGGCCTGGGTTTGGGATATCCTGCCCCAGCCCTCTGGATTTGGTTTCCAGCCAGCGTTTGCTGGCTGGAAGTATTTATTTCTCTTTCTCTCCCTCACAGAGAGAGAGAGAGAGAGAAAGGGAAATAAACACAGCCAGGCAGCAAACACTGGCTAGCAATGAGCTCAAAAGAGCTTTCATGGGTTATCCCAAGCCCGGGCCATGCCCCCGTGCACGAGTCATCACGCTGGAAATGAAATCGGGAGGGCTGGGGTGGGCCCTCCAGTGACTGGGCCATGCCCTCTTTGCATGTGATGTCATGCACAAGGAAGGCGGCCCTTTTCACCGGCAGCCTGGGTTCTTTGAACCCTGCCTTGCAATGGTGGCTCCACCTCTGGCTTCAGCACAGGGTTTGGCACTGAGGCACCGCCCAGGATCTGTGTGGATCCCAGTAGTTCTCATGGTCAGCCAAGCCCAGGCTTGGCTGCTTGTAAGAACGGCCTCAGGGTCTCAGAGTTGTGAGGGTGGCAGTTAAGGCACTCTGGCCCTCCTCTCAGGCCTTACTTCTTCAAAGCCCACATTCTCTCTGAAGGCCACAGGCCTTTCCTCCAGTCAGTCCACCTCACCACTGGCCACTGCTTGCCTAAATAGGTTTGAGCAGCCACACAGCCTCTTAAAGCCCTTCCCTTCTTTCTTGCCATTTCCTTTTCCTGTCCCCAACGCCTGACACAAGGATGTGTCACAAAGGCTATGTCTGGGAATTCTGGGAGTTGTAGTCCAACAACATCTGGGAGCACAAGGTTAAGAAACCCTGGTCTAGACAGACTGGCAGCGGCTTCTCCAGGGTTGCAGGCGGGATTCTCTCTCAGCCCTATCTTGGAGAAGCCAGGGAGGGAACTTGAACTGCTCTTCCCAGAGCGGCTCCATCAGGAGAATAGCTGGGCTATAGATCGCACCTTCCAGAACTTGGACATTCTTCCTCATCATGTTGGAGGTGTAAAGAATTCATATGCTCAAAGGCACTACTAATTTGTCACATATTCTGGCATTGGCTGCCTTGGGAATCCATATCCATCTAGCAGCATTTTTTTCTACCTGCAATGCTCAGTTGCTGCTTCTGCTGCCACTCAGAAAGCTCTAGTGAGCATCAGGGCCAACAGGGAAGAGTCAGAACTTGTTCCACAGATGTGCGGCTGAGACGGGCTTTCCTAGTAATTAACGTTATCTGAGAAAAATAAAGGCAAGGGGAATGGGACCCACCAATTTGGTTCCATTAACGGGGACTTCTGGTGCCTAGAAATATGGATAGGCACATTTGATACTGTCTAATTATAGTTTCTCCATTTTGGCACATGATTCTGAACAACAGGGCTGACATACATTTCCATCATTTGGGGCTTGAGCCAAGCAATATTCAGTGCTTTTAAGAAGGTCCATTTATTTCAAAGGGACCCAATAAGTGCTACATTTGATCATGCCCATTTTCTCCTTTACTTTCACTTTTTCCTTCTTTCTCTTCTCCCCCCGCCCTTTTTTTTCCATAGCAAAAGCAGCTCCTTAATGTGAGCAAGGGTATAAAATGGAAGAGATTTGAAATGGTTATTTCATTCTTATCACACCCTCTTCTCAATGAGCTCAGTACACACACACACACCCCCCCCCCTCAGTTTTATCTTCACAACTTCCCTGTGAGGGAGGCTAGGCTTAGAGGGGCAGACTGCCCCAAGGTCACCAATGAACTTCAAGGCTGAGTGGGGATTTGAACCCAAATCTCTCCCTGTCCAAGTTCTATCTCCTAAACTACACAGGCTCTCTAGTTGAAGAGATGCCTCCAAGGTTGTCTCCTTAATGGATTCTCATCATAATTCTAGGGTCAGTCAAGAGCAATCATCTCTCACTAGTATTTTATATGCATCAACCATGTTCTCGGTAGCATTTCCCCAGTACGAGAGCTCCCTTCATTCAGACAAAGTTTCAGAAGTAATATTACAAAGGTGGCCAACCTGAAGGACTACAACTCCCATCATCCCCAGATAAAATTTATTGCTGTTGAGGATTATGGGAGTGGTAGTCCAACAGGTAGAGAGCCTCAGGGTGGCCACCCCTGGAATATACAAACCTTTTATTCTAAGATGGGTTTTGTGGTCCCAGGGGTGAAGAGTGGGTTCTCTTAATGGTTTGTTGTTGTTGTTGTTTATATCATTTGTTTAATATTTGATTAATGTATGCTTAAAATTATTCACTGTCTTGAATCTACCAGGATAGGGTGGGCTAAGAATAGGCCTGCATACACAAACTATTTGTGCTGGAGTAATGACAGCTGAGATTGATGGTTAACAAACAGTCACTGAAATACCCTAGGATTCCTTGGGTAGGATTCCTTGTCCTGCATTCTACACATGCTCAGAAGCATGTGTTCCCTATTTATTGGGTTACACTCCCCAGGACTGGCAATGGCCCACATAGTGTGTAACACAACGAGCTCATTGGCACCTTGTGAATACGCAGTTGTGCGGCACACTCTTGCACAACTGCTAAAATTCCACAATGCTTTTAGGGATGTGCTCGAAACGCAATTGGGCTTCCAAATCGTGGCACAATCCTTTTAGGGCTTCCACAGCCCCTTTAACACGGAGGAGAGCAGGTGCATCCCTGCTCCTAGTCTGCTTGCTGCAGTTGCCACACTTGTGGCATTCCCCTTAGCTATCAGCGTGCACCAGCAGCGCTCCCCTGCAGCTGCCCCGCAAGGCAGCAGCACACACATGACCTCTGCGCATGCACTGAGGCCATGTGTGTGCTGGCGCCATGCAGGGGCAGCTGGGGGAGAGCACCGCTGGTGCATGCTGCCGATAGCTGGGGGGAGCCGCTGATAGCTTCATACTCCTGAGCCCCGCGAGTACGCATATGAATACGACGAATGTGTGTGTGTGTTATATGTATATTCAACAAATAGTTCCCAAAGCAGTTTACAAATGAATGAATGAATGAATGAATGAATGAATGAATAAAGCTCCTATGGCATTGAAGGTGAGCAGGGATGGTCCTGCTCTTCTCCATGTTAAAGGGGCTGTGGAAGCGCTCAGTTTTAAAGGGATCATGCCACATTTCAAAAGCTGAATTGCATTTCAGCACATTCCTAAATGCTTCACATATGAGTATTCATTTATTTAGCAAATTTATTAACTGCCTGAGTTCCTTAGACTCAAGGTGGTTTACATAAATTAAAACAACAACAACGAAGACAAGAGAAGAAAGGCGGGGGGGGGGAGAAAATTTTTTTAAAGGAAAAGAACCCCCTCCACACACAGACACACATTAAAAACTAAAAGCCTGGCAAAAAAGAGAGGTTTTCAGAAGCTTCTTAAAGGACAGAAGGGAGGGGGCATTACAAATCCCAGGAGGCAGAGTTTTCCATAAGGAGAAGGCTGCAACAGAGAAGGCCCTCCCACGAGCCTGGGCCCCATGCACTTCCCCTGGTCCCAGAACTCAGAGGCCCACCTGAGATGACCTCACAGGGTGGGTGAAAGCTGGACGGGAGAGGCAGTCCTGAAGGTACACAGGCACCAAACCCTGAAGGGTTTTATAGGTGATAACCAGCACTTTGAACTGGACCCAAAAGCGAACTGGCAGCCAATGCAGTGACCTCAGCAAAGGTGAAACATGATCATATTTTCTGCTGCCTATAAGCAGCTGGGCCATGGCATTTTGAGCCAGCTGAAGCTTCCGAGTTGTCTTCAAAGGCAACCCCAGATAGAGCACATTGCAGTAGTCCAACCAAGAGCTGACGAGGGCATGAGTTACGTTTGCCAGGGCCTGCCGTGAGATAAGGCCGCAGCTGACACACCAGACGAAGCTGGGCAAAGGCTCCCCTGGCCACGGCTTCCACCTGCTGTTCCAGCACCAGTCGTGAGTCCAGGATGACCCCCAAATCGCAAGCCTGCTCTTTCAAGGGAAGCGTGACCCCATCAAGGGAAATACTTGAAACCAGAATCTGGCCAGATTGAGAACGGAACAAGAGCAACTCTGTCTTGGAGGGATTAAGCCTGAGCTTGTTTTGGCCCATCCAAAACAAGGATGGGACCCTTACAGCCTCCAGACACTGGGCCAACACATTCACAGCATCCCCAGCTTGGCCTGGGGTGCCGATGTACAATTGAGTATCATCAGCATACTGATGATACCTAACCCTGAACCATCAGGTGACCTCACCCAGCGGCTTCATATAGATGTTAAAAAGCATAGAAGCGAGGACTGAGCCCTGTGGCACTCTGCAAGAGAGAGGCCAGGGGCTAGAACACTCACCTCCCATGCAAACTGTTTGAAACCATCCACTAAGGTAGGAACAGAACGAGCACAACACTGTGCCCCCGATTCTCAACCCCTGCAGACGATCCAGAAGGATATCATGGTTGATGGTATTAAAAGCCACTGAGAGATCTAATAGAACCAAGAGAGGCACGCTCCCCTCATCAAGACTCCGATAGAGGTCATCCACCAGAGCGACCAGTGCCATTTCCATGCTGTGCCGTGGCCTAAGCCCTGGCTGAAAAGGGTCAAGGAAATTCACTTCATCTAGGATTCTCTGTAGTTGAGCAGCAACAACTTTCTCCAAAACCTTCCCCAAAAAAGGGAAGGTTGGAGATAGGTCTAAAATTATCTAATATCTCTGGGTCCAGGGAAGAAGACTTCAGGAGAGGACAGACTACTGCTTCTTTCAAAGCTAGAGGAACCTCTCCCTCCCTGAGTGATGAATTCACTAGCTCCTCACACACAACCCGGCTGAACAAATCAATCAGGAGGGGCAAGGATCAAGCAAACAAGACGCTGTACTCATACCAAAGAGAACCCTATCCACATCATCAGCCTCCACAAGCTCAAACATATCCCAAATGACATCACAAGACATTACCTCCATCACCTCAATGGACATAGCACAATCAGAGTCCAACTCAGAGTGAAGATGAGTAACCTTATCAGCAAAGAATTTAGCAAAAACATCACAGTGGCCCATCAGAAGGTCTTCCTTCTCCCGTTTCCCCGAAAATGTATGGGTGATACAAATTAATGCCGCTAGATGGGATTCCGCTGATGCAATGAGAGCGGAGAAATAAGCAGACTTTGCCACTCTCATTACCACGGTATACACCTGGACATAGGAATGCAACCATGTTCGATTGTCTTCACTCTCAGTTTTCCTCCAGCGTCACTCTAGGCATCATTTGACCTGTTTCATGCCCTTTGGCTCCTCTGAAAACCAAGGGGCACAAGACCCACAGACTTTAAAAGGACACTTAGGAGCAATCTCATCCAGCGTCCTCATGGCCTCGATGTTCCAAGCCTCAATGGGCCGTGCTGGAGAGCGCTGTCCACAAGATTGCCCCAAGCACCCTCTGGAATCCAACCAGATCCATTAAACACCTGGGGTGGACTGATAAAATGGGTCCATTGCCCCTGCAAAGTACCGGAGCCTCAGTGATATGCAGACATATCATTATGCATTAGATGGGCCACTGAAAACAGAGTCTGGGTTTATGCCTTTATGCAATGTGAGCTTTCCTTTCATGCATTTGGTACCAACTTGTGCTCTGTCTGCACCTGCAGGCTAGCCAAGGAACAGAGGGCCTTCATGCACACGTTGAGTCCATTTCTACACTGTCAGCACGGGCATAAATCCGTGATTAGAAGGTGTCGTTTCAGGTGGTATGGCTTCCAGTCATGGAGGCCAGTAACCAGCAGTATCTACATGCTATCCCTCCTCTCTCTCTCTCTCAAAGGCATTCTTTGGCTGAACTGTGCTTTGGTTCTCCCAAAGAACTGTTTTCATTCTTTTGCAAAGACCAGAGTTAGATTTAATTGAGCCACACAGGAGAGATCCTGGCTGCCAGGTGTTTCATTATTCTTAATGATTGTGCAGGCTGCAGCCTAATGTTCACTCTCATCACAGCTTAATCCAGCTAAAGACATGGAGATGGGGAGGTGGTCTGAAAACCACTATCTTCCTAAAATGCAGGATGGGGAAGGGTTTGTTTATTGCAACATGGCTTTGAGTTGCCCCTATTGATGTGGTTATTTAAGGGAAGAAGGGCCTTGTGGAGTTCAGCAAAGCATATGGATAATGCTTTTAACGCGGGGGCAGGGCAGGGGGGGGGCCTCGGGATTTAAAAGCATCTTCTATTACAAGGACTTAATATTTATTTGGACAGATCATGACCAATAGATCAACAGCATCTTCTGCCATCTTCCATTCATCTAGAAGGGCTGTGCAATGTCAGATTAGGAATATCGGAAATGGCCTGATATGCAGGGCCGGATTAACGTAGTAGCAAAAGTAGCAAATGCTACGGGCCCCACATTTTCTAGGCCCCCCCACAGCTTGTTAACTTATCTCAGTTATCTGGCTCTGCAAGAGCTAATAGATTGCGCTAATCATTAGCGGAGGGGGTGGGGACGCGGGGCTTCCTGAGCAGGCATTGAAACAACGCTACAGTTGCAGAACTGAAAATCAGTGAGTTTATGCAGGAGGCTCCCTTCCCTTTCAAGTTTCCTCCCTTCTCCCTGCTCTCTTGTCTGCTGCGGATGCTGCTGTTCTGCTCAGTCTGCTGAGCAAACAATCTCATTTCAAAGTGAACTAAGCATCGTTTTCCAATCATTCATTCATATTTCAAAAAGTGAGCAAAAATGGAGGGGGATGCATATGGGGGATGTTTTGTGAAATGGGGAGATATCTGGCATAAAATCACTCTGTGTGTCTGTGATTCTGCTGGTGGCTGTGACTGATGTTTGCTTTGTTTATATTATTAAATCCTAGTAAGAAGTTGGGATGACTCCATATATACCATCCTGTTGTCTAGTTTGAAATAGCTTCAGTGGTTGCATATATATTGGCTAAGGCTAGTATGTAACTTATCTTTCTGTTTGTCATAAATGGCATTGAATGGGATGCATTTATTGGAGACATGTGGCTAAACATCAGCATAAATATGAATATGTTGTATGCACATCATGCATATATGTGTTTTGTCATTACACTTGCATCCTTCCCTTCCTTTAAGAGGCTCAGTGTGCATGATTCTTTCTTCCTACTTTTATTCTTACTACAGTCCTGTGAAGTGGGTTAGGATAAAAACTTTTGCTGTAAATTGTTGTTGTGATTGCTTAATTGGTTAAATGCCTGCCAATAAACAGTAAACGTGGCCTAATAATTAACAACCTATAACTACATAGCCACCCCCAGTGTTCCCTCTAACAGGGATTCCCAAATGTTGGGTAAAAACAGATTGAACAATCTCACTCTAATGAACATTGAACATGAACTTCTGCATGAAATAGACATTTCTGATATCATCAAGAAATTTGCTCATGCTAAATCTAGAAAATTTAACTTCTAAATTGTAGTTTTCTTACTTTTGACATTTGAAATTGATACCTACAACATGTAAATGTAAATAATAGTATTACTGAAGTGTAAGACATTTGCTGTATAATCTGGCTGTATAGCAAATGAAAAAAATGAATTACTTTACTATGTAAGTAAATAATTTATGTTTTAATATTTATGTTCATTTTTTAAAATTTGGGGCCCCTTCATAACATATGCTACAGGCCCCGCACTAGCTTAATCCGGCCCTGCTGATATGGGCCATCTTGGAGGAGGCTGGAGAAGTTCCCTATCTCAACTTGGGAAGCTGATTTTGGTTTGGACTTATTCAATTCAATTTGGGGAAAATCAGAGCATTCCAAAGCTCCAGTGGCAGCAGGAGTCTGCTCTCTTTTTTTCGTGATCATAGCTGGCCAAAAAAAAAAAAGCAAACACACAAAACCATCTTCTGTCCTGTATCTGCCTGCCTACCTGCCAGTGCATTTATCTCTTTTTAAACAGGATATTAAAAAGATTTTTTTAAAAAAATAGCCCATTTTTAAAACTCACATTTTTCAAATGGCCAGTTTCTGGGTTTCCTTCTGAGATTCTTTGAGGTGACATCACTTCCTCTGCAATTCCGTGGTGTTACATTACTTTTCTTCTGCATTTCACAGTGAGTATTTCCCAGTTACTTTTAAAAATTAATTGGATGGTTCGGGGGCGGGGGGGAATGATCCTGACACAGATTCCAATCCCAACATTCTGAAGGGTGCAAAGGACCCCTAACTGACATTTGTGGGATTGAGTCAGATCAGGTCGGACCCAATCTCAACATTTGCAAATGTGCACAGCCCTGTCATCTAGCACCAGCTGTGCAAGCTACATTTTCTGACCAACATCCTAATGTGGCACTTGCACAAGGCTGTTGCACTAAGTCTGGAGCTTGCATTCCAGACTAGTGTCATACTAGTGCAAACACATTTGCACGTGTGCAACTAAGTGTGCAACCTGTGGCACACCTCATATATTTCGCATGGCACTTTTGCACAAGAGTGCAAGAGTGTGATTCCAAAAATCCCAGTGATTTCACACAGCTACCTGATCTTCTTGCACTAGCGCAACTTGGCTGCACAAGCACAGCATTGGGATGTCAGCCGCTAAAAAAACATGTCTCCATGTCTGTCTGATTGTCTGCCTATGTCCACCAGTATTCGCTGTAACAGGGTTTTCCCAGATGTTATTGACTACAATCCCCATAATCCTTAGCCAAAGGCCATTGCAGCTGGGGATGCTGGGATTTGACATCAGCAACATCTGGGAATCCCTGTCACAGGGAACATTTGATGTCCACTTGCCTCTTTGCTGGTGTGGACAGGAAATACATGCTGTGTTAGAAAGCTGCAGATATGGGTGGCAGAGGAGAAGGTAACAGTGTCTGGGGAACTAGCAATCTTTCCCATGGGAAAAAACCCTGCCAAATATCCCTTCTCCATAGGAACAGCATTGAAATGACTGCTCCCCCCCCACTCCCCGCCCCATTTGTAACTTTGTGATAGCAACAGCCATTACAGCAATCTCCACACTAATCTCAGGTCTGTTTACATAACTAGCAACCAACACACTTGAGGTTAAAGAAAGAGAAGACAGCCATACTTAACAGGAAGGAACGAAAAGGTCACCAATTAATGTGCGTGTGCAGAGATTGGCAGCAACTAGCACAGCTACTTTAATACTATCTGGTGGGTATTTTGCTGGTAGAGTGTGCAAATGACAAGTTCTCTGCCCAGAGAGCATATGGTCTCAATACACCAAGAGAGAGGGGTTGGCTAGTGGTTAGCAAATAAATAGAAAAGATTGGCTCATCTCTAGTCAATCATACAGTTTTTCTTTTCTCTTCCTCACTATGAAGAAAGGCCCAAGGTTTTATGGTAATATGATTCCCAAGACACCAAATATTTCAGAAATGAAATATTTGATATTTCCATTTCCAGAATTCCCTTTTGAGGCGTGTCACCCTAGACTGAGCACAAAAGACAGAGAAGTCACTGATGAGTTAAATCTCAAATATGAAACTTAAGCTCTGTGGCTGAACATGCAACTTTGAGAACTGGAATAACATTTACATACCCATTAGAAATCTGAGAAATTTCACACATAAATTTGAAGCTGAGATGGCTGAGTGTGAACATATTCCTATATTTGGTTTTGCTTTGTTTCGGAGGCCTTCCCATGAGCCCTTCTTTCTCTGGGTGCTTTCACACATTTGATCCCTTCCATGTAGGGGATGACGTATGAAGAACGTATGTGTTAATTCAGTTGTATATAAAGACAGCCTACAGCCACCTACTGGCGCAGTGGGGAAATGACTTGACTGGCAAGCCAGAGGTTGCTGGTTCGAATCCCTGCTGAAACACCTATATTGGGCAGCAGCGTGATAGTGGTGTGCAAACAGGTTTGATGTTGAATGTGTTCAACATTGAACCGAACCACCTCCTGTTCAGTCCAACTTCGGACTGAACCCCACTGGGGGTTCATGGTTTTTTTCTCTCTAAAAATAATTTTTTTTAGTCACTCCCCCCCCCGGAGGACTTCCTTTAGGTGGTGGGAGGGTCCATGGGGGTTCCCCCTCCCCCTGCTGGCCTCCTTGCCACCCTAACCAGCTGTTCGGCAGGCTCTTCGGCATGTTTGGGCCTTCCCCCTCTGGCTCGGTGGCCATTTTGGAAGCTGCCAGGTCTGTGCACTGGGCCTCTGAGTGGGCTGGGATGACCCATCCCGAACGGCCAGTTAGAGTGGCAAGGAGCCCAGTGGGGTGAAGGGGGGACCTCTGCGGACACCCCCACAACCTAGAGGAAGTCCCCCAGAAGGAGTAAGTGATAAAAAACATGTGGGGGGGGATTTGCACCACCACCCCAAACCCAGGACTGAACCAAACTGGGGAAGGGGGTTTTGAGGGTGTACCAGACTGAATTGGCCCGACCCAATTCGAGTCTGGTTCAAACTCGAACCAAACTGAGCCAGCTGGTTCCATGCACACCCCTGATATAGGAAGATGCTGAAAGGCATCGTCTCATACTGCATGTGGGATGGCAATGGTAAACCCCTCCTGTATTCTAACAAAGACAACCACAGGGCTCTGTGGTTGCCAAGAGTCGACACTGACTTGATGGCACACTTTACAACTGTTTCAGTGATCATGACAGCTGCAAAAGTGTTATTCTTGTACAGCATCATCACCATGCACAATCTATGTTCACATTGAAGTTTCTCCATGTGATTTTGTACACAAGAGGGATCTCAGGGAGAAAATACACGCATTTGCTTTGCATCTGGTTACTGGCCTAATCTGTAGGCTTGTGCAAATTTTGGCTCCAGTATCACCTGAAGCCAAATAATGCAACAGCCCCACTGGAACTGCACAAAGGCAAGCATTCCCAGTGTGCACATTGTAAGAAATTAGGATGTCAGAATTCCCTGCTCTCAAAGGGGGAAAGTATAATCAGAAGTCTAGGTACTTTGCCTTATGCTTGGCTTGTTCTGCTTCTCCAAGACCCATGAAAACACACAGACAAGTGATTAAAAATTAACAGCATTTATTCTCACTCAAATCTTGACAACCTTCAGCAGACAGCAGCAAGAGACAGTTTAGGGTTCAGGCACCTTGTTCTTGGCATAAATAAGAAATTTGGCTGTCGAGAATCGAAAGCTGTCTTCACACTTTCTGTCTTTCCTCTCTCTCTGTGTGTGGTTGCCCCTCCTCACTCCCTTATATCCGTTTTTGGCATTATCTCCACAATTTCATCCCCTTGTTTGTCTTAATAATGATTGGTCAGAAGAATTCAGACCATTGATAACCTATAACCTAATTCGTCACCCCTCTGTGGCCTATAAATCAATTGGTCAATCACACTGTGTGTAGAATTTGCACAATCGATACCTGAAAAATTTGTATCTAGGTGTTTTTAATGAAACTACCTATATCACAACTGCATCATACAGAATGTTCTGTGGTTTATGCTCATCCTGTCAAAATATCATATCCCTTCAAATCGCCTTTGAAGTAGAACTCAAGCTAACCTGGGAAAGTTGCCAAGATGCGCTTGGTCATGCCCTCCGGTGAGCCCCCCAAAGGACACCCTTTTACATTTGGAAACTGTTTGAAACTTCTAAAAAAACCAAAACAGATTACAGTGGAGACGGCAGAGGAGGTATGATGTTGCCATCATAGGCCCAAAAGCCTAGTCTTTCCTAAAACCATTGTCAAGCAGACTAGTCAACCTGACCATAGAAAAATGTCCTTCCTGGGGTCTAACAACATCCACACAGGACCTGGCTCTCTGACCAGTTCCACGCTCTATGGGAAAAGAGCGTGTCCTTCAGATCAGCACTTCTCCAGTGATTGTTGCTGGTGTCTCCTTTATGCTTCTTTTTAGCTTGTGAGTCCTTTTGGGATGGGATCCACCTTACTTATTTTCCTCTTCTTCTTCTATGTAAGCTACTTTGAGAACTTTTGCTGAAAAGCAGTATATAAATATTTGTAGTAGTAGTAGTGAGCCAACTACTGGTGCAGCATGGAAATGACTTGATTATCAAGCCAGAGGTTGCCGGTTTGAAACCCCATTGGTAATTGGTATGTTTCCCAGACACCTATATCGGGCAGCAGCGATACAGGAAGATGCTGAAAGGCATCATCTCATACTGTGTGGGAGATGGCAATGTTAAACCCCTCCCCTTTTCTCCCAAAGAAAACCACAGGGCTCTGTAGTCGCCAGGAGTCGACACCGACTCGACGGCACACTTTACTTTACTAGTAGTAGTAGTAGTACATAGGAAGCTGCTGTATACTGAGTCAGAAGGAATGAAAAGGACCTAGCTGGTTCCAACCAAAGACACAAAAACCAACCAAAAGAACCCACCACTATCAAACAACTTTAAAACTACCAGTTAATTTAACTAGCAATTGCGCAGGTGCGGTGGCCTCCAAAATGGCCACCACACCAAAGAGCTGTCAGAATGGCCGGTATAGGCATGAAGGGAGGCCGGCAGAGGGAGGGGGAACCACCACGGACCACCACCACCCTGCCGCCTCCAACAACTCCCCTGAAGGGAGTAAGTTAAAATATATATATATTTTTTAAAAAAGATGTTCGCTGGACCAAACTGAACCGGGGGGGCTTTGAAGGGGTGCAGTACCGAACTGGCCCGGTCCAGTTCGGGTCCAGTCCAGACTCAAACCGAACCGGACCAGTCGATTCAGTGCACACTCCTATTGTCTACACAGACTGGCAGCGGCTTCTCCAGGGTTGCAGGCAGGAGTCTCGCTCAGCCCATCTTGGAGATTCCAGGAAGTGAACTTGAAACTTTCTACATGCAAGAATGCAGGTGCTCTTCTCAGAGAGGCCCCATCCCCTAAGGGGAGGATCTTACAATGCTCACATGTAGCCTCCCATTCAAATACAAACCAGGTCAGACTCTGCTTAGCAAAGGGGACAATTCATGCTTGCTACCACCAGACCAGCTCTCCTACTAGACCAGTGGTGGTAGTAGTAGTAGTAGTAGTAGTAGTAGTAGTAGTAGTAGGGCTCCATGTTCTTTAAGGGGCCCATAGAATCACTAAGCGATTGGTTGGAGAGTAGGGATGTGTGAATCGATTTGGATACAAATAGATTTGTACCCGAATCTAGCTGATTCGGGTGATTCAGAGACAAAACGAATCACCCCTGTGGTCCATTGGCTAGATTCGGGTACAAATCGAATCGCAGCTGATTCGATTCGAATCTATTCGGGTTTCGGATCTGTCCTATTAATTTCCCCCAGATTCCCAGCTTTCCACCCATTAGGCACTTAACTTAAACTGAGTAGTACCTCACTGCCTTGTGGGTGGGAGTGGGGTGTAGTTGGCACATGGCAGTCAGAGGCGTAACTATAGGGGGGCAGGGGGGGCACGTGCCCCAGGCGCCATCTTTTCTGGTCACGTGGGGGGCGCCGCCATGACAATTTTTTTTTTAATTTTTTTTAAAATTTTTGTTAATACAAATGTTTCCTGCTCAGTGCAGCAGCTCTGCAGCAGTCAAGGGAGCGCGTCGGCGCCCCCTCCCCCACGAGCGGTCCCTTCCGCTCCGCCCGCGCCCCCCCCCATTGCTTTGCTGGCGCCTGGCGGCCAGTCAGTGGCCTGGCTTGGCGGCGGCGGCGGGCGCTTGTGAGGAAAAACCTAAGTATAATGTAGTATGTTGGGGGGGGCAGGGGGGCACCATTTCAGTGCTTGCCCTGGGCGCCGTTTTCCCTAGTTACGCCTCTGATGGCAGTTGACAATTGGCCCTGTCTAAAAGACAGTCTAAATGAATCGAAGAAATGAAGGTGTGTAATGAACCCTCATAAGGATTCATTGAGTGAAAGTTATTATACACCAAAGAATCCGAACACTTAAAAAATAGTGACCACACATTTTGCTCCATAAATCCACTTCAAGGACTAGAGCTTAGCTTTCTTTTTTAAATGAAAGCTGGGAATCTGGGGAAATTAATAGGACAGATCCAAAACCCAAATTGATTCGATTTGGATCAGTCATGATTTGGATCCGAATCGAATTTGGGGTGATTCGGATGGGTCAGATTCGGACCCAAATCGAATTAGGGCTGTTTCGATTTGGTTACAAATCTAAACACAGAAAATCCAAATTTCACACCCCAATTGGAGAGCCACATGCCATGTAGAGGTGGGCACTGGGAATGATCTCCTCCATGTGATGGCAGCAGTGGACATTACTCTGCTCCGGCCATTCAGAGCTGAATATTTGCCCACGCCTACTGATCTGCATCAAACTTACAACTGATCCACCACCCTATTGTAGGGAAAGAAATATTAAGTTTAATGGTTTACATACAGCACAGCATCCCATCAATCCAAGAGTGGGGTGTGTGTGCGTGTGTGTGCTTGTTCTGTGCCTCTCCAAATGTTATCCTTAGAGAGCTTCATTGGCTCCTAAGAACTGTCATAGCTGCAGCGACGGTCCTCCCATTATTCCCAATGGGAGACTCATCATTCCTGCAGTGATGACACAATTTTTAGGAGCCATGGAGGCTCTTCATGTTCAGTAGCAGTGGTGATGTGGTTTGGACTCACATAGAGCCAGTACAGGCGCCCAGTTCTTCCATCAGTGGGGCAGCTGCACTGCTGTATGTAAAGCAATGGCTTTAAAGCAGGGTTAGACACATTCTTGCAGGCAAGGTCTACTACTGGCTAGGTGGAATCATCATGCTCAGTGGCTCAGTACCACTTGCTGGAAGTGAATAGCAGGGGAGGACTCTTGCCTTCAAGTAATGCTTAGGGGCTTCTTGGAGTTCTCTGTTGGCCACTGCAGAAGATAGAATGCTAGATGTTAATGACCCTTTTGTCTGATGCAGAAAGGCGCTTGAGTGGTTTTTTTTAACAATTAGAAGAAGTTGCTATGAAGGAATCTGGATTTTCTGGATGCAGAAGTGGATACATTCCAAAGCTTTTGAGGATTGCCATTTGTGGGGGGAATGGAAAATGTGGACAAAGCACTGGAAAAATGGAATGGAGGTGTTTGCAGAATGTCTGGGCAGGGAGCCATCTCCTTCTCTGCAGCTCTTTTGTGCCTGAGAATCAAGGGAGACAACCGACTGAGAGGTTTATACATAAGTAGGGTTAAATATGTATCTATATTAGGTGCTAAAAAGATCACAAAGAGGGCAAGATCTGAAGGAGGGTAGAGGGGAACAGGATATACTGGTGTCAGTTTCTTAAAAGATAGCTTTTGTGGGGAGAGAATGAGATTGTTTCTAGGCGAGAATATCTCTCACTGCCACATCAGCAGGAACCAAGCCTGACTCAACATGCATCAAACTTCGGCGGGGGGGGGAGGCGGGGGGCCTTAAAGGAAAGCAACCACAAGAAGGGGATGGGAGCCAGCATCTCAGCAGCTGGGAACCAGATGAGGTGGACACTGCAGGGAGAACAATAAAGAAATAAAGATCTGTAAATGTGTGTGTTGGGAAGAGAGCAGAATAATGGGTTTGATGAGTTGCTTTAAAAAAAAAAAAAGCTGCCTAAAATTGTTCCCTGTCAATGTGTGTTTGAAGGTAGAGGAGAAGGATAATTTTAAACATATACTGCTACTATTTATGTACTGCTTTTCATCAAAAACATTCTCAGAGCAGTTTATATAGCAAAAGAAGGAGAATAAAACGGCTCCCAGTCCCAAAAGGATTCACCGTCTAAAAAGGAACAGTTACTGAAGGAATGCTGTGCTGGGGTTGAACAGGGTCAGTTGCTCTCCTCCTGCTAAGTATAGGAGAATTGCCACTTTGAAAGGTGCCACTTTGCCTAGCTAGCAGAGATTTCTACATCACTTTGGTTGTGATATACTGGCGGATAAAATTGTGAATCCCGGTTATCTCTTGGATCTATTTCTGCATATTTAAAAAGAAGAAAAGATTGGCAATATAATGTCCAATCAAATAGAAATATATGTGCGGCTCTGCTAGAATGGCCAACTTGGGTATTTGGGTGGGGTGGGGTATTCTGAGACTTGGTTGAGCACTGGGGCAAAGATGTGGCAAAGTCTAGTACAGGCCCGCACTATTTTGCGCCCCAGCTGTTTTTGGACTA
Source organism: Hemicordylus capensis (assembly GCF_027244095.1). Classification (NCBI taxonomy): domain Eukaryota; kingdom Metazoa; phylum Chordata; class Lepidosauria; order Squamata; family Cordylidae; genus Hemicordylus; species Hemicordylus capensis. Next base: position 38,086,110 of record NC_069662.1, read on the forward strand.
CAACTCCTGTAATACCCAGCCACACTGGCAAATAGCCAGGGATTATGGGAGTTGTATGCCAACATTTGCAGGAGGGCCAAAGTTGAGCAGGCCCGGTCTAGTAGTTTAGGGGACAGATCCAGGGGTGGGAAAAGGTAGAGAACCATCCTTGCCTCTTGCTTTTCTGGCAACAGGCCCCAAAAGTGGGGGGACCACCATCCTGGATGGCTTTTTTGTGAGGGGAGGATGGTTGTACCCACTAGTTTCAATGGGACCTGACACCTCCTCTTCCCTTATGATCCCTACGGATCTTAAAGACCAGCCACGGATGCTTTCTCAACTCCTGCACTCCCAATCCACATATGATGAGGGGACATGGAGAAAAGGAAGACCAGTGACATGATAGAGATCTATAAAATTATGCATGGTGTGGAGAAAGTGGACAGAGGGAAGTTTTCTCTCTCCCTTACATAATACTAGAATTTGGGGTAATCCAATAACATAATTGGCCAAAGATTCAGAACAGGCAAAAGAAAGTACTCCTTCACGCATCACATCATTAATGAATGGAATTTACCACAAGATTTAGTGATGGCGACTAGCTTAGATGGCTGTAAAAGAATCTTGGATAAAGTAATAGGGGGGGCGAATGTATCAATTGCTATTAGTCATGATGGATCTGTGGAGCTTCCATGTTCAGAAGTATTTATGCCACCGGTATTTATGCCACTAAATACCAGTTGATGGGAAGGACGACAGCAGGGAGGGGCTATTGCCATTGCCTTCATGACCTGCTCATGAGCTTTCCAGAAGCATCTGCTTGGCCATCCTTTGGGAAACAGAATACTTAACTGGATGGACATTTGGTCTGATCCAGTAAGGCTCTCATTTCCAGTATAATTTGCAGTGGTCAGTAAATGACAGATGCAGCTGCTCCTATGCATATTGACTCAGAAACAGGTCCTGTTTGCTGACATCCTGACTACTGCAGTGTGTCCACACTTCAAGCAACTGCAGAGATGCAGCGAGAGCCTATGCATTGCTGTCACGTTCAGAATTATGAGCACATCCATGCAAGAGCCCTATTTACTCTTCTGTGCTGCAGGAGCGGTTTGTAGAAGTGAAAACAAAGCAAGGATGTGTTTCTACTGCCACAGAGCACTTCCAGAGCATAGGAAAGCATCCCGAAATATTAGACTTCTAGCACTCTTGCACAATTGCACTCATAATTCAAACATGATGGAGCAGCTCATGGGTATCCCTGCATCCATGCAGTTGCTTGACGTGTGAGCATGTCAGGATGTTAGCCATTGAGTTTAGTGGGATTTAATTACAATTACAAATTTATATCTGAGATTATAGATAATCTCAGATATATGGAGGCTGACTACAGCTTTCAAGATACAGGCAAGGCACCATGTACATGCTGTGAGTCACGTTTATATTGTAAAGTGCCTTGTAGAATTATCCTCAAAGCAACTTCAATGGAATTCAAAATTTCAAGAGGGAAGAAACTAACCTGGAGAAATTTCATGGGGTCTTACTGGTCTTTTGTGGTGAAAGACAGCAGGCTTTATCGCAGGTTTATTGTGAGGCTTTACTGCGAGTTTGAAGTTGCCCCAAAAAACGGATGCAAAAAGTGGGTTTTTTTTACCCCAGATAGAAATCAGTCCAGATAGAAATCAGAAACCCCAGACAGAAATCAAGAAGATGAGCATGGTTTTAAAGTTGGGGGAAGAAACATCAATAGCCTGCACTACGCTGATGACACCACTCTGATAGCTGAGAATGTGGATGATCTGCAAGCTCTAGTAATGAAAGTCAAGGAGCACAGTGAAAAAATGGGACTACGACTAAATGTAAAGAAGACTAAACTAATGACAACGGGTACAGCAACCACCCTCAGAATTGATCATGAAGACACTGAAGTGGTGGATAGCTTCTGCCTTTTAGGATCAATCAACTAGAGTAAAGGATCCAGCAGTCAAGAAATACACCGCAAACCAGCACTTGGCAGGGTTGCCATGAAGGCTTGAAAAGGATATTTAGATGGCGTGACATGTCTATACCAACAAAGATTAGAATTGTTTGGACAATGGTTTTTCCCGTGACACATAATGGATGTGAGAGCTGGACTTTGAAGAAGCAAGATAGAAAAAGTATTGACGCTTTTGAACTTTGGTGCTGGAGGAGACTTTTGAGGATACCATGGACAGCCAGGAAAACAAACAAATGGATCATAGAACAAATCAATCCAGAATTTTCACTCAAGACACAAATGACCAGGCTTAAACTATCATACTTTGGACACATGAAGTCCATAATGCTAGGAAAAGTTGAAGGAAAGAGAAGTAGAGGACAACCAGCAGCAAGGTGGATGGACTTGCTTACAACAGCAATGAATGCACCACTGAGAGAGCTTAAAGGCCAAGTTGAAGAAAGATCATCATGGAGAGAATCTCTCTATGTGTTCGCTAAGAGTCGAAACTGACTTGACGGCACTTAATCAATCAATCAATCAATCAATCATAAATCAAGCTACATTCTCAATGTGCAAAGAAAAACTTGAATTGTGTGTGAAGTGCTCCCCGATAGCTCACAGGGACTTTGGGGTAAATTTGTCTGATATGTGAATGCACACCTCCATTTCAGAGGAGATGTGAACTAAAAGCCAGGTATGAAAATCTTCCGGGTGTCATTTTTCTTTACTGTTTATGTTTTGCCGTTTTGGTGGTAGAAGCAGCACTTGAAGCACTAGGACTCTTCCCAGTAGCTGGCTCCAACTGGCTGCCATTTTTGTTCCCAGAATGACCCTGGAATGATGGTATGTCATGATTTAGTATCATCCTAAGGGGACTTGCAAATTTCAAAATGGCAGCTGGACGGCGCCAACCACCAGTAAGAGGCCTAGATGGGGGAGTCACACAGGAGCAATAGAAAACAGTTTAAAGAGCACGTGCTAACTGTAAGCTGCTGTAAGCTGCTTCCCACAAAATTTTAAGAATTTTGCTTCTCTACCCTTTGAAATTCCCAAATGCCATCTCCATTTTTGCAGCCTCCGAATGTGGCCCATTTGATCAACAGCATTTGTCATGGCAAGAGGGCTGGCTTGGATGATGTAGCAGAGCAATTAGGGGCCAGTTTTGATGATCTAGCTCCAGGTGATTCTGCAGGGTCAGGAATGGCACACGAGGGACAGGGACAGAGAGGCGCACCCTCACTTCTCACACACAATGGCTAGAGCAGTTTTTTCTGAACCAGTCTGTGTTGTCATTCCAAGGGGGCTTCCTGCAGGGGGGAAATGAGTTGAGAAAGTAACCAGAATGTCTCAGCCCTCACCATGAAAAAATTGCAGCAATTGGTCCATTGCCTTCACCTGAGAATTTAATGGATAAAATGGGAGGGGCTTTGAAAACCAGTCCAAGTATGAACAGCGCTCCAGTGGCCATTATTTCAGTTCCTTATTGTGAGGGTGTCACCCTGATGAACCCTGCTGGTGATGGGGCCATTGAGATCTCCCCAGTAGCCCTGGATACTGGGGGAACCCATAAGAAGGTCTGTTTCACTGTATGTCATGGGTGGCCTCAAGTAGGGAGGATTGGGGGCTAAATCATCCTTGCCCTCCTCCCCCTCAGCTCCTTGACTCAGAGCAGAGAAAAGGAGCAGCCTCTTATCAGCTGCTTCTCTCCAGCAAATGAAGCTGGTGTAGCAAGCTTTGGATGTATTTAGTGCAGGGGCGGAGCCACTCCTGAGCGAAGGGGTACAAATAATCCAGGCCGCCAATGAAAAGGGCCACTGGTGCCCCTGCTGCCATGATGTCTTGTGCAAAGGGGGCGTGGCCCGATTGCCAGAAGGCTTCCCAGGCTTCCCTGTCTCATTTCTAGGCAACGTTTGCTGCCCGGTAGCGTTTATTTCCCTTCCTCTCCCTCCAGTGAGGGAGAGGAAGGGAAATAAATACTGTCAGGCAGCAAACACTGCCTGAAATGAGAGGGGGCAAGCTCGCTTGGGGCTTTCCAGAGCCCAAGCTACGCCCCCATGCGTGTGATGTCGCACACAGAGTGTCACTGGTGGGGCCACCAGGTGGGGCAGAACTCGAGCCGCCTTTCAGCTGGCTCCGGTACTGATTTAGTGGTTCTCCCAATTCCTATGAGACTTCCAGGTCTCATAGATGATTGGGTATAGCTCAATCGCCAGAGTCAATTTTTTTGCTGGAAATCCCCTCAGAATGATGAAATATCGTGATATAGCTTAATCCCTAATAGGGGCATTCTGGGGGAAAATGGTGGCTGGAAAGAGCCAGCTGCTGAAGGAGCTAAAGTTTCATCCCACAGAGAAACAGCATTAGATATTCTTAAAACACACACACACCTGGAAAGGGCACAGGGGTGTCACAAGGTTGGAGTGGGCCTTGGGACAAAAAGGCCCTGTATCCCCACCACCTCCTTCTTCATAGTGGTGTGAGGGGGGAAGCAAAGAGCAAGCTGTCACCAGCCAGTGGGGCCCCCTCCCTCATGGTACAAGGGATGTATTTGTTCAGGTGTAGTGATGCCCCTGAAAGGGTACTAGCATATTTATTATTTATTTATTTTTATATTTTATATCCCGCTCTTCCTCCAAGGAGCCCAGAGCGGTGTACTACATACTTGAGTTTCTCTTTCACAACAACCCTGTGAAGTAAGTTAGGCTGAGAGAGAAGTGACTGGCCCAGAGCCACCCAGCTAGTTTCATGGCTGAATGGGGATTTGAACTCGGGTCTCCCCGGTCCTAGTCCAGCACTCTAACCACTACACCACGCTGGCACCACATGTTCACTTGTAGCTACACCCCTGAAAGGGTACCAGCTGATAATTAACAGTAAATTGCCCCCTTGAAATTTTAATTATTTCATGATCCCTGTTTCCCGGACTATGGGAAACACCTAAATCGGACAGCAGCAATACAGGAAAGATGCTGAAAGGCATCATCTCATACTGCATGGGAGATGGCAATAGTAAACCCCTCCTATATTCTACCAAAGACAACCACAGGGTTCTGTGATCGCCAGGAGTCGACACTGACTCTATACACTTTACCTTTATCCACCCAGAAACACAACAAAAGCCTACTTATTTTCACTACACGAGAATGGGGCCTGTTTGGATCAGCACTATTTACAAGTGTCATTCCAAGGGGGCTTCTGGGCAAAAACAGAGAGTGCAGTGGGCTGAGAAATGTCCTAGACATTTCTTCTGTTAACAAGGTCCCCTGAAAAATTGCTGAAATTGTCCCCCTCTCACATTTTCACTGACTAAGAAGTTGGTGGAGAGAATATAATATGTCTTCTATATGAAATATCTGTCAATATAGGAGAGATTTAAACATCCAGAGTGATTCTGGTCCATACTGGAGCTTTTAAGAACAGCTTTCAATCTGATTCCATCACATCTTTTGCCAGAAACCGCTCTTTGCATTTCTTTTGTTTTCCCATATATGGACTCCAGCCTCTCTTATTGGCTACTCTTTTTTTTTTTGCTAATGGTGAGAGGAAACAGCTGTGGGGGGAAGGGCGAGTCTGTTGTCCAATAACAAAAAGGAGGCAGGGTCTAAGAAACCATCAGTGAGCAGTGGAAGGTGATTGGGGAGACTGGAAGCATCTTGACCAATCAGGATTGCCCTGGATGTAATTGGAAAGATGCAGAGCAGAGCAATGGGGATCTGAACCGCAGAGCTTGGTCTGACTGCAAAGCAAGAGGCTCTGCTTGGGTTGTTGTTGGCTTGGCTCTGCGTTGCAGTTTTGTTTTGTTTTTTAAGATGTTTGGGTGACTCATTTTGCTAGTCTTTGTTGTTCATTTCTTGAAATCTTGAGCTTAAATCTAGGGGAAAGGATCAGTGAGGTGGACAAAAAGCAACAATTCTGGCCCCATCCCCTCTCCTTGCTTTCCCAGTCATGCTAGGGGATGCACTGGATCCAGATCCCTTCTTGGGAAGGATTATAACACTTGATTCTCTCATTATGTAGCCTTTGGCACATCTACCCAATGTGAACTTTACCATAGAATGTTTTTCCTTTCATGCTGAAGCAACTCACCCATTTAATGCAGAATGCATTATCCCGTGATCCTTCTCTGAGAGGTGGACGAGGACCTGGGACATCAACCCTGTCATAGACTCATGATCGGTCAGGTTCTATTCCCCCTCTGAGAATGGGGGAAATAAAGGTCTAGCCCGGGGCAGGATCCTTAGTCCCCAAGATCTAGTATTCAAAAATTGAGATGCTGCCAGATTTAAGCGAGGGCGGTTCAGGATATGAAATTTCCAAGTTTGTAATGCTTGGCTGTATCCCAAACTGAATGCCATCCCCCACTCCACAAGGTCTTCTGTAGCTTGGACAATAATCAGTGCTACTGAAGAATTAAATACTGCTGCTCATGCAGGGGTGAGTGAATTTTGACATCTTCCCCTTCCCTCAGAAGCATAGGGTTTTGCCTGCTTGGTTCAACTCCGGGCTGGATTCAAACCAATCTGGTCCAGTCTCAGGCTCAGCCAAACCAGATCTGGTCCAGTTCAGTCATTGAACCAGGCCGAACTGGTTCACGGACTGGCTCAGGGGGTATACTTGTAAAGGGGAATCTATCGTGCGGGGAGACATGATAGAGGTCTATAAAATCATGAATGGTGTGGAAAAGGGGATAGAGAGAAATTCTTCTTCCTTTCCCATAACACTAGAACCAGGGGTCATCCCATGAAATTGATTGCCAGGAAATCTAGGACCAACAAATGGAAGTACTTTTTCACACAATGCATAATCCACTTGTGGAATTCTCTGCCACGAGATGTGGTGACAGCCAACAACCTGGATGGCTTTAAGAGGGGCTTGGATAACTTCATGGAGGAGAGGTCTATCATCGGCTACTAGTCGGAGGGCTACAGGCCACCTCTGGCTCAAAGGCAGGATGCCTCTGAGTACCAGTTGCGGGAGAGTAACCGCAGGAGAGAGGGCATGCCCTCAACCCCTGCCTGTGGCTTCCAGGGGCATCTGGTGGGCCACTGTGTGAAACAGGATGCTGGACTAGATGGGCCTTGGGCCTGATCCAGCAGGGCTATTCTTATGTTCTTATGATGAAGATATCCCTTTACAAGTAAAGGGCATTCCCCAGTAATGTGGCGGGAGAGTGAAAGGGTACTTTTTACCTTTAACTTTCAGGTGGTGGAGGCAGCAGAGACATCGGAAGTGGTGGTGGGGACTCCTCCAGCCCCTTGGCTGGCCTCCCAAATGGCAGCCCGAGCTGGCTGCGGCTCAGTTTGGGTCTTTGTGCACATGCGGATGCCATTTTCGTGATGTTCACACAGGCACAGAGGCCATGGTGATGCAAATGGATTCTGCACATGTATGAACGTCATGAAAATGGTGTCCACATGTACACAGAGGCCCAAACCAGGCTGCAGCCAGCCCGGGCTGTCATTTGGGAGGCTGGTGGGGGTGTTGGAGGAGCCCCCACCACTGATGTCTCCACCAACACCTCTGCCATCCCTGCTGTCTGAAAGTTAAAGGCAAAAAGTACCCTTTCACTCCACCTCCCATCCTTAGGCTAAGGAATTCCCCTTTACTTGTAATCCTCACCAGATTCCCCTTTACAGTACACTCCTGAACTGGCCCATGAACCAGTTCTTGGAGCTGGGCCTGATCCAGTCCGAATTCGGGCTGGCACTCCCCTTTGGGAGGCCATTCCGGTTCGAACTCAGACCGCCCAAACTGGGACAGTTCTATTCGAACCGTGGTTTGAATCGAGCCAGCTTGCACATTTCCCACCCCTAAAGGTTACACAGCCCTCAGGAATATATGCCCATTGGCCTGGCCTGGTAGTAGCTGCAGCAACCATAACATATAAGAGGGAGCTCTAGAAGCCTGAGATGCCCTCCCCCTCTTGCATCCTTCATACCTAGAACATCAGTGTCCATAGTGCCACAAAGGAGAGAGGAGGAAAAGGAGAGAGAGCCCTCTCAAATCTACCTTGATATCATTGAAGTGGCTGCCACTTAGCTGGATAAGTGAATGCTGGTGAACAATGGAGCAGGCGTGGTGTCTCATGAAGTTCAATGGAAACCCCATTGCGCTCCCCTGATGATGTCATCAGGAACATAGCAGAGGGTGCAAATTTGGAAAAACCAAGCTGTACTTCAGATTTTGCGGGTAACAGGCTGACATCCCAACTAATGGAGCACTGGCATTATAGGAGAAGCACCTGTCCTGTGCTTCTGAAGTTCCAGACTAAGTTTGATGACCTCCCCTTCCTCTGGAAGTGCTCCGTGCCACCTGGAAATATGTTCCCGAGGGTTGTGCAACCCTCAGGGACATATTTTTGGGCAGCACAAAGTGCTTCTGGAAAAAGGGGAAGTAATCAAAATTCACTCCCCACTCTGTTGAAGCAGCAGCGCTGAGTTAGTTTAACTCTTCAAAACACCAGAGCTTCTTCCATAGTACCAGTGCTTCATTAGTATGGATGTCAACCACTGATTCCAATTCCAAATTGAACTCAGAGAAGTTAACCCATTCCCATCCACCTCATACTCTACCCATCCAGAGTGAAGGCAATGCAATACAGGATGGTTTTTCCTTGCTAATGGGCTTCATTCCATTTGCCTGCAGTGGTATTCTAACAATGCCATATCTGATCTATTTACTGTTGTAAAACATGAGGGGGTGCTACTGTTTCTTAATTACTAATTCTTCTTCCTTAGTACTGATTCTTCTTTCTTAAAACAGCTCATGACAACACAGACTGTAAGGTAATGGGGTATTTTAAGGAATTTCTGGTATTGCTTTTATGATGCTTGGTAAGCCACTCTGAGGAGTGAGGAAAAACGGGGGGGGGGCGAATTCCAGACCAGATGTATTATCTCCTACGTGGTTCTAATTTGTGAGATCTTCTCTATTGTTTCTGTATTAATTTCTTCCAGGATAAAGAAATCTTTCTTTCTTCCTGTGCGGGATTTGCTGGCTTTGTCTTCCATTGCAAAGGCCTCAAGAATTCACTTGGCTACCATGTGTGACCAATATTCTGAACTACAAAAGGCCGGTTTGATGGCTGGCTCTGTGTGTGTGTGTGTGTGTGTGTGTGTGTGTGTGTGTGTGTGTGTAGGCAACTGCCTGCTTTTCAACATCTATTCCTTACTCCTGTTCCCCCAGACCAAGTACAGCCTCCAAGCTGTAAAAGAGAGATCAAGAGCACTCAAAATCCAGGAGTTGGTTCCCTGTTCACCCCTGCTCTTGAACTGTATTCTTACAGGCAAATTAATCAAGGAGAGGTCCATCAACAGCTATTAAGGATGATCTGTATTTGGAACTTCCATGTTCAGAAGCTGTGTATCACTGAATATCCAGTGATAAAGGGAAACACAGGATATTTACTGAACACTGAAAGGGAGGAGATTTGGTCTTGTGCTAGCAAACATGCATTTTCCCCTTTGCTAAGCAGGCCCCACCCTGATTTGCATTTCAATGGGAGACTACATGTGTGAGCACTGTAACAGATTCCCCTTAGGGGATGGGGCCGCTCTGGGACGAGCACCTGCATGCTTGCATGCAGAAGGTTCCAAGTTCCCTCTCTGGCATCTCCAGATAGAGCTGAGAGAGACTCCTGCCTGCAACCTTGGAGAAGCCACTGGCCAGTCTGTGTAGACAATACTGAGCTAGATGGACCAATGGCCTGACTCGGTATAAGGTATGTTCTAAGTTCCTATGAAACTACAGGGTACAGCCTTCAGGCCCTGCTTGTAGGCTTCCTGGAAGCTTCTGATTGGTCACTGTGTGAATCTAGTTGGACAGGAATCTTTTTATATTATCATGACACCAGCTTCCTAGGGATTTTGTTGTTGTTAGGGAGACAACATTCAAAACACATCCCAAGTCTGCCTTGAAAATGGAAAGGAGGATATTGCTCCTCAGGGGCACCCATTCACAGGAGCAGTGGACAGGTTTTCCCTTTTCACAGCAACTTTCCCCCAGATGTAGCATTTTAACTTTCCCCATAGGAATGAATGGCACTGCATTAACTTATACCCAGTGATGGATCGTTACCCACCCTCCACCAGCTCACCTGGAAAGCATGTAGTTTTTCTAAGCTTTCTCAAAGAATCCTCTTCCAGGAAAGCTCAGTAAAACTAATTGTGAGAGATCACCTTCATTCCTCCGGCCATGAGCTTTCAGCCCCTTCTACCAACTCAACTCAAATCTCTTCTACCCACCTGCTCACTTACCTTTCTGCTTCTCCAGCTGTGGGGAGCAGGAGGAAAACATGGAGACCCCTTCTCACTCCAGTGTTTGAAGTACTGCTATAATGCACCAGATTCAAATAGCCCTGGGAAATGTAGTTTTTTTAAAAAGGACTACTGGCATCAGCAGTAGCTCTTGGGGAAACTATATTTCCCAGGGTTACTTGCACCTTGCACACTGTGCAGCAGTGTTTTAGGTACTAGAGAGGGAAGATATCTCCCTCCCTTACTTGCACTCACTTCCAGAGAAGAAGCAGCCACCAGGTACTGGATGGGAGAAAAGGGGAAAGGGTCTTGGAAGTGTGAGCGAGAAGGTCTGGGGATTACATGGATCTGCAGGAGAAAGGGCTGAATGTTTTTCTGGCTTGGATTTTATCTTGGCCACACACGCAAATTATGCAGTCATAATGTTCACTTTGTATTTCAGATGAAAATTATGTATTCCCAAGACATATTTCTGAGAAACATAAGCTACCACAACATTTTTACCTATATGGTAGAAAGTTAACTGGTGCACTGTGCACTCAAGGACACCACTGGAGTGGACTTTGTATCTGCTCTTTGCCATTAAGGATCAAACCAGCCCCATGTGGTTTTGTTTTCTGGGTGCAGTGGTTAGAGTGTTGGACTAAGACCAGAGAGACCCAAGTTCAAATTCCCATTCAGCCATGAAACTCACTGGGTGACTCTGGGCCAGTCACTTCTCTCTCAGCCTAACCTACCTCTCAGGATTGTTGTGAGGAGGAACATAACCATGTATACCACTCTGGGCTCCATGGAGGAAGAGCGGGATATACAGTAAACTTTTTTTTTAAAAAGGTGTGATGTATCGATAATTTTTATAAAAAGAAGGTATGAGGTTTGGGAATTGCAAAGTTTATGCAAATTTGGAGCCATACATGCCACTCTGAGCTACTTGAAGGAAGAACTGGATACAAATGTAATTTAAAAACTGCTTTAAGCCCCATATATGAAAACACCCTTGGCATTTTTGTAGTATTTCATAATCTTACTAGTTTCATATATACGTAATATATATTTCTAGGTGTCAATTGCCTTAAAACAGTGGTAAAATATGCTGGTAACCTCCAGACTTGATTACTGTAATGCGCTCTATGTGGGGCTGCTTTTGTACATAGTCCAGAAACTACAATTGGTACAGTATGCAGCAGCCAGATTGGTCTCTGGGACAACATGACACTGGTTTTGAACGAACTGCACTGGCTGCTGATATGTTTCCAGGTGAAATACAAAGTGCTGGTTATCATCTATAAAGCCCTTGGCGGCTTGAGTTCAGGCTATTTAGGAGAGCGCCTCCTTTGACATGAACGTTGCTGACTTTTACAATCTTCTGGAGAGGTCCGGTTATGATTGCCACCAGCTCGTCTGGTGGAGTCTCAGAACTGGGCTTTCTCTGCGGCTGCCCCAGGGCTTTGGAATATGCTCCCCGCTGAAATTAGAGCATTTCCTTCTCTGTTTGTTTTCAAGAAGACCCTCAAGACTCTCCTGGTCTTGCAATCTTTTAATTAGAATTTAATTTAATAATTTTAATAATTTGTTTTATATTGTGTTTTATGTATTTTAATCTGTGATTTTTAATATTAAAATTTGTACACTGCCTAGAGATGTACATATCAGGTGGTATAAAAATTAGATAGATAGATAGATAGATAGATAGATAGATAGACCACTTTCCAACAAAAGTTTCCAAAGCTACAATGAATGAATGAATGAATGAGATGGCTCCCTGTCCCAGTGTTGTAGGCACTATTGGACAAGGTAGGACAAATGTCCCTGGACTGCCAGATTTGGGAGGACCGCAGTGGTGCTCTTTCTCCACCAGGGCATCCCCATGCCCTCCACCCACACCCAAGCAGCAAATGAAGTGCTCACCGGCTGGAAGCGTGAGGTATGGACCTTCTCCCACCCCTCCCCAGCTGACTAACAAAGGGCTGGCTGGGTGCTTCCTTTCTCTCCCTCCCTCCCCTCCTTCATTCGTCAGCTGGGAAGGAGTGGGAGCTGGGCCATACATGCACCCTACTGGGTGCTGGCCACACCTCCAGTGTCGGCATTAGTACACCAATGCAGGGGGCATGGCCAGTACCTGTAAAGGGGACCACATGGCCCCCTGCTGCTCCTTCCCAACCAACACTTTGTTTGCTGGCTGAGTACTTTCTTTCTTTCTCTCCCTCACTCCGATCAAGGGGAAGGGAAGGGAAAGGAAGGAAGGAAGGAAGGAGTCCACAGGGAAACACTGGCTGGGAAGGAGCAGGAGAGGCACCATGTGGCCCCTTTGAGGTGCTGGCCACATCCCCTGTATCTGATGGGTGCATGACCAGCATGCACAGGCAGCCATGAAGGAGAGGTCAACAGTGAGAATCCTTTCTTGGGCTACCAGCAAGCTCCCTCTGCCTCTACCCTCTTTCCAAAGGGCTTGCAATCTAAAAAGAAACACCAGGTAGACACCAACAACAGCTACAGGAGGGATGCTGCTCTGGGATTGGATAGGGCCAGCTGCTCTCCCCCTCCTAAATATAAGAGAATCGCCATTTTAAATGATGCCTCTTTGCTCAGTTCACAGGGGTTCAGTTCTCTCCTAGGTGCAAGTTTGTGAAACATGAGTGAAAAGCCAAAAAAAAAAAAAAAAGAGTATGCATTTGCTCCCAGACTGAAGCCAACAGCGGAAAAGATGGCCTTCTTGACTCTTCACATGTATCATTTTCTGTAACACCGTGATCAAGTACCAGCCAATCCCAGGCCTTGAGTGAGCATTCTTTCCCTAGCCTTCTTGGTAGGCTCAGCTGGCTGCGATCACCCAGCTTCCATCATCAGGCAGCTCTGCGGTTTTGCTGAGAGCTGCCACATCCCAGCTCTGAGCTGGCCGAGTTCCTGTGGCTTTGAGCTTGCAAACAAAAACGTATGCTTGGTATGCTGAAGTGGGGCGAGCGGGGGGGGGGAGGGGACCTCGACTGATCATGTTGCAATTAACCCTCTGGGTGGCAGGGAAGGGATGATGCAGGACTAGGGAGTGAGTGGCCACTAGCAACATGGGCTGTCTGTCTCTCACTTTTCCTCTGAGCTTGGAGGCTTCCAGATGGTGTAGTAGTCCTTCTGCGCTGTTTGCCTTGGAACCTTGGAATCGGTTCGGGGGGGGGGATGACATCAGAAGTATGTATGTGGGTCAGGAATCAGGAACGGAGCCCCTGTCCTGGCTGAGTCACAGCTCATACCACAGTGGGACCAGAAGATGGAGCTTAAGGCGAGAAGAAATCTAGGATGGAAGAGATGGGAATGTGGCGCGGGCTGGGTGGGGGGGGGAGGAGAGTGGGGGGAGGTGCACAGAAAATGGAATGCCTGGACAGAAGAAATGGAAGGAGAGGCATTTAAAGTCTGGAAAGAGCAGCTCTGGAAAAAGAGATGCTCCAATCCAGAGAATGCATCCAAGTTTCTGCATTCGGGGCTGCTGTCCAGGTTGCAGAAGAGTCTGATGCTGAGGGGACAGAGGGGTGTGGGAGCGAGGAGATCACATCCTCAAGCCCCAGCTAATGTACATGTAACCCCATGAATGGTAGCCTCCCAGGGTTCTCAATATGGCCATTTCTGCACAAGTAGGAAGTGTTGGTCTCTGGGTGCAATGGCATTTGCACTGCCCTCAGCTTTCTGGATCAGGGCCAATGGTTGTGGCAACTCTCCTGAAATGGAAGCCTTTGAGGCAAAAGGGAGAGAGAGAGAGAGAAGAAAGAAAAGCTGTTTAACAGATGACAGGACGAGTCGATGTGGCGTTGTGTTTTATGCTTCTGAGAGAATTCCTGGCACTCCAGAGCCAGGGCTGTCCATCTTGGATCTGGACTTGCTTCATGCACAGGTTAGAATCTGCCCACTCTGTCTTTGTCCCTGAGGATAATGGGCAGTTTCTCAAGGCTCTAATTTTGCAGAAGGGGCTTCAGGACCCACAGGCAGGCTTCTCTTGAGAGAGTCCCACTCCAAAGTTCCCCAACTACTGGAGGAGAAGGGGGTGTCATAGGAACATAGAAAGCTGCCTTCTACCAAGTCAGACGACTGGACCCTCTTACTCAATATTAGCTACACTGACTAGCAGCAATTCTACGGGGATTCAATCAGGAGTCTTTCTTAGCTGTACCTGGAGATGCCAGGGAGTGAACCTTTAGACCAAGTCAGACCACTGGTCCACCTAGCTCAGTGTTGTCTACACAGACTGGCAGCGGCTTCTCCAGGCTTGCAGGCGGGAGTCTCTCTCAGCCCTATCTGAGAGATGCCAGGAAGGGAACTTGGAACCTTCTGCTTGCAGATGCTCTTCCCAGAGCTGCCCCATCCCCTGAGGGGAATATCTTACAGTGCTCACATGTTTCTCATTCAAATAAAACCAGGGTGGACTCTGCTTAGCAAATGGGACAATTCAACACAAGACCAGCTCTCCCCCCACATGACCTGCATGCAGGGATCAGTAGCTCTTCCACTGAGCTACAGCCCCGTCTCCTAGGGGAGTATCTTGCAGCACTCACATGTAGACATCCATCCAAATGCAAACCAAGGAAGACCCTGCTTAGCAAAGGGGACAATTCATGCTTTCTACCACAAAACTAGTTCCACTCCAGGTGGAACACAGACACACACTCTCTCTCTCTCTCTCCCCAGAGTTTGTCAGTAATATAGCAATTCCCAAACCAGGACTGAAGATTTTACAGTGTAGAACAAAAAGGAATTGGCACCAGGGCTTGGAAGGAGGAAAAACACCCCGAAGCAGCACTGACAGTGTGACGCAGTGGGTAGAGTGTTGGACTTGGTCCATAAAGGCCCAGTTTGAAAGAAATCTCTGCTCAGCCATGAAGTTCACTGGGTAACAAGTCCAGGGATAGTGTCAAGATGTGGTAGCCTTGGGCAACCCCAAGGCCCTAGCTGCTCAGAGATGCCCACTACTGACAAATGTACTATGGGGCAGTAAGTACAGGCAGAGGCACTCTAGGATAGGACCTTAGCTCTGTGGTAGAGCATCTGCTTTACATGCAGAAAGTCCCCATTTCAATTCCTGGCATCTCCAGGTCAGACTGGGAAAGATTAATCAGAAATTGCGGAGCGCTACTGCCAGTCAGTGTAGACACTACTGAGCTAGATGGACCAATAACCTGACTTGGTATAAACTAGGGGTGTGCAAACTGGCTCGAATCCGAACTGGTTCAATATCGAACTAGTTTGGTTCAAAGGTTCGGGGTCGAGCCAAACCACCCACGTTTCGGCTCGACCCCAGACCGAACACATGCACACCCCAGTTCAGGGGTTCGTCAAGCTATTTTTTAAAAAAATTAACTTAACCCCTCCAGGGGGCTTCTCAAAGGTGGTGGTGGTGAGGGGTCTGTGGAGGTCCCCCTCCCCCTGCCGACCTTCCTTTTCTAAAAATCTCCCGATTCGGGTGTCTTCAGCCCTCTCCTGGCCTATTTCCTGATGCGGTGGCCATTTTGGAGGCCACTGGGGCCCTGCATGACCTGGGTCATGACTGAACCTCCGTGGACCCACCACCACAACCTTGGAGAAGCCCCCCCCGAGGGGTAAGTTAAAAGAAAAAAGGTTTGTTTGTTTTAAAGTTAGTCGAACCCCGCCAAACAGAACCAAAGGGGGGGGGGTCCTGAAGGGGGCCAAAACCAAACTGGCCTAGTGCAGTTCAAGTGTGGTTCGAACTTGAACCGAACCAGGCCAGGTGGTTTTGTGCATACCCCTAGTATAAACCACACAGACAAAGGGAGTGGATGCCTCCATTTTGTGATACAGGAGCAACATATGATCAGCACACAATTGCATGAAAGGATTCTCTATATTACGCCACTGAAGAAGGCAAAGATGCTGAAATGCATCTGGGGTAGCTCCAAAAAGCATCAAATATATTTTTCATCAGAGAAGTTATTATCTTCACATGAATTGTGCCCCAATATAAAAGAACATTGAACACATTTTTCAACACTTGGTGGCACTGTATAGTGGAAACTTGGGACAGATACATGGGACCAGAGTAAGGTCCATGTATAGACTCTGACTATATAAATCAAGATATACCTTCAAATGGAATTTCTGGACTTTTAATGGTACTTTGTTTATACATTTATTTATGACTTTTATATGTGTGTTTTAGTGTGTGTTTATTAGATAGTTTGTTTTTTAGCAATTGGGATCAGTATTGATATTGATAAAACAACATTATTTAATATCTACAGTTGATTAAATTGTGGGATCACATGATCCAATCTATTTATATATACTGATTGTTAGTTTCCTTTTGGGGTTCTTTTTTTGCATAATACTGGCTTGCTATAAGGCACCTTCCTATGTAACCCTTCTTAGGATCTCACAGCTCCTAGGGCTGAATCATCGCAGTACAAATACTGTAGGTTATTGGATGGAGTCTTACTAAGGCAAAACACTGCAGAGGGAATGGGAATTTTAATGCCACTGTTTCTTTAAGCTTCAGACTCTAGGGTGAGCCCCACCCTTTCCTGCAATGCCAGGGAAGTATCTCTATATGCACGGACTGCTGTGCCTCTTTTCCCAATGAGCTCTCTGACGCACTTGGGCCACTCCAGATGTGGAGAAGATGCCAGGACATGACTTTGCCAGAATAAATACCCCCTAAGTGCCTCCACTTTGCCCCTTGTGGTTCCTGTTGCTTCCTGCGCTGGAACCTTTATAAGGCCAGACTCCAAATGCAGCACTGTGGGCTAAACCATCTCACAGCATCAGAGGGGAGCAAAGATTGCAAGCCAGGGGATAGATACAACAGGAGAAGGAATGGTAGATTTGGGTGGGTGTAGATGGGGTGAATAATTCATCGCACTTTAAAACAAATGGCAGAAGTTTTAGCTAAGGAACACTTAGAAACAATGTGGCTTGAAACGCGAGACATTTCCGTTTTTTATACAAATGAAATGAAGCAATACATTATGGAATTCTCTTTGAAGGTCTTTGCGTGAAGTAGGGGTT
This sequence comes from Hemicordylus capensis, assembly GCF_027244095.1. Classification (NCBI taxonomy): domain Eukaryota; kingdom Metazoa; phylum Chordata; class Lepidosauria; order Squamata; family Cordylidae; genus Hemicordylus; species Hemicordylus capensis. The sequence continues at coordinate 38,103,327 of NC_069662.1, forward strand.
TTCTTTGGAAGAGGTGGAAGCTCATTTATTGAAAATGATTTTATGCCATTTTCCTTTTACTTGGTAATATTCAAAGAGATTCACATGTAACACTTTAAGAAAAAAACAAACCACTGGAAGTATGGCTAAGCCAAAAGTTCTCCTCTGAGAATTTTCAGCATGAAATTTGGGACCGATTGCCTCAAAACTGGATCCTCGGCTCACCTTTTTTGCCACAGTGGTGCTTCTCTGGTGACTGGCAGCCATCATGGTTTTTCCCCATGTCCCCAGGAAATGATGCCACACCATCATGTAGTACCATTGCAAGAGAGTTTGTGAGGATAAATGGTGTCTGCCCAGGAGACAGCCACCAGAGCTGGCAGAAAGGTCTCTACAGTAGGACCTCGTTATTCGCAGAACTGCAATTCGCAGTTCCGCATCTCCATGGGGTATCTAATAGACACCCGTTTCCAGTATCCATGGATATGAAAGGGTTAAAACTCATGTATCCACGATTCATAGAGGGCTAGAATTGACCGCAGAGATCATTACCACCTGCCATTTTGTCTGCAGGAGCCCTGGAGGAGACAGGAGGAGCCATTTTGTTATACATTTCTCTTTTAAAAATGGACTTTCCCCTGTGGTTTTCTGGGGTTTGGGGCATTGCATCCTTTTGGGCTATTCCTAGGCACATGGGGGGCAGATTCCTGGATATATAGAGACCCCACAGAGCATGCCAAAGTAAGTTTTTTTACTTCTTCTTCTTCTTCTTCTTCTTCTTCTTCTTCTTCTTCTTCTTCTTCTTCTTCTTCTTCTTCTTCTTCTTTTTTTTTTTTTGCTGTTTTTTGCCATTTCCCCTCCAGCCTGGAACCTAACCCCGCTTTCCCCATAGGAATAATGCCTCGTTACTCGTGGTTCCATTACTCATGGTAGTAGGTGAAGAACAGAACCTCTACGAGTAATGAGGTTCTCCTGTATCTTAAAGTGGTGATTCTCTTATATTTAGCAACTGGCCCTATCCAACCCTAGGTCCACTAGTTGTTGCTGGTGGCTACCTTATGTTTCTTTTTACATTGTGAGCCCTTATTGTGAGACCATTGTGAACCATCTTAAAATTGAAAAGCTGTAGTAGATAAATATTCGTCATAGTAAATGGTTACTACGTTGTCATCATCGTAATTTTTGTCTCAATTTCCATCCCCCTCCCTTGCCAAAATGCCACCCCCACCCAATTTCACTGCTTGTGAATGGGATGTGAAATTGAAGGGTGATTTTGACTCAGCTCTAAAAAGAATATGGCCGCTTTCGCACACAATGCCAAACCACAGGTTGACGATAAAGGTAAAAGTAAAGCTTGCCGTCGAGTCGGTGTCAACTCCTGGCGACCACAGAGCCCCATGGTTGCTTTTGGTAGAATGGAGGAGGGGTTTACCATTGCCTCTTCCTGTGCAGTATGAGATGATGCCTTTCAGCATCTTCCTATATCACTGCTGCCTGGACACCACTCAGGACCAGTCATTTAGCATGTCCAGAAATCTGACACCTTTGTCAATAATCACACGTGAATTTATCCATACTATTTGAGGATAACTGAAGTCACGCTGCATTATTACAGTTCTCTCTCTCTCTCTTTGATGCCTCTGTGATTTGCTTCTCCAACTCCAGGTCATTCTCAGCATTTTGATCTGGAGGACGATAGCACGTCCCTAGTAAGAAATTTCCTTTCAGTCCTCATTTTGTCACCCATATTGTTTCTGTGGAGCACTCCGGTCCTCCTAGGTTTTCTAGCTTGTTGGATTCTATCCCTTCTGTAATACACAGTGCTATTCCATCCACAGTCCGCCCCCTCCCATCTTTCCTGTAGAGTTTCTATCCAGGGATAGCAATGTCCAACTGATTCTCACTGTTCCACCAGGTTTCCGTTACGCCCACTATATCAATGTTTTCATTAGTAAACAGTCACTCCAACTTGCCCATCTTGGCTTGGAGGCTTTTGGCATTGGTATAGAAACACGGATACCCTGCATTTGAGGGGAATTGTACCCAGGTTCACATTTAAGATGGATATGTGTACAGTCATTCACACAAAAACATGTGCATGTGTACAGTGCATGTCTAATACAAACAAGTAATACTTGGCATTAACTTTCTCAGGCAGCTAGATTTTAATGTATATCCAGATCCATCACAATATTACACACATAATCAGACACATAAATCAACAAAAGAACTGGCAGTTAATAAGATATATGTGTCCTCATATTCTTGTGTTAACCTGCATCATTTGATCTGTATAAGAATTCTCACAATGAAGTGATACTTTTTATTCATCATAATTTGTTATGACAACCATAATACAAAGAATTCTCACAATCAGTACAGACAGGAATTATGTATGTATTATGGAACCACTTTTCTTTATCTTTGGGTCCTTCCACGCAGCAATAAATTGCACTTCAGTGTACATGTGTCACTGTCCATGCACTTGTTCCAAAAGGCTTCTGTGCTCTGTCTTACAAGGATCTGATTATCCGGCCACACACTGATCAAGAGACATTGTGCAATTTTCTCAGTGCCACCTGCTGGCCAGCACTTGCATTCTGAGAACTGGCAGTTGCCACAAAAGTAGAATTGAAAAGAGAACAGGTTCTTCTTAGAATGCAAGCGCTGGCCAGCAGATGGCACTGCAAAAATTGCACAATGTCTCTTGATCAGTGTGTAGCCAGAGAATAAGATCCTGATACAAAGGAGCACAGAAGCTTACAGGAGTATGTGTACAGTCAATAAGATGGTGCTTTGCATTTGCACAGAAGCTTTCAACACCACACAATTTTTTGTCTGGAAGAACCCTCCGAATGCTAATTGAAAAAGCAGGAGAACAATCCATTTGTGTAAAGCTCTTTAAACACTGATTGTGTGAACAAAATGTAGGTGATGGGATGTAGTGTTATGATCTTGTGAACAGTGCCTTCCTGCCAAGGGAAAGAAGCTGAAATCAGAACCAGCTGCTCTTAATTTCTAAACCGCCGACACACCCTGGCCATGTCAAAATTCCCTTTGAGTGCCATGGTGACTCTTTCTGCTCCTTTGCTGTGGTTGCTTGTAGTGGGGTACTGCTCTTTTGAAACTGTCAGATCATGGTTATTTGCTGTGGTTGGTGAGATGCCAAATGTAGCAATTAGGAGAGCCGGTGAGAAAGAGCAGCCAAGTATTGTGTGTGCACGCAGACAAATATAAATAAACATCCCTGTTTCTTTGGATTTCAAGAGAAGAAAAGATGCAGAAACACCACAGAACTGGTGTTTTACCAGGTTAAAAGCTGTAATGTCATTTTTTCAGTAGCATGTCAGCTGCTTGCCCATTGGACTCCCAGATATCCCAGTCACAAGCAGGATATTTTCCCCACTATAGCTCTATTCACATGTTATGTTCAACACTTGAACATTCTAGCTCTATTCAGATATGAGCCATTTCAAATTATCTCCCAGCTTTCTGCACAATAAGGGCAGGGACATGGTGGAAGCATGTCCACATGACATCAATGAAGAATGTCCCAAGATAATCTCAGGATGTCCTTTGATCACATGAAAGGAGCGTTCATCTGAATCGCCCCGTACACATGCTACAAAATCCTGTTATATACAGGGTCTTGTAGCATGTGTAGAGGGGCAATTCAGATGCTCACCCCTCACACGCAATTAAAGAACATCCCTAAGCGAATCAGTAGGGATGTGAGGACCAGCTCGACCTCAAGCTGGATCGCACCTGGTTCGCCCCACCCCTCCAGCTGGTCCAGAGCTGGTCTGGGTGGTTCCCGCCCCCATGGTGGGCTTACTGCCTCTGAGGCCTCAAGGGGTGCTGCTGGTGGCCATTGGGGGGGGTCTCCGGTGGTTCCCCCTCCCCCACTAGCCTCTCCCCCAGGCTGTTTCAGCCCATTTTCGGGCTGTTCCGGCCATATCTGAGTTCACAGCAGCCATTTTGGAGGGCGCCACACATGTGCATAGGCCATTTGCCTGGCCAGGTTACGACCTGGCCAGGCAAATGGCCCATGTGTACATGCCCCAGCCTCCCTTTTTAAGTACAGCCATTCACACAAAAGCATGTATGTGTGTGCCGACATCTGTGCACATTGCAGCCTAATGTTTGAACAGGGCTTAAGTCTAGCACTTCCGGTGCTATTTCTGCTGGTGCCTATAAAGGAATAGTTAAAACAACAAAAGACAGGTGCGGCACAAAATAATTTTTAGAGCAGGAAAAAAGACACCTGCCACCACCACTAAACAACAGTAAGCTGCTTTCCACAAAACTTTTAAGAATTTTGCATAGAAAAATCATAAAAATGAAATGTCAAATGCTACTGCCATTTCTGCAGCCTTTAGCTTGGCAGTGGTTGTGACTCAGGGCTGGTTTGAACAGTGTTTTGGTTAATCCATTCCTTGATCCAGGCCAGTTTTTGAATGGGGCTTTAATTACTTGTATTCTAGTCCTAGAGTAGAGGCAGGGCTAACAAACAGCCAGCAGCAGGAGCACTGAAAAGCCGTCTGCACTTGCCTCTCTAAATCCTATCTATCTCATTAAGCCATGAATATTCCTGATTCTATTCCACTGCCTCGTCCTTGCGTACCCGGCCACACAGATGGCCAGTGCACATGCACGATGGCCTCCAAAATGGCCACCACCAGCACTGAGAGGCCCAGAACGGGCTGAAAAAGGCCCCAAATGGGTGGTTTGAGACCAAGGGGTGGCCGGCGGGGGGGGGGGACCTCAGGAGACACACACACACACACACACACACACACACCCCACACAGCTGCAGCAGTACCCCCTGAAGCTTCGCAATGGTGGTAAGTCTGCCATTTTTTTTTTTGTTGGAGGGAAAACACCTGGCCTGGCCTGGCCTGGCCTGGCCTGGCGGGTTTGGCTCGACCTCGAGCTGAACTGGGCCCAGTCCAGTTGGAGGGTAAGCCCTCAAGCCAGGCCAGTTTGAGTGCGGACCAGCTGGCTCGCACATCCCTAGGGTTAGGGCCTGAGTCTGTAAAGGAGTGGGGGAAAGAGAAGTTACAACACCACACATTAAACCAAATATAACATGGACGCTAACTAGCCTGATCCTTGTGGCCTACTTCAACAGCAAAGCAAGACTACTGTACATGCTGGCCCGGTTCATACGTAACACCAAACCAGAGGTAGGCAAACCTGCAGTTACAATTGGTAACTCCAAACTGCACCACAGACATCCACCAAACTGCAGCCCGCCAAACTCCAGTTCCAAGAGAGATGGGAGCCCCTCCCTACTGCTTGGCCTCTGAGGCAGATCCCTGCAGGTGACAAGGCCAGACTGTGGGCAAATCGTCACCACATCAGCGGGGCGGCCGCGATTGACCACGATCTTGGAGGGGGCATGCAGAGTGCAATTGTGCATTTGCGGAGCACTCTGCCTGCCCTCAACATAAAAAAGGGAATTTAATCCCATTTAAATTCCCTGCAATGTCCTTCCATGCCATGCCAAGGCACGGCTTCTTCTGCAAGCGATGGCGCTCCCCTCAAAGAGCCCCACACCCTTATAGTCCTGCATGAGCATGAATTCTTTGGTTGTGGGGTGGGGTATATTCTGCTGTTACTCTGGGAGGGGAGGGGAACATGGAGACTTCCTAGGGGGATATGTAGATGAGGGAGGGCAAAGGATTCTGGGGGGTCTGTCCCATCATAACATGGGAAGATGTTGTGAGGGGTCATTCTGGCAAAGCAGTTCAGGCCAACACAACCAAAATCCTGCTGTCTGGCAGCTTGTTGCTGAGCAGGCTTACCTTCTCATGAGAGAGCCAGCCTTCTGGGAAAGGCAATGTCCTTGTAAAGGCACTGCCACATCCACGGACTGTGAGCTCATGAGTTCAGCCAGCCCACCCATCCACACACCCAAGAGGGTCCCGCTTGCGTGGGGCCAACTCTCAATGGTAAAAGAGAGAACAGGTCCCCCTAAACCTCCCCACTCTCACTCCCTGGGGAGACTTTAATGCACCCAAAGGACATCCAGACATTCCATGTGCCATGGCCTGACTGTGTGCCTGAAGGGGATGGGGGAGAAATTGGGATGGACCTTTAAACCTAGACCTTTAAACCAGAATTCAAGGTCTTGGTCTGCCATCGTTTGCAGCTGCCCTAGGACAGCTGGGTTGCCCTTCGGGGGCACGGGCAAGAGTGCATATGTACACATGGGTGGACGGGCTGGCAGGAGGCACGTTGTTGCAGCAACTTGAGGCAGCCACCAAGATTAGGAAAGCAGTCTCTAGGGTACCCCTCCCCATGACTTTCCTCCACACAGCAACCTTGCTCGATATAGAGTCTCAATGGCCTGTCACTCCCATGAGGGAGTGCTTGGTGGGAGAAGGGGATGTTTTGCTACACGAATGAATTTGCTCAGCAATTATCTCTCCTCCCCTCTGATGGTTCTTCTCATGAACTGAAAGAGGATGTCCCCATGACCTTTCACTCTCATGACTGAGCAGTGCACCCCTGGTCTGGTGGCCCTATCTTTGCGGCAGAAGTGCACGTCCCACAAACAGAGGCACTACTAATCCCGGCAACCAGCCCTGCTCATGAGTAAGCCTAGGGAGTGCAAACCCCCAAAGCGGAAGGGGCTGAGCCCCCTTTCCCAACCCTTCAGTGTAACAAATATAACTTTGCTGCTCAAGAATCCCTGCTTGGGGCTGCCCTTTACACCCAGTCATGAGCACCTCCCCCCACCCAATGTAGTTCCGCTGACAGGGGAGACTCCAGGTTCAGCGACAGACCTTTAAACCCATTCAAATTTCCCAGGTCCAGTCCAGCGTTTCACCGTATGCAGATCCTCGGGTGCGTGGATTCATGGGAGATAGGGGAGCCCCGGCTTCCAGCTGCCCCAGGACAGCTGGGTCTCCCTTCAAGAGTGCAGGCAAGGGTGCCCATGTCAGCAGACAGGCTGGCAGGAGACATGTTTTTGCAGCAGTCTGGCAGCGGCCACCAGGTCTAGGATTCCCCTCCCCACAGCTTCCCTCCACACAGCAACCTGGCTCTGTTTAGAGCCCCAGTGGCCTGATACTCCCATGAGGGAGCTGTCCGTGGGAGAAGGGGATGTTTTGTCATCACACATTATTAGAGATTTTGCTTGGCAATTCTCTCCCCTCCCCTCTGATAGTTCCTCTCATGAGTTGTATGGGGGCATCCCCATGGCTTGACACTCTCTTGAGCAAGCACGGTCTGCCGTGGGTCAGCATCCATCCTCATCACAGAGGAGAAATCGTTACTTTCACTGGAGGAATGCTGATCCTGATACCCGGCCCTGTTCATGAGTAAGCCTAGGGAGCGAACATCCCCCCCGGAAGGGGCTGGGCCCCCTTTCCCCAACTTTTCTGTAGAAGAAAAAAAAACGTGGCAGCTCCACAGTTCCTGTCTGTGGCAGCTTCCTGCAGAAGGGATGCCCTGCTCATGTTGGCTATCCCTGTTATTTAGTTGTTTGTTTATTAAAAGATTTAATATACCCCTTAATCCAGAGACTCAGGGAAGTGTACAAAACATAACATATTATTATTATTAACATTTTATATCTTGCTCTTCCTCCAAGGAGCCCAGAGCGGTGTACTACATACTTGAGTTTCTCTTTTCACAACAACCCTGTGAAGTAGGTTAGGCTGAGAGAGAAGTGACTGGCCCAGAGTCACCCAGCTAGTATGTTGGCTGAATGGGGATTTGAACTCGGGTCTCCCCGGTCCTAGTCCAGCACTCTAACCACTACACCACGCTGGATCTCATGACATAGTCATGACGGGACTATGTGTCAGGAGACAAGGGGTTCCTTGGGGTTCCTTTACACCCATTTAAAATGCCCGGGTCTGGTAGAGCTTTGAGCCGTATGCAGATCTCCCAGCACGGGGATTAGCGAGAGAAGGGAGACATGGCTTCCAGGGGACCCAGGATAGTGGGGTCACCATTTGGGGCCTGAATATCTCAAGGATGGGCTGGCAGGGCACATGGTTTGACAGCTACTTGGCAGCAGTCACCAAGACCATGACAGCAGTTCCCTGAGGACCCGTCCCCCATGGCTTTCCTGCATAGACCATCCTGGCTCGATATCAAGTCCCCAAGGCCTGACACTCTAGTGAGAGAGCGGTCTATGGAGTAAGGGCACACCACGGGGATATCTTGGAGTACCCTCTTCTTCCTCCTCCTCACAGATGGTTCTTCTCATGAGCAAGCCTAGGGACCGATAACCCCCAAGGGGAAGGGCCTGGATCACCCCCTTCCCCAACCTTTCTGTGAAAAAACAGAACTTGGCTGCTGGAGAATCCCTGCCTGCTGCTGCTTTCTGGAGCTGGCCCTGAGAATCCCCCATGTTCCCCTCCCGGTGGTGTGATGGGATGCCTTGCTTACGTTGCCATATGGAGTGTTTGTGCTTTGGGGCATACCTCGCTGCCACTTCCTTCTAGGGGAGCAAAGAACGTAGTGCCTGTCCTGACATCCCATCCCCTTCCCTCCTGCTTGCCAGCTGAGGAGAGCAAGGGATGGAGTTGGGACAGCGAATACCCGTTGAGAGGATGGCAAGGCTGCAATGGGGTGTCGCAGCGTCCCTGCTGCCTGCCAACTCCATGGATGCATATGTGATAGGACGGGCAGGGCTGGTTCTCCAAGAGGTGGTCAGCAAGAAGCTCCAAAGGCATGGAGCAGCCACGTCCTTGGGCGGGTTTGTGCCGCCGCCTAAGGAAATGGCATGAAACCATGGTTATAGTGGTGTCCAGCAGGGGCGGAACCACCACTGGGCCCACGGGTTCAAAGAACATGGGCCGTGCCCAATCAGGGGCCACACTTCGTGGCCTCAACACGCCCCCCACGTCTGACGTCAGATGCAGGGGTGCTGGTTCAGCTCCCAAGCGGGGGCCCAGGGGGCCCTTTGGGAGCTAAACTAAGGCTGACGCTGCATTTGCAGCACAGCCAGGAGGGAAAGAGCCACTCCTGACTGTGCTGCGAAGGCAGTACCAGCCTAAGTAGCTTCTGAAGGGGCCGCACGGCCCCGTCAGGAGTTAAATGGCTGTGCTGCAAACTCAGCGCCAGCCTTCGTTTAGCTCCCGAAAGGGCCACGTGGCCCCTTCAGGAGTTGAACCCAATTCCCGAATGGAGCCCCAAGGCTCCATTTGGGAGCCAGATCATGCCCCCCGCGTCTGACGTCAGACGTGGGGTGGCGGGGTCAGCGGGGCCACCACTGGGGCTGCACACGGGCCGCTGGTGGTCAGGCTCCACGCCTGGTGTCCAGAGTTGGACATAACGCTTCTGTGGCCCAACCACAGGTCTCGGTGGCAAACCTTGGTGCAACTGCAGGTTCAAATTGCCAAGGCAAACCAGAGGTCACTTTTGGCCCAAAACTGTGGCTTTGTTGACATACTGCATTTCCAACCTCTGCCCCATTTGGCATTACATATGAACCCGGCTGCTGAGTCTCCAGGTTCCACCTGGCAGCCTGACTCCTCCTCCTCCTCTTCAGTTAGCTTTTGCTGGGACACAGGCACTCCTGAGGGCAGGACCTAGTCAATCACTGCAAAGCTGTGCAAGGCATCCAAAGCTTTGCTTGCAACATTTGGAAAAAACACAAACTGAAGGGAGCTGCAAAGTGTAGAAGCTAGAGCTTTACACTCACTGAGTGGAAGGACATCGCTACATCCCTCTCCTGAAAAAAATGAAGAAATTGGCCCATTTTCTCCGCCCGAGAATTTGATGGACAAAATAGGAGAGGCCCTTTGGATCAGCTCTAGTGTGAAAAGTGCTGTAGTGATCAGCATTTCAGTGCCCTCTTGTGCAGGCCTCTCCCCAACTACCTTGCTGGAAAGAGGGGCCACTGCAATCTCCCCAACATCCTTGGATACTGGGTGGATACAACAGAGGGTCTATTTTCCCCATTACTTCAACTTAAGATAAAGAGGGCAAGGGATTAAACTGCTGTTGTCTTCCTTCCTCTCCTCCTTGGTTCCTTGACACAGAGCAGAGGAAAGGAGCAGGTTCCTCATCATGCGTGGAATTAGTAGCTTTCCCAACTCCTGTGAGACTTCCAGATCTCTCTGGGATGCTGGACATGGCTTCACTGGCAATCATCATGACCATTTCCCACAAAAGTCACACAGAATGGTGTTGCATCATGGTTTCATACAATTCCCGAGGCATCCAGGGGGAAAGGGTGGCTAGACTGAGCTAGTAGATGGAGAAAGCTACAGGACTTCCACTGTTGCTATTGCCACATCATGGGGAGGAGAGCTGGTCTTGTGGGAGCAAACATTAATTGTCCCTTTTGCTAAGAAAAGTCTGCCTTGGTTTGCATTTGGATGGATGACTACATGTGTGTGCTGTCTGCTGTAAGGTTTTCCCCTTAGGGGATGAGGCCATTGTGCAGTAGTAGAGCATCTGCTTGTATGCAGAAGGTCCCAAGTTCATTCACTCTCATCTCCAGGTAGAGCAGCTGCGAAAGTCTCCTGCCTGAAATGTTGGAGAGCCATTTGCAGGCAGCATAGACAGTACTGGGGCCAATGGTCTGACTGGGTATAAGGAAGTTTCCTAAGTTTCTGTCACTGCCCCCATGGAACTTCAAGCAGCCCTCTTGAAACTTCTAGCACTCCCAAACACACCAGAAGCTCCACCCCATTTTCACTGCTTGAGGATGGAGCTTGTTTGGATCAGCACTAGTTACCATGCAGTATAATTCTGAAGGAGTGTCTGGCCAAAAACAGCAAGCGGGTTGAGAAATTCCTCGAAGTTTCTCTGGGGCCCTGAAAAAACTGCCGAAATTACCTCCTCATTTTTGCTGGCTGATAAGTTGGTGGGGAGGAGGAATGGGGGGAAACGAGGAATGGGGGAGGGATGAGGTGGTTTTGGATCCACTCCACCTCAGGGTAGCTGAGTGCACATCTGAATGTGGAATGAGTTTCTGTCTAGTGAGGACCCATTGCCTCAGCCACTGTGTTGGTGATTTTAAAGAGTAAAAAACTCTCCGGGTTGCCAATTTGGCATCCTGAAGTCCCAGTTGCCCTTTCTTGCTTCTGTTTTGTCTCCTGGCGCCCGTGGCTCCCTTGAGCAAGGAGGGGTGTATTTAAATTGGCAGCCACGGGTCTCCGTCATTCCTTTTGGTCCCTTCTCCATCCAATCTTCCTTGCAACGAGCAGCCCTCCATCCGTCTCGGAGATTACAAGTTTGCCTGAAGAGCCTTTTTGGGACCCTAATTACATGCCGTCCTTCTGATGCTAGAATTAAACTCCGTTCTAAAAAGCTTAAATAGCAGGGCAAGGCAGGTGGATGCCTCTGCCAAAACGGTCTTTGCGGGCTGTTTACCTGGCACGCCGCCACAGGGAAGTGAACTCAGTGCCGAACTGAAGAGGGCCTTTGAAGCGCACTCTGTGCCTTGAGCGCGCTCTGTCATTAGCCCATCTACCTTCTCACCGCAAGACTAAACAGCCACAAATGGAGCTACCCGGCTAACGATGGGGTTTGGGCCTTGTAACGGGAAGCTGGAAAAGAGGGTGGAACAAAAGAAAACAACCAGCCTCAACATCCCAAAATGATTTACTGCAAAGCTGTGATTTCTGGTCTCTTCCTCCCCCACTTTCTTCCTTAGCAAGATGACAAAGTGTGAGACTCCAATTGGATGATCATAATTCCTAAGTCAGATTTTACTCTCCCTCCCCTCCCTCCCATGTTTGTGTGTTTTGGGGAAAACTTTAGTCTATGAGTAAAATTCCCCATTCAGTCTCAGCCTGGCGTCTTCTAGTTCAGAAGCTCCTTCTCCTATGCAAATCAATTTCGGGACCCCTACATGGAGGTGCCAGGGATTGAACCTAGGACCTTCTGCATACAAAGCAGGTACTCTCCCACTGAGCTATAGCCCCATCTCCATATGGCACAGGAAAGATGGTGACAAGGGGATAGCGGTCTGAAGTAGGGGTCCTGTCCATAAAGCACTTTGGGCTGGGAAAAAGTCACCAGTCTCATGATACGTGGTTGTGTGAATCAGCCCATAATCTGAAAAATTTGAGGACTGGTTCAATCTTTATATATCCACTGAAAAATTCCATCATAACTCACCATCTACACACAGCCATCAACACCATCAATACACAGCTGAGTCAGGGTTTACCAGAACACATATGAGTTCTGCAATATTTGAGAAACGGGTGTCTCTGAGCAAGTGCAGAGTTCAATCCCTTTCGGATTCATGGCCATAGCCTACCCTCATACATCTAGGTCCCGGGTCAAAGGGGGCAGGCGCTTACAGACTTGAGTCCTCATTTCTCATTCTTAGAAATGAAACATCCTGAGGCACTTGGGGATGGGAATTACACTGTAAATGTTGGGGGGAGCAAGCAAGCATGTGAAAATGTGATGACATCATCCTGATAAAGGCCTCTCATACTTTCTTGTGCAATGCTTTCCCCCCTTTCTGTCTTTCTTTTTTGCATGAGCATATTCTTGGGCGCTGTTTTGAGCTGTGCCTTCACCCTTCTCCCAATCTGTGACTCAGACTGTGGAATGGCTGGATTCAATTCTCATTTATTGTCATCCCGCCAACTTCACATTTGCTTTCTATTTCTGTATCTGCCAGCGCAGCACATTATATAGTCTGAAAAAGAAGAGGGGAAGCGGCAGTTTCTCTGCTTATTTCCCTCCCTCCCTCCTTCCCTCCCTCCTTTCTGCCTGTTGCCACTTCCCCTGCCTGGAGGATTCTGGAGGAGCTTTTGCCACCTCGGTGAAGGGCATCAGAAAAAGCCATTCTCAGGAAAAGGCCCATCATCCTCTTGCGTTTGCCTCCCCCCACCTGGTTTTTAAAGTACGTATTCGGCCCTCAGTGCTTGGGATTCCTGTGGTAGCATTTCAGCAGCTCTCCCCAGGATCACTCCATTGGCTTGTAAATCAGGGTGGATGTGGAATATCTTGAATTTCAAGACCTGGGGCAAATTTTTGCTGTCTCGCAGTATTTGGCTGAGGGGATGGTGCTGGTCTTGTTTCAAGTGAGTCTCACTTGGATTCCTCAAAGGCTGGAGCATGGGCTGAAAGTTAGGCCTAACCCGTTCCTTGCCAGGGATTTGGTTTGATCCCCTGCTTGACTGGCAAACCTGTATCGGAGACTGGCTGAAGGAGAAGCAGCTGTGGGGAAAGGGCTGGTGGGAAAGGGGTTAAGCCCTTCCCTCCTCTTAATTCTCCTCTTTAAATGCCCAGTACAAGGACGACTGCTTTGCATGGCAGTGGCAGATTGCAGATTGGGAATCAAAGGAAGATAGGAATGTAGGAAGCTACCTTATACTGAGTCATTGGTCCATCTAGCTCAGTGTTATCAACACTGTCTGGCAGCAGCTCTCCAAGACTTCAGGCAGGAGTCTTTCCTGTCTCTACCCAGAGGTGACAGGGAGTGAACCTGGGACCTTCTGCATGCAAAGCAGATGCTCTACCACTGAGCACATCTCCTAAGGTGAATATCTTACAGGAGACCGCGCTCACATGTAGTCACTCATCCAAATGAAAACCTGGGCAGATCCTGCTTAGCAAAAGGGTCAATTCATGCTCGCTACCACAAGACCAGCTCTCCTCCTGAAAATCCTGTGTTTGCATCTAATATAGGTTGCCAAGTTTTGATTTCAAACATTTTGGTTCTTTGGCGGGGCCAGTTCTTAGATCCAGAATCAAGTCAGGGTAGAAAGCATGGCAGACTCCAGCAGGAAAGGAGCTGATAGCAAAATGTTCTGTTTATTCCTGTGGCTGGCCCTGGCAGCTATTCTGAACTGAGCCTACATCCTAGTGCTGGGTAAAGGAGCTGCATAGCTCTGGGAGCAATTCTTAGAGCTCTCTTTGCTAAGTTACCATGCCATTCTGCCTCCACTCACTCAACATAAGAACATAAGAACAGCCCTGTTGGATCAGGCCCAGGGCCTATCTTGTCTAGCATCCTGTTTCACACAGTGGCCCACCAGATGCCTCTGGGGTGTGAGAGCATGCCCACTTTCCTGCCATTGCTCCCCTGTAACTGGTATCGAGAAGCATAGCACATCTGAGGCTGGAGGTGGCCCAAAGCCACCTTTCCTCCTTCTTGGTATACATTCCAACCGAGCTTCTAGTATTGTACTCTTAAATAAGTTCCATGCTTTCTGGAGTGATTTGACCCGCCTGACTTGCCCTTTCAACTTCCTTCTTACCAGACCCCTCATTTTAAAGAAATTCCCTCTTCTGAAATCCAATACATCTGTGCTGGACATCCTTGACAATTCTCTACTCACATATATGCGGAATTAGATCACACTATGGCCACTGCTCCCCAGTGGTTCTGCAACTCTGACATCTTGCATCAGGACTAAGTCCAAGGTCGCCATCTCTCTGGTTGGGTCTGCGAGTAACTGTTCTAAGGCATAATCATTTAACGCGCCTAGAAATTTGGCCTCTCTTTCATTGCCTGAATGTGAATTTACCCAATCTGTGTGTGGGTATTTGAAGTCACCCATTATTACAGCCCTGTGTCTCTTTGATGTCTCTCTTATTTGCTTCTCCAACTCCAGGTCACTCTTAGCATTTTGGTCCGGAGGGCGATAGCATGTCCCTAGTAACACACTTCCTTTTGGTCCACGTATCGTCACCCATAATGATTCTATGGAGGAATCTGGTCGACCTAGGTGTTCTAGCTTGTTGGGATCCATCCCTTCTATAATATACAGTGCTACTCCTCCGCCAATCCTCTCCTCCCTGTCCCTTCTGTAGAGTTTATATCCAGGAATAACAGTGTCCCACTAGTTCTCACCGTTCCACCAGGTTTTTGTTACACCCACTATATTAGGCGCGGAGCCTGATCGCCAGTGGCCCATGTGCGGCGGTGGCAGCCCTGCTCGCCCTGCCCCCCGCGTTTGACATCAGATGCAGGGGGGGCATGGTCTGGCTCCCGAACGGACCCCCACGGCTCTGTTCGGGAGTTGGGAGTCAGGCCAGCACTGCATTCGCTGCATTCGCAGTGCTAGCCATTTAAGTTCCAAAGTGGCTGTACAGCCCCTTCGGGAGTTAGGCTTGGGCTGGGGCTGTGTTCACAGTGCAGCCAGCAGTGGCTCGAACGCAGCGGCCATTTAACTCCCAAACGGGGGCTGCGCGTCCCGCTCCTGGAGCTAAACCAGCACCCCCATGTCTGACGTCAGATGCAGGGGTGGGTGTTGGTGCCACGAGGCACGGCCCCTGATTGGGCGTGGCTCGGATTCTTTGAATCCGTTCACCCAATGGTGGCTCCACCCCTGCACTATATCTATGTTTTCATTAGTAACCAAGCACTCCAATTCACCCATCTTGGCTCACTCAACCTGTTTACCTCAACTCAACAGAGCCTGTGGGGTCAGATATGAGGAAGCACATACATGCACTCTGCCAGCACTCATATGACACAAGAGAATTTTCAAACAGTAAAATTGGCACTGAAATTTCACATAAATTACAATCTGACATGAATGTCAGTGTTCTTCTCAAGAGAACATATCCAAGTTCTTCAAAGGGAAGCTCATCAACTTTCTATAAAGCAAGTGATATTTCTCAATAGGTTTCCAGCACATATTTATATATCGCCCAAAACGTATGTCTCTGGGTGGTTTACAATAAGATAAACTTCCGTTTGAAGTGAATGTCAGAATTCCGCCCAAGTTGAAACATCTGATAATTTCAAGGGGTACCAAACGTTTCTGTGCATCTCTAGAACTTTTGATGTTTGGTTTGTTTCATTGTTTGATAGTTTTAACTGTGATTGTTAGCAACTTTGAAATGTTTCTAATAAGATAACATGGACAGAAAGCAGGATGAGTTTCGGTAAGATAAAGTGGGATTTCTCAGAGGGTCCATGTACATCTCTAACTCATCTCCTTTTAAAGTCATCAAAGTAAGCATCACCACAGAAGTCAGATAATAAGGTCATTCACACAATCAAAAACTGTGTTCTACCTAGGTTTGGGAGCTTTGTGTGCTCTCAATTTTTGATTGTGTGGAAGCAAGGTTAGAGGAAAAACCTGGGTAGAAGTGATTGTGTGGAAGCAAGGTAGGAGGAAAACATGGGTAGCTTTTCCTCCTGCCTTGCTTCCACACAGTCGAAAAATGGGAACACACACAGCTCTCAAACCTGGGTAGAACACAGTTTTTGATTGTGTGAATGATCTCATTATCATTTAAAGAGTGTTTCTTAAAAACCCTGAGGGAGGGAACATGATGAAGCTCCTCCAGGAGGGCTTTCCAACACCAAAGGGCAACAACCGAAAAGGCCCTGTCTGTACCTTTTATATTCCTCTGCAAAACTAATAGCAGCTGACGGGTGGGGGAGCGGGATTTAGATGAGGAAAATAGCTTGGGGAGAGTGTTGGACACCCTCCCCCAGTGCTGCTTCCCCAGTCAAATTAGCATAGCTGTTTAAAAGCTAAAAATAAATGAGAAATTCCCTTCCCACATCACCTCTCTTTTGGCCCTGAGCCCCTCAATCCTCAAAATGCACTGAAACCAGTGCCTGGTTGCTGAGAAGCCTCCAGCGATGCCTAAGTGCTGTTTGAAGTTATACAGCTGTGTGAATTGTTTTCATAAGCGCATGGTTTTATGGCTGTTCGTTTACGCTGGGTTTTTATTTTATTGTTGGACTGTTTATCATTTTCTCCCTCTTTGTTAGAAGACAAATGGACCTTTATAGATTTTGGTAGGATACAAATGCAATGAGAAAGAAGAAGAATTTGGTCTTCCCTTTCCTGGCAGTTAGCAGCACTTGGTGCAGACTTTGACAGAGATGAGGTGATCACATGTGTTAGTTTTAAAGCAACAAGTCCCAGCAGCATCCAGTGACTTGTGGGTAGATCCTAAGTGTATTCAACCTCCTTTTCTCTCTGCCTTCCTGTTCCTTCTCCTCCATTTTATATACTTTTCCAGCTCTCCCTCCCCTTTCTCTTTAGCCTAGGTTTCCCCCCTCTTGCATCTCCCTCTCTGTCTCTCCACCACCCCCTCCCTGCCCAAGACATTTGTTTTAAAGCTTTCTGACTTTTTAAGCTATTTTTTCCACAAGCCCTGCCAAGAGCAGCTAATCAGAAACAAGCACCGTCCTTCTGGTTCCAGACGGGAGCCCAGCCCTGCGGTTCTGCCGTCCAGCCTCACTCTCTGCTCCTGCCTCCATCCAGAGGCACAGTGCAGAGAAGGGGTGAAGAAGGCTCCCGCTTCCAGCTAATAATGGTTTCCATCCTCCATTTGAAAGAGGGGTCCAAGCCAAAGGGATGTACCAGGGCCAGCCACGGAGAAGCACAAGCTGGTCAACTTTCCCCCTACCGGGACATAATTTCAAACTACCAGAAGCAGGTTTCCATGGAGGGGATCCGTTCTGGAAAATGTGAAGCCACAAAGGACGATGGTCTCTGAGAATGTGCAAAGAGCAGAGGGACATAGGAGAATAGGAAGCAGCCTTATACCAAGAGACCATTGGTTCTTCTAGCTCAGTATTTTCTACACAGACTGGCAGTGGCAGCAGCAATCCAAGGTTTCAGTCAGGAGTCTCTCTCAGCCCCACCTGGAGTCGTGCCAAGGCGTGAACCTGGGACCTTCTTCATACAAGCATGCAGATGCTCTACTACTGAGCAATGGCCCAATTGGTAGATAGGCTCATCCATACAAATGTTGCCAAGACTGGTATTAAGTTTCAGAGGCTTGTAATGCTCGCCACAAAGATGAGACAAGTCTATTTGGCCTGGCTTCAATTAAGCTGAGCTATTTCCCGGGTTCTGGGAGGAAATAGCTTGGCTTAACCTGAGCCAATCTGTTTCGAGCCTGGGCGAGTTTGCCCATCACCAGCAGAGAGTATTTTCAGATCGCTGAGTGACTGCAGCCCACTCACACACATCTGAGATTAGCAGGCTGGCGTCCAGGTTCAAGTGCATGACTGCACAATTCACAAGGCATCCACCATCCCAGAAGCAGTGCTGGCTCCCAGTGGGAATGGAGCATACGTCCCATCATCTTCAGTAAGGCCACATAGGAATATGAGTTGTGAGGCTCCTGGGGACATTTATTGCACCTTTTCAAACCGGAGCTGATCCAAAATACCTTCTCCATTTTCTCCATCCTATTTTCAATTACCAAAAATGGGGAGGGAGCAATTGCAGCTATTTTTCCGTAGGGCTGAGAAAGTTTGAGAAAATTCTCAACCTATTGGCAGCCATCACTTCCTCCCAAGAATCCTCCTTCGAATTACACTATGCCCTCGCTCTCTTCAGGTGTTATTTAGCCACATATGCTATACACAGCTGCAACGCATCCAGGAGTGCACTGGCAAGTTTCTCTCCCTGCACCAATGAGCTCTATAGCCCCATCCCACTCCACATTCCAGGGATACAGCATTTGTCTGCAAAGAGAAATGCTGCACCCAGGGAGAGATCCTTCCCAGGATCAGGAATGCTAGGCATCTTGAGCTTGAAGCAATGCTGCCCCCACCCCACCACTTGAAGCAGGACCAAAGCAGGGTGATGCTTATAGGGAGCCCTTCATGTTCCAAACTGGTCACCAAGAGAAGCAGTGCTGCTTCACAAAGGCCTAGCAGCAATGAACTAGGCTATAATCATGCATTTGCATATTTCCCCTTTCTTTTGCTAGCCATCAAGAGGCAACAAACCATGCAGAATACTAGAGGCGTGCATGAAACAAATTTTTCAATTAGTTTTGAATTCAAATCAAATTCCAAAAACTTGTTTTGAATTCGAATTAAACTTGAATCTGGTCTGAAAATTCAATTTGAATTTGAATCAAATTTGAATCTAATCGACCCTGTTTTGGCACCTTTTTTAACCAACAGGGGGCCTGAATGGTTTTTAAAAGGTGCCAAATGGCTCTCAAATAGAATTCAAAGCTAATTTCAGAAATTTGAATCAAATTTGAATCAAATTGCCCTTTCAAGGGGTGATTCAATTAGAATTAAAATTGCTTGAATCACCCTGATTCGAGTCAAATCAATTCAAATTCAAACCAATTTGCTCATCCCTACAGAGTACTGAAACCCTCTCCCCACCTCTGACATGCACACATTTCAGTGTTGGCTATATACTGGCTGGACCATTTCAGTCAATATGAAATCTTTCAGTTGACTTCAGTGACACATGTGACTATTGGCTGACATGATGTGCAGTGGTATAGCAGCCATGGGAATAACTGCAGTAGCACTGATTGCGCAAACACTAGTTTCCTGCAGCGTTAGGGCTGCCTTATGAGTACACAACAGCACCGATGCAGTGTGCAGGTCTGCCATACTGCTGTGCATCATGTCAGCCACTGTTTCAGAATATTCCACCTTATGTTGAACAAAAACAACATTTTCGTTATGGGTATTAATGAAAATTTTCCAGTGCTGCAGTGGGTGATACATAGAACAAGACTACTGAAGTCAATTGGAGTTTATATTTGTGGATTCTCTAGTTTATAGCATGTTATGGAGCCTTCACATTACCCAAAGTTAGCTGCTTGAAGCTAGGATGTGCTGGCTATGCAGACTGAATAACAGAAATCAGTAATGTATGAATTGAACTTTCCATTGTAATTCAATCTTGCATCTTTCCGTAATGGTGAGGTCAGCTCCATAGTATGCCTTGCCCTGAGATTCCACAGACACACAGACCAAAACCGTTATGGTGAAAAGTTATAGTCTCATTTAGTTTGTTAAGCTTTGAAAAGTTTCTTTATATTTCAGAGGCATTTCTTAATGTCAAGGCAATATGGAGGGGCCATTTCCTGAATAGTTTTGCCCTCCTTCGAATGAGCCCAACCCACCACCACACTTTCAGCCTGTTTTCACATCCCTTAGTGAAAAATATATGAGAATGTTTGCTAGTGGGTGGGGGTCAGCTGTGAAAGGAACACTGCCTTGTTACTGAGGCGACTGAGTTGATATGCTCTTGCATTGGGCTGTGCATCCAAACGTGCATCCTGCAGAAAGTTATTCAGTGCATGGAAGCAACAACATCTGCATTCCAATGCATGTCCAAAGGTGGATGCTGTTCTTCTGCACTACAGCAGGAACATGGGAAACTGCCTTATACTGAGTCTAACCATTGATCCACCTAGCTCAGTATTATCTACACTGACTGGCAGCTGCTCTCCCATTTGCCACAGCAACAGGGAGAAGTTCCCTCTTTCTCTTTTCTAGTCATCAGAAGATTGGTGTCTGAGTCTCTCTCAGACCTACCTGGAGATGCCAGAGGTTGAACTTGGGACCTTCTGCATGCAAAGCAGATGCTCTACCAGTGAGCTACTCTCAACAGGAAGTAGATATGGATGTGCATTCCAGTGTAATGGAGCATTGTCAGCCCATTTGTTGTAGCGACAGGGAGAAGTTCCCTTTTCCTCTTTTCCAGTTATCAGTAGATTGGGGTGACCATGGTTGCAAACATGCATTTTAAAAAAGCATGAAATCATGGAAAGCACCATTTTTCATGAATGTTTTTGCTCTTTCCAAATTGGCAACCTATACAACAAAAATCAAATCTTACAACAACTTGGCACAGTGCTAGTAGTATTTGCACTTGGCTTCTTAGGAACATAGGAAGCTGCCTTATACTGAGTCAGACCTTTTGGTCCATGTAGCTCACTATTGTCTACACAGACTGGTAGTGGCTTCTCCAAGGTTGCAAGCAAGAGTCTCTCTCAGCCCTATCTTGGAGAAGCCAGGGAGGGAACTTGGAACCTTCTGCTCTTCCCAGAGTGGCACCATCCTATAAGGGGAATATCTTACAGTGCTCACATGTCTAGTCTCCCATTCAAATGCAGCCAGGACAGACCCTGCTTAGCAAAGGGGACAAGTCATGCTTGCTACCAAGAGAGCAGCTCTACTCTTCTAAGGAGATTTCCTGACATAGCTAGTCTAAAGATGATGTAGTGATGATGTAGTGCAGTGGTAAAGAGAATAAGCTGTAAGTCTGGAAATCAATTTCAAATGTCAGCCATGGATGTTGTTGCTGAGGTTTATCTTATGTTTCTTTTTTACTGTGAGCCCTTTTGGGACAGGGGACTGTCTGTCTGTCTGTTTGTTTGTTTGTTTGTTTGTTTGTTTGTTTGTTTGTTTGTTTGATGTGAACCTCTTTGTGAAATTTTGTTGAAAAGCAGTATATACATATTTGTAATAATCGTAGTATCTGCCTGCCTGTCTATTTGTATTGTCACATGTCTTCTTCATTCCACTTCCCTGGGCAAAATTGCTGGGGTGCAGCACACCTTGGAATCCAGCTTACTTTGGAAGAGAGATCATTCAAGGCTTATGATACCTTTGTAATATTTTGTTTCTGTACAAAAACCCAAGCTGAGCATTTCACAGAGCTGAAATAGCAGAGGATTCCTACAAGCAGCAACAGGTGACATCAGATTCCCAGAGAGAAAACCCTGCACCTGAATGTTCTTCAGCTCTGTCTCCAGCTTCTCTCTCCCAAACTCAGTCTTTTTGTCTTGCACCAAGTCCAAAACTGCTGTTTCTTTTTTCTCTCATAACTGGCCACAGGGAGAAGATGAATCACATGACACTCTAACATTAGCCCCTCCCACCAGGTGGAGGTGGGAACATGTCATCTTGCAAGACTCTTATGACTTCCAGCTCCAGGGTGATGATCTCTCAAGCATTAGCTCATCTTCATGGGGCTTCATCAGCTGGCCTCTGGAAATATTAGCTAGTAATCTGCCTAACGAAAGAGTAAGCCAGCCCAGCTAGTATTTATGACTACAAGTTCATCACTGTTACTGTTAGTCTGTGCACCAATGCTGAATGCCACACATTCTGAATATTTCTGAATTCTGTTTAATATACAGAATTAGTGTTTTGAATCTCTTTGAGGATTAATCACTTAGGGGTTTTAAAGGCTTTTCCTAGCTGCATTATTTAAGTATGGTACATGAAGGTGTGCTTATACAGAATATTGTTTATGTGCAATTTGCTGCAGCTTTCCTCCTTTCACTTCATTCATTCACTATTACCAAGGTGTGACAGATATAAAATGCAGCTGCCAGAATGTTGGTTGGAATCCACTGAAGGGAACACATTCTACTAATCTCATATGATCTACATTGACTACTTATTTGTTTCCAGGCTCAGTTTAAAGTGCTGGTGTTAACCTCTAACGCCCTTAATAACCCACGTCTTTATCTGTATGAGCTTGCTCATGACTTAAGATCGGCTACCGTGGCCCTGCTGAGGATACAATGACTGGGCATTAGCAACAGAGTCTTTTTAGTGATGGCCCCACAGCTTTGGAATGCATCCCCTGGAGGTTTTACGCACAGCAGATTTTACTGCGGGTTTACCAGGAGGCTTTACTGTGAAGTTAAAGCTGTCTCCAAAAAACCGCTGAAAATAGTGGCGTTTTTTACTCCGGAGATCAATCAGGCTACACGGGGGCACAGTGGAAAACCTGAATTGCATGTGTGGACTGCACTTGGACCCTCCATTCCGGAGGAGATGCGAGCTAAAAGCAAAAACCTTGAGGTAAAACTGCTGAGCGTAAAACTTCCTGGGGAGATGGGATGGGCTCCCTCTCTTTCTACTTTTAGATGGGCTCTGGAAACATTTTTATTCAAACATTCAATGGGCAGATTTATCTGCCATTTCACTCTTTTATGTTGCTGTAATCCTTTGGTGCTGTTGCTTTAGTTTTTGAGCTATTCACTCTTTTCAGTTATTGTTCATTGTTACACTGAAGATTGTACCTTAAGGATTGTTCATTGTTACCTTATGGTACCTTAAGAACTACCTGCTTCCAGCTGAACAGGAGACTGGGAGAGCTCTGCTCTGCATGGCGATACCTGCTGAACCTCTTTTGTCAAGCACATGGGACGGGGTCTTCTGGGTGATTGGCTGTGGAGCTTGCCACCCAGTCTAGGGGCTTAGATTTGGCTGCGGAGTTTTTCCAGAAGTTCCCCCTCCCACGCCAGGCTCCAGTATGTACCAAATCGCCCAGTTTGGGTGGTCTTCTTCAGCCCATTCCAGGCCTCACCCCCATTCTGGTGGCCATTTTGGAGGCCCATTGGGCATGCGTAGTGGCCTCCAAAATGGCTGCCGCCACAGGGGTGATGCCCGGAATGGGCCGAAGATCACCCAAACCAGGCAATTTGGCACATCATGGAGGCTGGTGGGAGAGGGGAACTTCTGGAGAACCCCTGCAGACAAATCGAAGTCCCCGGACTAGGTGGTGGTGAGTGAAATTTATTTATTTTTTACTTAAAAAAAAAAAAAAACCCTCACGAAACACCCCCCCCCCAGATTGAACCAAACAGGGGGACACGGGGCGGGGGACCAAACATGCTCGGTCCAGTTCAAGTCCAGTCCGGTCTCGGACTGAACCAGGCTACACAGTTTTGTGCACACCCCTAATTCCCAGTTGTTTGAAGTGTTCCCTGGCCAATGGGTAGCTTTCCTCTGATTCCCTTTTAGCTGCTTGGTTCCTTTTAGTTGGTTGATTTGGTTGGTTGATTTTGATAGGGATGTGAGAACCAGTTCAATTCAAACCACGGCTCAAATCAAAACAGTCCAGTTCAGCTGGTCTGAGTTTGAACTGGCCCAGCTAGTTCAAGTTTGAATCGGATTGGCCCAGGGCTGTGTTTCAGGAGGCTAGAGGTGGGGTTGGAGGAGCTACCCCTGCCACGTCTGCTGCCGATGTCTCCGCCGCTGCAGCCACTGTCCCTGCCGCCTGCAAAGAGAAGGTACTAAGTACCCTTTCTCCCCCACCCCCCACCCCGCTGCCTTAGTATAGGGAATGCCCCTTACTTGTAAAGGGGAATCCTTGTTGGATTACCCCAGACCTGCACAACATACGGCCCAGGGGCCGCATGCGGCCCGCAAGGCCTTTTTTCCTGGCCCCCGGGGCTATTTCGCTTTCCTCTCTCTGCTGCTTAAACCGCCCCCCCCCAAAAATTCCAGCCACTGCGTGGCCGAGGAGATGGCCGCGGGAGTGCGGGTGTTCTTCCTTACCCTCCCCCACGACAGCAGCGGTGCACAGCAGCAGAAATCAGAGCGACACTCGGGCCTGCCATTTGGCCCGGCGTTGCTTCCCAACTGCAAGGCGCGCCTGCGCAGTTAAGTCTCTTAACTGTGCAGGCGTGCCTCGCAGTTGGAAAGTGACACCGGGCCAAATAGCAGGCCCAAGCATCGTTCTGAATTCTGTCACCGTGCGCTGCCGCTGCCACCATGGGGGAGGGTAGGGAAGGACACCCGCACCCCCACAGCCATCTCCTCGGCCACGCAGCGGCTGGAATTTTTTGGGGGGGGCGGTTTAAGCAGCACGGCGGCTGGAATGGGGGGGGGGTTAAGCAGCAGGGGGAGGAAGGGGAAATAGCCCTGGGGGCATCTCCTTAGCTGCGCAGTGACTGGAATTGGGGGGGGGCAGCGGTGATGAGATAGGAGGCGGCGGAGGACAGTGGCCCCACGAAGAAGTTCAGTGGCAGGGGCGGGCAAAAATGGCAGGGACAGAGGAAGCCTGGTGAGGAGAGAAAGCATTGCTGAGGGATGGGGAGGGAAAGCTGTTAGTGATGGGAGGAGAACGGGGACCTCCGGAACAACGGGAAATGGACGCTCTCTCACCAAGATTGCTCCATTCATTCTCTCTCTCTCTCCCCCCTCCCCCCCAAGACTGCTCCATTCCCCCCCCTCTCTCTCACCCACCAATGCTCCATTCATTCTCTCTCCTTCCCCCCTCTCCCCCCCCAAGACTGCTCCATTCCCCCCCTCTGTCTCTCACCCCCCAAGACTGCTCATTCTCTCTCTCTCTCTCACCCACCAAGACTGCTCCATTCTCCATTCTCTCTCTCTCTCTCTCTCTCTCTCTCACACACACACACACACACACACACCAAGACTGCCCCACTGTCTCTCTCTCTCTCTCTCTCCAAGACTGCTCAATTCTTTCTCTCTCACCCACCAAGACTGCTCCATTCTCTCTCACACACACACCCCAAGACTGCTCCATTCTCTCTCTCTCTTGCCAAGTCTGCTCCATTCTCTCTCTCTCTCTCTCTCTCTCTCTCTCTCTCTCTCTCTCTCTCTCTCTCACACACACACACACACACACACACACACACACACACACACACACACCCCAAGACTGCTCCACTCTCTCTCTCTCTCTCTCTCTCTCCAGGACTGCTCCATTCTCTCTCTCTCTCTCTCTCTCTCTCTCTCTCTCTCTCTCTCTCTCTCTCTCTCTCTCTCACACACACACACACACACACACACACACACCCCAAGACTGCTCCACTCTCTCTCTCTCTCTCCAGGACTGCTCCATTCTCTCTCTCTCTCTCTCTCTCTCTCTCTCTCTCTCTCTCTCTCGCCAAGACTGCTCAATTCTCTTTCTCTCTCACCCACCAAGACTGCTCCATTCTCTCTCTCTCTCTCTCTCTCTCTCTCTCTCACACACACACACACACACACACACACACACCAAGACTGCTCCATTCTCTCTCTCTCTTGCCAAGTCTGCTCCATTCTCTCTCTCTCTCTCTCTCTCTCTCTCTCTCTCTCTCTCTCCAAGACTGCTCCATTCTCTCTCTCTCTCTCTCTCTCTCTCTCTCTCTCTCTCCAAGACTGTTCCATTCTCTCTCTCTCTCTCTCTAGCCAAGCCTCCTGCTGTATCCTTTCCATCTTTCTTTCCCCTTCTCCCTTTTTTTCCAAAAAAATGAGAAGAGCTTCTCATTCCCGCCCCCCCTTAAAAGTGTTCCATGTTATGTGTGATGATTTGGCAGAGGTGGAAAGGAAGAACAATGCATTTTATTATGTATTTTGTACAGATTGTATAATATTTATATTATTAGAATTAATTTTAATTCCGGCCTGCCAGAACATCAAAAGTTAAATATTGATTTAATTCATTTTTAATTCATTTTTAATTCATTTCACTTTAATTTGGTTGATTAGTTGATTGATTGATTGATATTAAGTAATAATCAGCACCCTAAGAAGTGACCTCGGCCCCCATGAACCAAGTCATGGTTGGTTTCGGCCCACCAGGTCATTTGTGTTGTGCAGGCCTGGATTACCCTTTACAAGTACATCCCCCGATCTGACCAATGAACCTGTTTGGCCCAGTTTGGCTGGAACTGGACCCAGAGCCGGACTGGGCCAGTTTGGTTCGAATTCAGTCCGAATTCATGCTGAACCAGCCAAACTGGTTTTATGCACACCCCTAGATTCTGGATGTATTTTAAAAGAAATCTTATGATTGCCTTATTAGTTTGTTGTTTTTAATTTGTTGTTCACCACCCTAGGGTCCCAGGACAAAGGGCAGTATATAATTGTAAAGAATAAATAAATAACTGTCTGAGTGACATTCTGCACGGTGTTAGAAGTGCATAACAGGAGCTGCCTTAATGGAAGACAGCATTGCATCTCCGTGCTTGCCAAGCAGGTAAATGCAGGCGGGGGGGGGGTATTTTTGCTGCTCTCTCCTCCTTCCAAAAGGACATTTTGACATCAGAAATGTGTCCTTGAGGACTGTGCAGCATCTTTGATTCTATGAAATCAAGCCCGGACTCAGCCCAGACTCAATATTACTGGGCAACAATCAGAGCTGTGAGGACCCCAGTGCCCTAGCAGGGCCCACCACAGACAACACAATTGCCTTCCAATGGTCACTGCTGCCTATTGGGACTGGTGGGGCAATTGGCAAAGCAGGGGGAGGGGAACGGCAGTTCCCCATGTGGGGCTCCTCTGATCACAGGCCCCCCTCTAACCTTGTGGGCCCCTTCAGGGGGTTGCCTCGCTCCCCCCACCCATTTCCCAGCAGACAGCCTGTAAAACCAGTTCCCCTTGTGAGAGAAAGAGGGAAATAGCTCCGACTTAGTAGGGGAACTGTTTTTACAGATAGCATGATGGAAATCGGGATAGTGAAGCGGGGCAATCTCCCACAGGGGACTCATAGGGTCATTGGCATCAGGGCCCCAGGGCCCCTGGCAGGGTCCACAACAGAGAACACTTCCCTGAAGATGATTGGACCCGGCTGTCATTATTCTCACCAGGCCTTCAGTGTCACATTCTTCTGGGACTTTGTGAAGGGGGGGAAATGGTGGTCTAAACTGGTAGCTGCCATATTTTTCTCCACAATGCCAAGGAACACCACTACATCACGGGCATTTGGGGGCAGTGGTGGGGATGGCAGCCACCACTGGAACTGAAAAGGGCTCTGCTGTGCTGTCACCACCTGTTTTGAAAAGAAGGAAAAGAGCTCTCCACTGCTCCAGCTGCTAAGGCAAGGCCGTCTCCATTTCTTGGGGGAGTTCACTAGATGGCGGTTTGCCAAAGCCCCCTGCAATCTGAAGCCAGCTCTGTATAAGACTCAGACAGGATATAAGACACATAGGATAGCCATGACTTCCAGGAGCAAGTGAATTGCCCTTGAAGGGAAAAATCACTTGGAGTGACAGGAACTCCCAACCATAATGCCAGCTATGACAACCAATAGCTCACCGGGGCCTTTCAAATATTACATGGATGCTGGCATGAAGGCAAACATCTTTGAAATCCCCAAGTTCTGCTTTCTTGCAGGTAGTGTAGAAGTCAAACATTGCATGGATCAAGCACTAATATGCATACACAGGGGAAGCATCTCTAGTTGAATGAGCAATGCTTTCTTTAAGAGCTTGAAATAACCTTATTAATGTTAGCATTTTTTATGGTTTTAGAGTCTTCAAAGCACATCACCAACCCTATCTCAGTAATCCGTACAGCAAACATCTAAGGTAGGTCAGTGTGATTATCCTCATGTTGCAAATGTGGGCTAAGGCTGATCATGGCTTGTCTTACAGCTCAGGTGAGATTTAGCCAGGGACTTCCTGACTAAAATTCATCATAATATTATCATTATTATCATTATTACAAGTAGTGGCTGACATCTTGACTAACGAAGCACTAGTGCTTTTCAGTTACCTTACCTTCCACTGCGAGTCCTCTGTGTCACCTGAAAATATTTTCCCGAGGGATGCTAACACAAGACCAGGAGAGCTGGTCTTCTGGTAGCAAGCATGAATTGTCCCCTTTGCTAAGCAGGGTTCACCCTGGTTTGTATTTGGAAGGGAGAATTGTGTGAGCAATGTTAGATATTCCCCTTAGGGAATGGGGGCCACTCTGGGAAGAGCATCTGCATGCTTGCATGAAGAAGGTTCCAAGTTCCCTCCCTGGCATCTAGAAGAAAGGGCTGAGAGAGATTCCCACATGCAACCTTGGAGAAGTCACTGCCAGTCTGTGTAGACAATGGTGAGCTAGATGGACCAATGGTCTGACTCAGTATAAGGCACTTCCTATGTTCCAATGGAATTATTTCCGGGTGGCAGAGAGATCTTCCAAGGAAAGGTAATCAAAATTTGCCCCCACCTCTGTATCAGCAGGGGAACTGAGTTAGTTGAACTTTTCAGAATCAGTGGTACCTCATTGTACCAGTGCTTCATTAGTCAGGATGTCAGCTTATTATTGTTGTTGTTGATGATGATTATGGTGATCATAACGCATATTAAGATAATATGCAAGATTTGGTGTGGGGTGTTATCAGTATGCTGATGACACCCAGATCTACTTCTCCATGTCAACATCATCAGGAGATGGCATAACCTGCCCATATGCCTGCCTGGAAGCGGTAATGGGCTGGATGAGAGAGAATAAACTGAAGCTGCATCCAGATAAGATGGAGGTACTTATTGTGCGGGATCAGAATTCCAGAGACTATTTTCTAGATGGGGTCACACTTCCCCAAAAGGAACCGGTATGTTGTCTGGGAGTGCTTCTGGATCCACACCTCTCCTTGGTATCTCAGGTTGAGGTGGTGGCCAGAGGGGCTTTCTATCAGCTTCAGCTGATAACGCCAGTTGCGCCCATTTCTTGAGATGAACAGCCTCAAAACAGTGGTACATATGCTGGTAACCTCCAGACTTGACTTCTGCAATGCACTCTATATGGGGCTGCCTTTGTATGTAGTCTGGAAACTCCAGTTGGTGCAGGATGCAGCAGCCAGGTTGGTCTCTGGTTCATCTCAGAGAGACCACATCACTGCTTTGCTGATGAAACTACACTGGCTGCCAATAGGTTTCCAGGCAAAATACAAAGTGCTGGTTATAACCTATAAAGCCCTAAACAGCTTAGGCTCTGGGTATTTATCCTTACCCACTGTTACGTTAGTATGTCAACTTCATTATTACTGTTGCTGCTGCTGCTGCTGCTGCATCTACATGCATAGTGCTTTACAAAGATTGAGAGACAGGTCCCTGCCCCATGAGACTCAGAATCTAAAATCGACACAAGGGTGCCAACAGAGGAAGGGGAAGGGAGTGATGATTGGGATAAATTGGGGGGAAATATATGACTGACAGTTATACATAGTGAGGCTTAGTTACAACGGAGGTTTGTTTCCAAAGAAAGTGATCCTGACTGAACACCACTGAACCCAATGGGACTTGTTAAGCATGACTGTTAGCTGTCAGTAGAGACTGTATCATTATGCTCTCTCTTGCTTGTTCTTTCTCTACTGTGGTTTCCTCTGGAGCTCACATTTGCTTTCCTTTTTTTCACTAATACAATTCTGCAGATGTTCCCCAAATGGTTTGGGGTTCATCAGCCTCCCCACTAGATCCTGCCATTTAAACTCATCAATATCCAGTAGCTCAAAGAATATTTATTCACTCCACCAAGCTTCTAGGCAATGATAAATCACGGGGAAACCCTTCTTCAGCCCTCCTCTGCAAGGCTCTTTGGAACAGAGCTGCCAATTGCTTCCCTCCCAGGACATTCCTTTGGGATCATTACTCATCTGGAGTTGTCCCTAAAAGGAGAGGCATTCTCATGAAAGGGGGAATAAAACCAGTTGTTGTTGTTTTTTAAAAAAGTTGTGGTTAGGACTGCAAGCTGGATGGGAACACAGAAGAACTTCCTACTGCAATTGCAGGGAATGTACAAAGAAATAGGGAGGGAGGGAGGGAGACGGAAAGGAAGGAAGGAAGGAAGACAAGAGACAAAAAGGAAGGATAGAATGGCTTTAAGAAAGGAAGAAAGGAAGAGAAGAGGGACAAGAAAAATATAATGTATGTTGAAGGGAAGGGAAGGGAAGGGAAGGGAAGGGAAGGGAAGGATGAAATAAGAAAATAAGAGAAAAGAAATTGAAAATGAGATTACAGAACAGGAAAAACATCTCATTTTCTTCTTGCCCTCTGGCATCTCAGACCAAATTATGGTTGCTATTAAATTCCATAAAAATACAGAATTTAGCAAATGTAGTGGGGGGAGGGGTGTTCAGCCAAATGCTCTTCGAAGTTTTATAGGTGGGTTATTCCAGGGAATCTGGAGAGTCTAACCCTAGCAGGTTTTGGCTGAAACTGGATGTTCATCAATATCCTTCAAATCTCTCATCATGACAGGCTATCCAGAGCCTCTAGGACTTAGCCTACTAAAGTTTATGCCATAATAAATGTGTTCATCTTTAAGGTACACTAAGACTTTTGGCTGTTTCCTCCCAAACCTGGTGGGTTTGTTCTCCTCAAACCTAAATATCCCAAGCTCTGTAAAAAAAAAAAAAAGACATAAACAAAATTGCCATCACAACAGAATAAGAATAAGCAGGGCTGAGGAAATCTACTAGTCTACTAGTCTGTGACAAGTGAAAAATGATGCCTGACAAGTGAAAAAAGTCCTGATGAGTAGTGTACCAACATAGCTTGAGGAACCATCTGACGAGTAAAATATTTTGTCTGGCTGATAAACTGAGCAAACATTCTTTTACCCCTGAGAATAAGAGTAAGAATAAGGTCATTCACATAACCTTTAACTGGGGTTCGGGAGGGTGGAGGGGAAGGCAGGATAATACCTACCTCCCCTCCACCAATGAACTCCATTCTGCTTCTGACCGCATGGCTCGTGCACCCACACAAGTGTGCCTGCAGCCTCCATCTGGATGCTGAGGAAACGCAACCTAGCATCCAGAAACCCCACAATGCACTACACGAGGAGCAAGGTGCATTGGGGGATTTCCTCAGAGCTGTGTGCTCTAGCTGCCTGACTCTGTATCTGCAGGCAGCACGAGCAGACACACAACTGGGGACCCAGGGAGAAGGCCGCACTTGCACCCTTCTGGCTGGGGAAAAGTCCAGGTAAACGTCTTGGGCTATCCGGTAGGGCTGCACAAACCCGGTTGGAGCAGCTTGTGTGAACAGCCTTAATGCCTTTTTGTGAGAACAGAGGTGGGGACTCCTTGGATCCAAATTAGATCTGGAAATAAATTTTGGAACAATTGAAATATGTTGAAAATTGTGATATTTGACATGCAGATTTTCAGCTTTGAAACTTGACATGGTCATTATAAATCTGAACTATTATGGCATCTGCTTTAGCAATGTCATCATAATTATCTTACATACCAGCTATGTGAGTGTGCATTGTGGATTTTTATTTTGTTCTGCCAAGATCAGCTGGTGGAAGGTGTATTTTGATTATTTGTGATTGTTCACATCCTTGAAAATGAAACTGACCAGAATAAGGGCAAAGTTGGGAGATCACATTTCAAAGTAGGAGGAGATGGGATGGGTTGCCCTTAATTTCAGTTGTTTTCAGTTGCATTTTTATTCATCTGAATAAATCGACTCCCCCACTTGACTCTAATGTTTGCTGGTGGTAGTGGTGGTGGTAGCAGTGCTTGTGGTATTAGTAGCAGTAGCAGCACTACTAATAGTAGTAGCAGCAGCAGCAACAACAACAGTAATAGAAGTAGTAGTATTTAGCCAATAATTCTAAAAATGTAAGGTTAATAATGACAATAACCTTAACTGACTACTTGACAGGATAGGCAGGGGCGTAGCAAGGTTGGAGTGGGCCCAGAGACAAGGTTTTAAAATGGGCCTCCCCCTCACTGAAGCTCAGCTCATGAAGTAAATAAATCTTAAATGAGGCTGAATAGTGGTAACAAAAATAACAGTAAAGTGTGTGTGTGTGTGTGTGTGTATGTATATCTGTCTATCTATATATATACTGTATCTCCTATGTGCCACAATAGAACATCATCCTAAATTATTTTTTAAAAGGTATTGTAAATTGTGGATGATGCAAGTCATTTAATGGTACTAGAGAAAGACATGCTGTTCTGGGAGCTCCAGGTCTTAACACTCACATCAGTTTTGGAGGATGAATACAACTGAAGGAAGCCCGGGCAGGTGCATGGCTGGGGCAGTCAGTCATGTGACTTGCCTCGGGGGGGGCAAGGTAGTGGCCCCCCAGACAACCGTCTCCCCTTGCCCTATTATAGTTACGCCCCTGAGGATAGGTGATGATTTATGATATTTGATTTTTGTTTGAGATCTGATAATATTTGAACATAAGAACAGAACATAAGAACAGCCCTGCTGGATCAGGCTCAATGCCCATCCAGTCTAGCATCCTGTTTACACAGTAGCCCAGAAGATGCCTCCGAGAAGCCCACAGGCAGGGGGTGAGGGATTGCCCCCTCTTCTGCCTTTGCTCCCCTGCAATTGGTATTTAGCAGCATCATGCCTCTGAGGCTGGAGGTGGACTACAGCCACCAGACTAGTAGCCACTGAGAGACCTGTCCTCCATGAATTTGTCTAAACCCCTTTTAAAGCCATCCAAGCTAGTGACCATTGCCACATCCTGTGGCAGAGAATTCTATGTTAATTATGCGCTGTGTGAAGAATTACTTCCTTTTGTCAGTCCTAAACTTCCTTTTCTCTCCCCTGCTATCTTATTATTATTATTATTATTATTATTATTATTATTATTATTATTAATTCAATTTCTATACCGCCCTTCCAAAAATGGCTCAGGGTGTTTTACAAAGAGAGATAACAAACAAATAAGATGGCTCCCTGTCCCCAAAGGGCTAACATTCTAAAAAGAAACATAAGACACACACCAGCAACAGTCACTGGAAGTACTGTGCTGGGGGTGGATAGGGCCAGTTACTCTCCCCCTGCTAAATAAAGAGAATCACCACGGTAAAAGGTGCCTCTTTAACCAGTTAGCAGGGGTTAGGGTTGGCAAAGAGGCACTTTTTAACGTGGTGATTCTCTTTATTTAGCAGGGGGAGAGTAACTGGCCCTATCCACCTCTAGCACAGTACCTCCAGTGACTGCTGCTGGTGTCTATCTTATGTTTCTTTTTAGATTGTGAGCCCTTTGGGGACAGGGATCCATCTTATTTATGTATTATTTCTCTGTGTAAACCGCCCTGAGCCATTTTTGGAAGGGAGGTATAGAAATAGAATTAATAATAATAATAATAATAATAATAATAATAATTATTATTATTATTATTATTATTATTATTATTATTATTATTATTCAATGCCCCCATTCAGATACCATATTACAGGTATCTGCACAGATATTCGTGTGTTTGTGTGAATGACTGTACACGCATTCATCAAAGTGAACCCAGTACAGGCACCCTCAAATGCAGGGTACAGACAGGAAGCATAATAGTTTCAGGCATTGAACACAGTGGCTCACATATTGTGCAGCAAAACATCGATGTAAGCAACAGGCATGCTTGGTGCTTCTGAGCCCCTTGAAGCACTGCTGGCATGACTTGCGAAAGCAGGGAGGTGGTGTAGTTATTAAAGAGTGCATGTTTGCACTCCCACTGCTACTCCTATTGGCAATGAAGGAGGAGCAGCAGAAATGTGATGATGACTCATTAGTAGGGATGTGCCCGAACCATGGTTCAAGCACTCTTAGGGAAAATAAAAAGAGGATTTTAAGAAAAAGGAGAGCAGGTGCTTACCTACTCTCTGCTGCCTCTTCCAGCTTCCTGCTGGGGCAGTGCTGGTACCAAAAAGCCCTGCACACTGTCAGTATGCGCATGCGCGGGCACCATTTGTGTGGTCAGCAACACTACGCTGACCACAGAAATGGCACCTCCACATGCGCGGACACCATGTGTGTGCTGATGGTGCATGGTTGTTTTTTTTGTATCAGCACTACCCCAGCAGGAATCAGGAAGGCATGGTGGAGAGCAGGAATGTGCACAGAACAGGTTCGGAGGCCCTTTATGGGCCTCCGAAATGGTTCAATCGACTGGCGGTTCCGCCAGTTTGAAGGCGGAGGGCATACCTTTAAGGCTGGGGAAGGATGCACTTACCCCTCCTGCCACATTTCCCCCACTGGCGCTCCACTGAATAAGTCCCTGTCAGGGCAGCATCATACCTCCCTGCCTCCGTGATGTTCCCCTCGGCCAGAAGTTAAAGGAAGTACCCAGCATGTGAGCGCACACCAGGCACACTCAATGTGTGCGTGAGCGAGCGTGACATGCGTGCACGCCCAGTGTGCACACACATGCATGGTACTTCCCTTAATTTCCGGCCAAGGAGGACACCAGGGCAGCAGGGAAATATGCTACTGCCCTGACAGGGACTTATTCAATGGATCACCGGCAGGGGAAATGTGGTGGGAGGAAACGCACCCTCCCCTCCCTTAAAAGTATGCCCCCCACTTTCTAACCATCCTCCACCAGTTCCACGCACATCCCTAGAGGAGAACAAGTAAGTACCTGCTCTTCTTTTTTCTTAAAGTCCCCTTTTTATTTTCCCTAAAAGTGCTCCAGCCACTCTTCAAACTGCGCTTTGGACACATCCCTACTTATTAGCCACAGAGCCTCATCCCTTCCACAGTTTTAGATGTTCCACTACAGGAATGTTTCCGAACACTCAACTAGCTCCTTTCCCAGAGCTGGAGTTGCCCAGCCTTTAACTATTGTGGGTGTTCCACAACATCTGGAGACTCAAGGTTGAGGACCCCTGCACTAAGCAGTTGGTCTTTTTCCCTCGTTCCTGTTGAACACTTGAAAAGCCCAATTGTTTTTTGAGACTAGCTGGAGAGGGCTCAGGCATTTCCTGCTGGGAGGAGTAACCCCCTATATATCTAGCTGGAGTTTCTTGAAGGAAGAGTGGGTCACTAATATGACAGAGGAACCACAGTGCAATAGGATAACACTCTAGTCTACTCTCCAGTTTGAATACATGACCACCCAAAGCATTTCAGTACACAATTGGAATGCATGCAAATATCTAGGGGGAGAATCCTCATCTTCTTTCTCCAAACTTTGTCAGGTATGCAAGAATCTCTTATAAACAGAATGGTTGAGGCTTGCATAATTCATTTTGTGGAGGAAGTGGGTGGGGAGGAGGATGGGGCCCAGAGTGAAGCCTATCCTCTTGCTTGCACACGTCAGCTTGGAAGGCACCAGCTGGTTAGAGCAGGCCACAAAAGAGGTGCTGCTGATCCAGGGATCAAAGCCCTGGTGTGTGTGTGTGTGTGTGTGTAAGAGAGAGAGAGAGAGAGAGAGAGAGAGAGAGAGAGAGAGAGATGTGGAAGGAGGGATGTGTTGAAGAAAGGGTTACATCAGCTGAATGCCCTCCTCCTCCTCTCAGTCCCACCACTTGGAGATGATGTATCTACCAAAGCATTTCTTGTTCCACTTGGCTCTCATCGCTGGACAGCATTATCTATCTATGGCTTTCGAAGGACTGCAGTCAGAGTTTCCACCTTCTGCTTAGCCAGTTGTGTGTGTGTGTGTGTGTGTGTGTATGTCTAAGTGAAGAAGTTGAGAGCAGGGTTCGGGGAGATAAGGTGTGTGATCATGGTAGAATGCATCTGGGAAGGAAGGAAGGAGGGGGGAGGGAAGGAGGGAGAGCAAATCTACAGGAGAGGAAGGCAAGGAAAGAAGGACCTGTCTTCTTCTCAGAGATCATGGCCCTATCCTAGACATCAGCTATGGACACCGTCAACTCAGCATTCCCAGGCACTGGGAGGATCTCTCCCCAAGTACACTGTTTGCCTCTGCAGGCAAACTGCTCTCATAGACAGTGTGGGGGCAGGACTACAGAGTACATCACTGTGGGAGGCAGGGCTTGCCAACATGCTCCTGTTCCCCTTCTGCCCGGGCACATGAAACACAGGTGAAGTAGTAGTACCAGAATAGGAATATTGATGTAAGTGCAAAACTATACAGGGCACAATTTGGTCAATTAATCCCAGAATTTGACATGAGGAAAGGAGGGGCTCGAGGCTGCTATCCCAATGCAATCTGTGTATTAAATCTCCCAGGTGATGAGGCTCGAGATGAGAAGGGAATGAAACCTCTGCAACCTGCTTGCCCTGGTGGTGAGAAGCCCACGAGTAGCACTGCAGGGTCGTGTTTCCCTTGGATGAGATGAGGGAGAGCACTGGAAGCTCACAGTGTCTGCAATCTCTATTTATTTTCAAATAGGCACATAGAGCATAGCAGAAGCAAACAGACTCCTACTGCACAGCAGGCAGCACAACTGCGAATCCTGCATCGGATTCCCAAGAGCAACAATGGCCTCCCCTGCCTCTCAGTTGTAACTAACGCCCCCTCAAAGCTCACTGCGCTTCGTCTGTGTCCAGATGTTTGTGTGTAACTGCAATGCTGCGTCTAGCTGTCTTTCTGTTCCTCCCCACACATCACATTCCAAACTCTGGAGGCATAAGGGAAGATTCAGCCTCTTTCTGTGAAGCCTCCAGTTACACTTTACTTGTGTTCCTGTGCTCGACCAGTTTGACGAGAGAGGAATTTTCTGGCCATCGCTTACTTTTTTATGCACTGCGGGTTCACAGCTAGGGTGAAATTCCCTTATAGCACTGCTGGGAGATAGCAAGCTTGCTCAGGGAAAAATGCAAGGACTGCCACATGGCTGGACGTTTCCCACAGAGCAGTGGGTGGGGTTCTGGTGGATGCAGCAATTGGGGCAATGACTTGGCAGAAGGGAGGAAGAGAGGAACGGAGGGAATGTGTGCAGGGGAAGGAGAGGATGGGTTGGGTTTTTGTTTTGTTTTTTAAAGTCGGAGGCCCACAGTGCATTCAGCCGCCAGAAGATGCAAAATCAGACACTTCTGGTATGAGTTTTCCTCTGTGGAGCAGGAAATAAAGGACCTAGATATTTCAACTTCCCCTTTCCCACCAGCACTTACCATTAACTCCAAAGTGATTTAACAAGGGACCTGATCAAAGCCTTGCTTCTGCATGCTCGTAGGAGTACCACACGGCTTCAAACTCAGCTTCCAGCCTTTCAATAGTTATGACTCTGTGACAGGCTCCTTGATTCAGCTAGGCCTCAAGCCTGAGGGAGAGGTACCCAAAGCAACAGATTTTCCTTTTTAGACTTCGTGCCCATACAGTTTTACAATGTTTTTGCTTGTAAGTCTGTGGGCAAGGCCTGTGTCTTCTTTTCTGGCCCCATGATGCCATCTGCCTCGGTCTGTTCAGAGGTAATTCCCACAGAATTTTCTCCCAAGTAAGTGTGCATGGGATGGTAGCCTTAAACCCTACGTGAATTGTTGTTGTTGCTGCCACCCAGTTAAAGGACATCTAAATTGATTCATTGAGGCTATTCTCACGATTGTCCTGGGTGGGTGAGGAGGGTGTGGGGTGGAGGCTGCTTTCCACTTACCTTCCCCCAGATGACAAAGCAGGTCGACTTCAGCATGCCTCCCGCACTTCCACACAGACAGCCCTACTCTGTGCAGTAGTGATGTGCACTGACCCGCTGAGGGTTTCGACACCAGAGGGGGTCTCCCTTTAAGGGTGGGGGGGTTGCACTTACCCCTCCAGCCGTTACCCCCCGTCGGCACTCTGTTTTTAAAAAAGGTTTTGGGGGCAGCAGTGTTCCTCCCTGCCACCCCTACCCTCATTGTTGCCCGGAAATATAAGAAGTACGGGCTGCACGTGCGCCCGCCACTGCGCCCGCGCACATTGCACATTGTATGCGTGACGTGCGCACGCAACGTGTGACGTCCCAACTGTGCAGCTCCGTGGAGCAAGGCGGAGGAATCTGGGGCCGGAACTTGTTCTCCCTCAATGCAATGCGTGGCTCTGTGCACCCGTCTTGATTATTCCTTGGGTCCACGCAGCCGAATCAGACGATTCGTGGTAGCCAGGTTAAGGGTGCAAGTTGGATTTATTAAGGGGTTAGGCAGGAGGGGAGCAGAGGGATTCGTGAGGATCCTGCCACTTCTCACAACCAGCCTAACTCTGCTTGGGGCATCCCAGACAGGGTTAGGCTGGTCGTGAAAAAAGCCTCCTGGTATGAGTGGAAGTCAATTAATGGACTAATTTGGGGCAGTATAGAAATATTTTCAATCAATCAATCAATCAATCAATTAATTAATTAACACCCAAAGGTGTAAGCCATTTCCACTCAAATAAAGTGGGGGTCCTTAATGTTCAGTATTTCTTGTTCCTGTTGCAGGGCACACACACACCCGCCCCTCCCAACATGTATCATTCTGTTCCGGAGAGTCTCCCAGACCTCAGGAGAAGGATGTGAGAGAAGGATGGGGGCAGGGGACTGCAAAGTTCAAATTTAAAATCCAATCCAATCATCCTAAAGCAAAAAAGCAGCTTTCTTTGTTTTTAATGATGCACAAGTATGCTGTAGCAGCATCACCTTAAAAGATGATTCCTCTTCCCTTCACACACCTGAGGGGAGTCCTCTTTGCACTTTTTAATAAATATTAATATATTTAAATGTGTGTTTAATCTGCTGCCTACTTAATGGGGGCACCTTTTTAATATACCAAAACTTTAGCTACATGACTGATTCAATCCATCAGTCTTTATTGGGGTCCAAGACCAGCACAAGAACAAAAATCATACAAGGGCATGGGCAAGAAAATAACATCATAAGCTAAAAATAACATCACAAGCTAAAATATCACTATCAGCCAATTACTGCCCTACAATAAAACTGTGGTATATATTTAACTATGAAAAACAAAATACTAATGCTATAAAATTACAAACTGCAGAACTTACAAAGCCACTATGAGGTCATTCACGCAATCGAAAACTGTGTTCTACCTGGGTTTGGGAACTGTGTGTACTCCCAATTTTTGATTGTGTGGAAGCAAGGTTAGAGGAAAAGGTTTTCCTCTAACCTTGCTTCCACACAATCAAAAATTGGGAGTACACACAGCTCCCAAACCCAGGTAGAACACAGTTTTCGATTGTGTGAATGACCTCTATGTCTTATACAATGAGAAAAGCGCAGTAAGAGGCATTTCAATAAAAGATTAAAAGGCTAAAAATCAGAACATGATTGGTTATGAACGAGGCGAACAGAATCATAAGGAATTAAGAATGTACAGTTTATAAAATAAGTGTAAAAACCAGTAAGTGGTTTAAAAACAGGATATGTATAAAAGAATGGCTAACTGAGCAGACCAGCTAAAGTCTGTATTTAACAGTTAAGATAATCAGAAGCATGGTTATAAACTGGCAGTCAAGGTCTGACGAATCCTACATGCTGCCACACAGAACTTGGCAGTGCTGTACGTGAGGGCCTGGTCCTCGTCTGCTAGGAGCATCCGGGTGTAGGCTTGGGTTGATCTTCCAGGGTACTTGTGGAGTAACGGGAACAAGAGCTTGACACGAGTGTCTTGATAAAAGAGGAAGGAGAGGAGTACATGTTCTGTGGTTTCAATCTCCCCGTTGTCACAGTGACAACGCCTCTCCATGAATGGAATCTTACTATATTTGTCCTCTAGAACAGCAGAAGGGAGGGCATGACAGCGGATGAGGGTAAAAGGCCCAGTTGTGTCAGGTATTCGGCAGGAGAGGTGATGTATTTGAGTCTTTCTGAGGTTAAGCAATTTGGAGCCCTGCTTAGGTCGGCTTGTTTCTCTGTGTCCGTTATTCTCTGCTGGATAGCTGCTTTCGCCTGATCACAACTCATAGCAAGTAGGAGAGGAGGGGGAAATCCCAATAAGGCCACTTTAGTCCAGATGGCCCATTTTCATGAGGATTTAAATTTGTCCTGTAGGGTCAGCGGGACCAGGCCCTGTGGGCTAAGGAATAATTTAAGCCAGTGGTTAAGAACAGCCATCCACACTCTGGCCTCAACCTTTAGCATACCTTTTTCCAGGCATAGAGTGGCATTGGAGACATAGTGTGGCACTTGAAAAGCTGCTCTGAAAAAGTCGGACTGGACTCGCTGTAATGTGGCAAAATTTGAGGGGCCCACTGAGTGGGCACCATAGAGGAGTTGTGCCAGTGGCTTGGCCTCAAATAACTTAAGCGTTGCAGGTAGGTATTGGCCACCTCTATTCTGTATAAACTTTAAAATGGCAGTGGAGCCCCTCCTTGCGGAGAGGGTGTGATCAAAGTGGATCTTTCTAGAGCCAGAGGCATGGAGGACCACCCCCAGATATTTGAAGCAAGCAACTTGTTCGACCCTGTGGTCATTGATACTCCATTAGTGGCATTTGGGCCTTCTGGCAAAGGCCAGGACTTTGGTTTTTTGATAACTGATATCAAGAAGGCCACTCCTGCAATACTGGCAAAGCACCATCAATGCCCTTCTGAGGCCTATAGGTGTCCTCGAGAGGATTGCGGCATAATCTGCATAAAGCAATGTGGAGA
Source organism: Hemicordylus capensis (assembly GCF_027244095.1). Lineage (NCBI taxonomy): Eukaryota > Metazoa > Chordata > Lepidosauria > Squamata > Cordylidae > Hemicordylus > Hemicordylus capensis. The sequence continues at coordinate 38,143,732 of NC_069662.1, forward strand.
TGCTTCTTTTGGCCAGCTTGGGAGGGTGAAAATTTGGGTTGCTGAGATGGTTCACCATGTCATTGATATAAAAATTAAAAAGCAGTGAGGCCAGGATGCATTCTTGTTTGACACCCTCCTGGGTTGGGGATGGAATTTGTGAGTGATTGATTAAATATTCAATTTGTATTGTATTGTTGTCATTACTGTAGGTGTTATTCTCCTAAAATATTACAACTTCCATGTGCAAATACAGTTGCAGTGTGATCTCTACACATCTTTCAAAGCTTGTAACACATAAAAACATGCTATGGAGTTATAAATGCAAAATGAATTAGCATGCATGTTGACATCTAATGGAAGACAGCAAAGCAAGGCACGGCTTGAGAAATGGGGAATTGCCCTTTATTTGGACCGTCTTTCCTTTCTCTTCTATGCCTCAGTGGATTTGAAATCACATTCTTTTGCCCAAAGGTCTAGACACATACTACAAAGCTATTTATACCTATTCCAACCATCCTCCACCCCGACCCTGACAGGCAGGGCTGGGCCACTGCTTTTAATCTCTGCCTGACCTAAATAAACACCTCCTGCCCTGCATCAGTATTAAGGAAGGAAGTGATGCAGAAGGCTCCACCTGCTGAATATTCCAGCCCCTGCAGCAAAAATGTCATGTTTCTTCTTGTTCCCTAGAAAGATGCCCCAATCAGGATATAGCCCCAGGACCTGCTTTGAAGGTCAGAGATCAACAGTAGTAAACGGTGCCTCTGAGCATATGTAGAGTATCTTCCCCTTGTTGCTGAGTAAAGAATACAACTTCTGAGCAAGATGACTCAGCTTTCAGATATGTCTGAGCTTCTTCGAAATTTTAAATAAAAAATGCACAAGCAATCACATATGCAGTGGCTGTCACCAAAGACTATGAAAGCACTGACTTAATTTGCACCAAAATGTATACAAAAACCCATAGATAATGGGGAAAAACACAAAGAAGACTAAATAAAATAGCTCAAATCTATTGACATGCTGATTCTAATGTTATCCAAGACTCCACCTCCACCAGATGTTCCACGGCCTTGCTTATTTATTCATTCATTCAATCATTCATTCATTTAACTAACATATTTTTATACCACCCAAAACATTCGTCTCTGAGCAGCCCAATCCCTCTGTTACAACAGAGAAGCTAAGCCAATAGCAAAGAGGCCTACAAGGCCCGTTATGACATCATAGTGGATCATTCAACAGCATCAAGAGGAGGAGAGGGCCAGCAAAATTCTCAGAGGCTGCATTCACACGGAACGTAAAACCAAAGGTTGCCGAACCCGCAGTTAATTTATATCACTGTGAATTGCATTGCAGGCATTCGTCCAACCGCCATTTTCAGGGCAGGGGAGCCCCTCCCTCTTCCTGGCCTGCCAAGTCCACATCCTAGCAAGCTCCGTAGCGCTCAAGTTTCCAGACTGTGGGCAAGGCATCAGAATGTCTGCAGGGCAGCAGCCATTGGCCACAATCTTCAAGGGGGCATGCCGAGCACAATTGTGCCTTTTGGGAATGGACCGCCTGCCCTTGGCAGGGAAAGAACCTCAAGACTCTCCTGTTTTTGGAGACTTTTAATTAGAGTTAATTTTAATAATTTTAAAACCTTGTTTTAATATCTATTTTATTCTGTTTTTATTGTCATGTATTTTAATTTGTAATTTTCAAATATTTTAAATTTTGTACACAGCCTAGAGATGTACATATCAGGCGGTACAGAAATATGATAGATAGATAGATAGATAGATAGCATTTAAATCCCTTTAAATGCCATGCAAGCTCTTCATCTGACAGCAATTATACTACCACCCTCGTAAGACTCCCGCTACAAAAGAGTCTCACACAAGCACAATTTCTGGCAGCGGGGAGATGCTGAGGGGCCCTATTTTTCTATTACTTGGGAAAGGGAAGGGAACACGATGACTTCCTAGGTGGGGATATGTGTAAGAGGGAGGGCAAAGGATTCTAGGATCTGGCCCGCTGTGTGCAAGGTTGCTCTTGCGATGGCTCACCCCAGCAAAGCAGTCCACGGAGACCAAACTACACTCCTCCTCCTGTGTCGGCTTGCCGCCCAGGGATTAGCCCTCTCATGAGAGGGCTGGTCTACTAGGAAGCCCACCTTAGGCTCAAAAAAACCTTCGGTCTTCCATCAGACAGCATGCTTATTAGTTGAGCCATCCAAAAAGGGGGGTCTACTTGTGTGGGGGCCTGTTCTCTCTGGTTAATGATAGAACTTTTGCACAGTGACCCCCACCTCTCCAAGGAAGTCTTTGATGCACCCAAAGAAGAATTTGATGCTCTATGTGTCCAGGTGTTGCCAGGTGGGCATACTGGGGAAACAAAAGTTGGAGGCGGGGGGGACAACAATGATGCTGCACCAGCAAATCAGAAATGGAAAAAGGAGGGAAAGACTCCCAAAGGTGCTGATAAATTTCAATAGATTTATTCAGTATTTTTTAAAAAATTAGTACACTTTCACCAGGTTGTTTTGTATTGCCTTACATGTTTTGAGTCAAAAATGCTTTTCCTCAGAGGAAATTCTTGGGTAAATGAAACGGATCACAATGACTTGTGTTTGTTTAACTTGCTGACATAAAAAGTCATTGTGATCAATTTCATTACCCAAGAATTGCCTCTGAGGAAGAGCATTTTTGGCTCGAAACACGTAAGGCAATACAAAACAACTTGGCGGAAGTGTAATAATTTTTTTTAAAAATACTGAATAAATCTATTGAAATTTATCAGTACTTTGGGGAATCTTTCTCTCCCATTTCCATTTCAGATTAGGGAAACACCAGGACTGGAGATCTTTACTCTCAGTCAAATTTTCCAGGTTCAGACCAGCATTGCGGCTTATGCAGATCTGCCACCATGGGAGAGTGGAGCCTGGGTTATCTGTGAGCCCAGGAGAGTGGTGTCACCATTCCGGGCAAAAATAAAGATGGATATGTACAAATGGGCGGACAGGCTGGCAGAGGGACTGCTTTGACTGCTTCATCGTGGCAGTCACCAAGACACAGAGCGGAGTTGCCGGGGTACCCATCCCCGCAGCTCACTTGTGTGAAGCAAATAGGCTGGGCTGCATCTTCCATCCAGCCCGCATGCGTGTCCATGGCCTGACACTCTCCTGAGAGAGCGGTCCGTGGGAGAAGGGCTTTTGTCACACATTATTAGTGATTCTGCCAAATCCCCCTGTCCCTCGATAGTTCTTCTCATGAAGGGGAGTATCTCCATGGCCTTCCACTCTCATGAGAGAGCGGTCCACTCAGGAGCAGCATCCATCTTCATCGCATATGAGGAATCTCTCTTTTCACTGGAGGCAATTCTGCTTGTGCTGCACAGCTCTTCTCATGAGTAAGCCTAGGGACCGCACACATAAACCCAAGGGGAAGGGGCATGGCCCCCCTTCCCCAACATCATTGTACAAGAAACAGACTGGGTGGGTAAGCCTGACCCCGGGTATCACCACCCTGCCATTTGTTCAGAGAGGAGAGCTGGTCTTGTGGTAGCAAGCATGACTTGTCCCCTTAGCTAAGCAGGGTCTGCCCTGGTTGCATATGAAAGGGAGACTAGAAGTGTGAGCACTGCAAGATATTCCCCTCAGGGGATGGAGCCGCTCTGGGAAGAGCAGAAGGTTCCAAGTTCTCTCCCTGGCTTCTCCAAGATAGGGCTGAGAGAGATTCCTGCTGCCTGCAACCTTGGAGAAGCCACTGCCTGTCTGTGAAGACAATACTGAGCTAGATAAACCAATGGGCTGACTTAGTATATGGCAGTTTCCTATGTACCATCCCAGCAATCTAATGGAGATGTGCTGAGACGGTAACATATGGCAGGGATGTGCTTGTGAACACACATCTTGATCACTTCATTTTCAGAGATACTGCTCGTCTTCCCATCCCTTCCCCTTTCTCTCCTGATTGACCGGGGGGGGGCAACAGACAGAGTGGGAGGAGGGCATATCCTCATGTGACTTTCCCATCTGACAGGCTCACAAACTTGGGATGGAATGGGGTCCTGTTGCCTGGCAACTGCTTTGATACATCGGAGACAGGGGGGCCAGACAAGTGCCTGGAGAGGTGGCCAGCGAGAAGCGCCACAGGCAAGGAGCAAGCGCAATCTCGGGCAGGTCTGGGCCACCATCTCTATTATTATGGATCCAGAAACAGCACTAAACCACGGTTATGTGGCATCCACATTTGGATGTAATGCTGCCACTGCAAAGCCTCAGGTTGAGGCAGCAGAATTCACTACAAACCAAAGGTTCAAATTGGAGTTTGGTGAGGGAAACTGCAGGTCACTTTCCCACGCAATTTCATGTATTCAGACAGACACAAATTCCAACCTCTGCAACATTTAACTGTGGTTTTGCATTATAGTACGTGTGAATGTGGCCAGAGACAATGACAAGAGAAATGCAGAACTATCAGGGAAGGTTTGTGACAATTACAGTCCATGGGTAGGGTTATGTGCCTACTTTGCTTAAAACAAACAGACAAGTTAAACCCAATCCATATTTTGTGCCAAAAGAGTGGATAATGCCCTGTATAAATAATGCAAATTGAGAAGATTTGAATGATTTATCTTATTTGGTGTACTTTATTCTGCAATTTGTACTATTTTGCTACATTTAATCTGGTTTGGGCAAGTCGTTGAGTGGGACAAGGAGCAGCTCAGGACACAAAAGGACCTCCCAGTCCCTGGAATTTCAGGGCGATCTTGATACGGCAGCAGCAGCAGCTGCAGGTATATGGCACAATCAGGTTGCCACTGGATGTCCTTGGTACAACAATGTGGAAGGGCAGGATTCAAAGTACATTAAGGGAGGCTGGAAGGAGGGTTCTGAACTTTCCCCCAAATACCTCCCCAGCCATTTTGTTGGGCTCCAGGAAAAACAGCTGGGGGAGAGTTGTTTGGAGGATGGATTCAGCACCCCTCCTGCCTACTCCTAATGTCTTTTAAATTGCCCTGCCCCACTTCCACTGTTTTATAGGGATTCTGCCTCCTATTAATGGTAGGTCATGCTACTATTATGTCTAGTTTGGACCTTATTCAGCCACATCACTGGCTGCTGAGATTCTAGCAGATGTTATTTAGGAGGCCTGCTCAACTTAGGCCCCCTTAGCTCAACCTAGGCCCCCTTAGCTGTTTTTTTTTTACTACAACTCCCATGATCCCTAGCCACAGTGGCCAGTAGCCAGGGATTATGGGAGTTGTAGGCCAACATCTGCAGGAGGGCTGAGCAGCCCTGCTATATAGGAACAGAGGAAGCTGCTATGTACTGAGTCAGACCATTGGTCTATCTAGCTCAGTATTGTCTACTCTGATCTTTGCGTGCACACAACCAGCGAATGGGAGCATGCACCGCTCTCCTAACCTGGCTGGATGCTCCTCCTTCCCTGATTAGGGTTGTGAGAACAAGCCTTATGTGTGGTGTGGAGAAAGTGGACAGAGAGACGCTTTCCCCCTCTCTCATCATACTAGCTCATCTAGTGAATTTGATTGGCAAGGAATTCAGGACAGACAAAATAATTTTTTTCCTTCACATTATGCCACATTTACAAATGGAATTGACTGTCACAAGATGTGGTGAGGACCTCTTGCTCAGATTATTTTAAAAGATTAGACACATCCATGGAAGATAGGTCTATCAAGAACTACTAACCATGATGGCTGACTTCCATGCTCAAAGGCAATGTACCACTGAATCCCATGTGTTGGGAACCAGTGAGGTTTCTTGCCTTCACATCCTGCAGGTGGGCTTCCCCAAGGCATCTGGTTGGCCACTGCGGGAAACTAGATGCTGGGCTAGATAGACCTTTGGTCTATCCAGGACCTTTTCCAGGCTTTACAGCAGGATTAGGAGAGGTGAAATACTGGGAGTTACGGGGCATATCAGATATTCCAAATTTGCCCAAAATTCATTTTGCAGGGATCCTGCAGGGCGCTTTTTAAAAATGTTCTTTTGTTCTCTTCCCCTATTCTTATGTTAACCTGTCACCAAGTGCTGTTTGTTTTACAATCTTTGCATGGTGGTGGTGTGATTTTTTCTGGAGAGATAAGGATCAGAGAAGCCAGGATTGAGCCCAGTTTACGAGGCTGATGAGGGAACAGAATCCCCATCCCATTCCCAAGCGTTCTGCTGCCTCCAGGTCCAAATTTGCTACTGTCCTTTTCCCTCCCAGAGCCACATTTGCTGACGTGGATAACTGTCTCCCAGGCACAAATGTCGAGCTGGAGGCTTGAGGACGTGTCTGCTCCTCCCAGCTGGAAACTCCAGCAATCCCTCTCCTGCTTGTACTTTTTGTGGGGGAGGGGGGCAGGGGGCTGTGGCATCAGCTGATCTTTGAAGGAGGTGGGGGTTTGAGGAGGGTGGGCAAGATTAAAGGGAGCCTTGCGCTGAAGGCAGGGAAAGAACGGAAGTGAGGGAGGGAGGAGACCAAAAGAATGGCAAGGCGGGGAGCGAGAGAAAGGGAGAAAAAGCAATCTGGGCACAGAAGCTGACAGAAATTCTTCATGGCTTGGGTTTCTTTTTTCAACAACGCATCTGCTTTCAATTATTCAATGTGTGTAGGATTTGCTGTACTGTGTAGCACTAGAAACCTTAACGTTGGTGGAGGGCCTTGATGATGGATCAGGGAACTTCTCCAGAGGCCCCTTGATCCTATCCCATTCTTCAAGGTATTTCATTTGCAGCGCCCTCTTTGGTAGTGGAAGGAGTTTGTAGTCGTGAATGCTAGCTGGCCTACTCTTTTGTTAGGCAGATTACTGGCTAATTGTTCAGGAAACCAGTTGATGTTTCTTAAGGGATGCTTTAAGGGGCGCTTATGGCTTGAGTTTACCCTGTGGCCCCTCCACACATCGCGGAAGGAGCATCAGGGCATACCTGATACCTCGATTTATCCAAAAAAAGCCAGCACAAACAGTGGATTATTTTTTAGTACAGGGACAATTCAGGCTAAGCTTCAATGTGCAAGGGGGAAGCCAAATTGTGTGTGGAGGAGTGCTCCCTGATATCTCACACGGACTTCAGCGTAAATCCCGCCGATGCACACCTACGATTCTTGTGGAGAAGTGAGCTAAATGCTCCATCTGGGAATGTGCCTAGAGTATCCTGAACTGAGTGGGGTGGCCGGGTGTGTGTGTAATGGCTCTGAGGTATTCTAAATGAGGGACACCAAAGTATTTGTAAGGTGAATGATTCCCCACTACCCCTGCATGTGGGTGTGTGTGAAGGTGCAAGCAGCTTGAGAAAACATATTGTTTCTGTGTGAGAACGAAAGGGACACAGACTGAGGTTGGGATTGATTGGAATGGAGGATCTGGACTAGGAACTGGTGAGAGTGCTTTAGGGTGCAAGGTTTTCTCTCTGGGGATCTGGTGTTACTTGTTGCTGACTTGTAGGAACTATATCAACTCCACCTAATGCTCCATCTAATGCTCAATGTGTATATTTGTTCCATCTAAAGCTCAACGTGTATATTTATTCCATCTAAAGCTCAACTTGTATATTTGTAAATAAATCAAATATTAAAAAGACATCATAAGCCTCCAGTGACCTCTCCTCCAAAGGAAGCCAGAATCCATAGCATGGCACCCCGGAATGTCTAAGTGTTCAGGGTCATAGAGAGAGTGCATCACAGTATTCTTATTTTTTAAACAAAACTTGGCAACTCCCACAAATGGGCTGGGTATCCTAGAATCCTGGACCTCAGGGAGAAAATTATTTTCTTCTCCTTGCAAGAAACCTGATTCTATTGCTTCCCTGCTCTTCCGGTGGTTAGAAGGTCCAACTGCAGTGTTTAAACCATTAATCATGTTGATTAATCAATTCAAAACATGTAAATGACTAAAAATGTGTCTCCATTAATAAGAAAGCTAACAAATTATTTTCACTACACACTACAGATAGCATGACTGTCATCAAAAGAAGCATTCCCCATTAGGAGCATCATTTGGGGGTGGCCCATGAGACACAGGCCCCCAACAAATTGCTCAGAGCCCCAAATCTCATCAGTCACCTCACCTCATCTTCCATGACCTCTTCCAGAAAGGCAGTGCAGCAGTGGAGACACCTGCACAGAGCATAGGAGAAAGCTACTAGCCTCAACTAGCTCTCTGCTGCTTCCACTTTCATAGTGCTGAATTATACTTTAAAAAAAACCAACAAAATTATTCTGGGGTGTGTGTATATGATTGAGTTTAATTATCAAAAAGGGGGCAATGGGCCCAGGTCCCGGATCTTTTAAGTATCTAGCAACACCCATTCCCCATTTTTTCTCACATAGGAGGGCATGCCTCTTTTAGATGATACATGTGCTCTCTTCAGACATTCAGAAAAAGGTGCCCCAGCATTCTGATCATGGAAACAACTGTCATCATGCTAATATCACTTGCCTCTTCAGCGGCGAAATAACTTGCCTAGTGAGGAAGAGGTTGCTGGTTCGAATCCCCGCTAGTATGTTTCCCAGACTATGGGAAACACCTATATTGGGCAGCAGCGATATAGGAAGATGCTGAAAGGCATCATCTCATACTGCATGGGAGATGGCAATGGTCAACCCCTCCAGTATTCTACCAAAGACAAACACAGGGCTCTGTGGTCACCAGGAGTCGACACCATCTTGATGGCACCATTTTACTTTACCTTCAGACAAACACAATAAGCATGGAGATCCCAGGGCAGTGAAGTTTTTTGAACATGTCAGTGCCAAGGCAAGGCTTCCACGCACACGTTACATGAGCAGAGTCAGAGACTCTTTTTAAAAAAATATCCCAAGAAGGCTATGGTGCAACATACACCCTGTGTTCAAATAACAATGTGTGGACAGATGAGGCTTAGCCTCTCCACTTTGTGATGTCCCCCTTAACAAATGCATTTGGAAGACTCCAGGTTGGGGTTGGTGGCATTATTTAGTTACACAACTGGGAGAGATCTAGGGGCTGACTTGTGGATTTCACTATAGTAGTTATGGGAGATGATTTCTCTTTTCCCCTACCCCCAGATGTAGCATGAGGGCTTTTTAAAGAACATCTGAAATGAAACAGCAACATATTAAGGGAAAGGACCCCTTAATATAGCACCCCTTGCTTAACAGTCCTCCAGTTTTCTCATCACCAACACATTCAAACACTGCTGGAGGGAAGTTATTAAAAAAATGTCCGCCTTCTCACCTGTAATTCCACTTTTGAGCCCTTTAAGGGTTATACTTGGATGGTACTGGCAAAGATTTCTTCACAAGCTGGAAACTTTATAAGGTTTGCCAGGCTAAAATAAAACTTTATGTGCCAGAATGAAAGAAAATAAAATGAGGAACATTCTGGAACCAGCGTTTCTTTTCTGAAACTTGTTATGGAACTGGAGAGTTTTGAATAAAGGACATCTTTTATGTTCCATAAAGCTGCAAGGGCAATTTCACTTCTGCTTGAGACACCAACAATCATAGCTAAGAGTCCAGACAATTCTGCCAATTCGGACAATTGGCAAATTCTGCCAATTTTAGCTCTCATTCATTTTAACCAATACAGCTTGTGGTCTGGTTGACTTGCTATCTGCATGGCAAAATTCAGTCACATTTGCCCAAGTATGCTATGTGCTTGGCTTGGGCCTACATCTCAATGAGGTGGTAAACCTGTGTAGTGATGGTTATTGGGAGTATGCTACGTGCTTGGCTTGGCGTCTGAGATGATAAACCTGTGTCTGGGTTGTACCACTTGAGAGTTCAGGTTGCCAGTTATGGAAGTAACTGTGATCATGCTTACAGTGTTTGTCTGTTCAGACAAACACCATTAACTGTGACAAAATGAGGAGTTTGAAGCTTCCCAGCCCATTAGCATTGGGGGTGGGCTTCTGGGTGCTCTCTGGAACGCTCTGGATGAATACAGTGTCCCCTTTTTTAAAAGTGTTTGAACAGGGCTCATGTGTCAGTGGGAAATATTCTCGTCCACCCCTCCTCCTGACTTGCTGGTTTTCTATGTGCAGGGAACATGTTTGGAGGAACATTCCATCACGTGAGCCTCCACTGAAGTGACAGCGAGATGATAACCAGAACCCAGCCACCTAAAGAGAGTCTCTTAGGCCTAGTTCTTACTTACTAGGCCTTACTGTCGCTTTAGGTGCCAAGGCTCTTTTTTTTTTTGGTCATCCTGGTGCTAAAGACTAAATCAGCTGCCCTGCTGCTGGAGTTTTGTGAAAAAGCAAAGCACATTGGCTGAAAGAAGCCAATGCCGTCAAAGGCAAAGGATAGGAGGGCACTAAGAAGAAAAGGCAGCTTTTTCTTTTTTTATTTCTTTTTTGGTCTCTCCTCACAGATGATGTTCTGCCAGACCACAGTTCTCAGCATTTAAGACACGTGGCATTTGAGTTCCATTCTCTTCTCTCTCTCTTTTTGCCTGAAACGAGGTCAAGCAAATAAATGAAATCTGTATATATAATCTCCCACCTCCTTTTAAAAAAACATGCAGGAAGAGGAACCCCTCTCCCCACTTCTTTCTCTAAGCCCTCCTCCCCACTTGAAAACCAGTTGCAAATTCTGTGTACTGCCCCTACTCCCATCTCTGGACACTGTTTCTCTGCTGGCTGGGCAAACATTCTCTCCAATCCTGGCCCAGCTGCTATGAATCAAGGAACCCCATTTTCTGCCAAGACTCCTTTAATGACGTGGCTGCTTCCCATCCATCCTTACACCAAGTCTGCAACTGATCCCCCGCCCCTTACCCAATCCATCTTGCATTCCCTCTGTATGTAATTCCAATGTGGATTTAATTATAGTCATTGGAAGGCTAAACTATTTCTGCCAGGGCTTTTTTGGGTGGGTGAGGGGGTATCTTGAATTCTGCATTTTCAATTCTTCACTGGAACCCCAAACGTTTGCATTGGAATACATTTGAAATCTAGATTTGGCAATTACCTTCTTTGATTTGGGAACAGACATGTATTCTTTTTGTTTCTCGGGAGACTAGAATGCTGCTTCATTCCTCAGTATATGAAAATGCTATATCAGATTTTCCAAAGTGGAAGGGAAATGAGGATGTGTTACCCCTTTGCAGGGGCCAAGCAGTGTGGGGAAAGACCAGGAAACTCTGTGAAGAGTTCTGCATACTGAAGAAAACAAGCCCCAGGAAGATTTCTGTAAGATCTGGGTAAGCCCTTCCTCCCTCTCGCCTTCTCTCCCATGGTAGAAGAAGGAAAGAAAGAGAGGTAGAAGGAAGCACATTGGCAGCAGCCACAGTGGTGTGCTGGCTTTCTCTGGCCAGCAAAACACACCAGCTGAGTGCTATGGCAACTGCCAGTGCCACCCTGGATCCGAGGGTAGTATGAGTGAGCAATAAGTGAAAAGAGGAGTGGGGAGTCTGCTGCTAAGCTTCTTGCTCAAGGAAACTTGCCACTCAACCCCAGGAGAACAGCCAAGTGGCAAATTAAGGATATAAGAAGAGCTGGATCGGACCAAAGGTTCATCTACCCCAGGCCTGCTCAACTTTGCCCCCCGACAGCTGTTTTTGGACTACAAGTCCCATAATCCCCAGCCACAGTGGCCAATAGCCAGGGATTATGGGAGTTGTAGGACAACATCTTCAGGAGGGCGTAGCGTGGTGGTTAGAGTGTTGGACTAGGACCAGGAAGACCTGAGTTTGAATCCCCATTCAACTATGAAACTCACTGGGTGACTCTGGGCCAGTCATGTATTTCTCAGCCTAACCTACCTCACAGGGTTGTTGTGAGAATGAAAATAACTATGTACACCGCTCTGAGCTCCTTGTAGGAAGAGCAGGATATAAGTGTAAAATAAATAAATAAATAAATAAATAAATAAATAAATAAATAAATAAATAAATAAATCAGCCCTGATCTACTCCCAACATCCTGTCCCCAGTAGTGGCCAGATGTTGCTAGCAAGTCCATACATATGGCTTTAAAGCAACAAATCTCCTTTTATTATCCCCCAGCAACTGGGGTACACTGCTTCTTGTACCACAGTGGCACATTCCCTCTGAACCTGGAGGCTTCATATAGCTATCATGGCTAATAGTTATTGGTAGACGTCTCCTCCATGAATCTGTCTATTCCTCATTTAAAGCCAATGTCAATTATCATATTTTGTATGACTGCTTAAGCAGCACACCTGCAGAATTCCTCCCCATGCCTCTGAGGACTAGCAACCTGCTCTTAGCAGCCTCCTCTTATTTCCAGAATTATTATTTTTTTCCTTTTTTAAAAAGAAAAGATTTCTCCCAACGAGATCCATTAACCTGCTCTGAACCCTACTTGGGGGGCAGGGACGGGGGGCGGAATATGTGGGGTTCAGTGTAGATGAAGGTGCAGTCTTTCACTTGCAATTTGAAAAAAATAACAACAATCTTATGTTAATAACCTGCATTCAGTGGGGGTGGGAGGGTGGGATTAAAAAGCATTGAGTCTCTCTATTCAATCTGCTGTCTATACCATCTGCCACCAGCACCGGTTGGCCTCAAGTGATCTATGAAACTGCTCTTTTGAAACAGACCCAAATTTTGTAGCTCCCCATAATATTACTGAGCTGTGTTGTACTTCTGTCCAGAGAACACAGACAATAGACAGCAAAGCAGACTTGTAAAAACATGGTCATTCTAGCATCACCAGTAGCTACCACTGTGATCGGGGCCGGATGAATGTCCAGAGGCCCTGAGTTTCTGGGAACCACCTGGTGCCTCCCCCTGCCTTCTAGGATGGAGGTTCTTGCAACCCTGCACTGGGCACCCTCTTACACAGTGCCAGTCTTCAGTACATGAGGAGTTCTGGTCACCTTGCTGGCCGTGCTTGGCCAAAACTCACGCTGGCCACTCTCCAGTCGAGCTGACACAGCCTTATGACATCATCGAGCTAATGCAGCCAAAGGGTTTCAGTGAAGTAGAGCTGCTGAGCGAGAACAGGAGGCCCTGTGAAATGGTTAAACATGTAGAAGAACTGGCCTAGCTGAAGGAGAACCAGCATGGCTTCTGCAAGAGCAAGTCTTGCCTCACTAAACTTTTGGTGTTATTTGAGAGTGTCAACAGGCATAAAGGTGATCCAGTTGACATAGTATGCTCGGACTTCCAAAAAGCTTTTGACCAAGTTCCTCTCCAAAAGCTCTTGAGTAAACCTAGCAGTAATGGGATAAGGAGACAGGTTCAATTGTGGATTGGTAACTGGTTAAAGAACAGGAAACAGAAGGTAGGAATAAATGGACAGTTTTCACAATGGAAGTAAGTAAGAAGTGGGGTCCCCTGGGGATCTGTATTGGGACCAGTATTAGAAGTAGGGGTAACTGGCAAAGTGGCCAGATTTGCAGATAACACTAAACTATTTAGGGTAGTGAAATCCAAAAGAGATTGTGAGGAGCTCCAAAAAGTGAGTGGGCAACAAAATGGCAAGTGTGATTCAATGTAAGCAAGTTTAAAGCGATGTATATTGGGGCAAAAACAAACAAACCCAACTTCATATATACACTGATAGGGTCTGGACTGTCAGTGACTGACCCGATCTTGGGATTATGGTGGGCTTTTAACATTTGCCATTTTGATACATGTAATATAATCTGCAGAGTGCCTCTGAGCATTCACAGAGTGCCCTCCCCTCACCACTCAGTAAGTAGGACTAGGGATGCCCATAACCCCTGCCTTCTGACAAATTTCATTGGTCTTATCCAAACACATGGCTTCCTTCAACATTCCTTGGATGTTTTGATTGACTAGGAATGTCCACATCCTCTTTGAACGTTGCTTTAGGTGAAATGCAATGAAAAGCAGGGTGTGAGGAAGCCAACCTCTTCCACCCCCACCTTCACATTGAGAAATTTCTCACGGAAACTCTTTCAGCATCTCTTACAATTTGTTGGACATCTTGCCTAACCTGGAACGAGAAATCTCACTTCAAATCTTACTTTAGTAGATATACTGGACTGGTGACAGAACTAACAGACTCTGACTCTGGGAGAGCCTTCATCAGGAGAGGGTGTAACTTCTAGACAAAGAAGCAGTAGTCTGAATTATCCGTTTTCCCAAAAGGCCAGTTTTGACCTTCGTTGTAGAGTTCTCTCTGCTTATATAAGGCAACTATAGAAATATTTTTGTCCTTGCTTCCTCTGCAAGCTTTACTGTGCATCAAGTTATTGGCAGCAGGCTTTGTCACTCTGAAAGAATGAGAGAGAGAAAGAGAGAGAGAGAGAGAGAGAGAATATGCCCAAGCCGAAAATGTTATCCACATATGTTGTCTTCAGCCTTTTAGTTTTTCCATTTTGAATCTCCAGACTGAAGGCTAAGAAACTGCACTGGAGAAAGTTCACAATCAAAAAGCATCCCAGCCACCAATGCACCCAGTAAGCCTCATCACTGTCTATGCTTCAGCAGGGCTCGTGTTGCATTTGATCTTCTGAAGGGGTGCAGTAAGTGGTCCCCAAAGTTAGGGGCCAAAGTTTGGTCTCCCAAAGTTAGGTTACTGCTAGTTGCAGTATTTATTTATTTTATTTTAACATTTATATCCCGCTTTTCCTGCAAGGAGCCCAGAGTGATGTACTACATACTTATGTTTCTCCTCACAACAACCCTGTGAAGTAGGTTAGGCTGAGAGAGAAGTGATGGCCCAGAGTCACCCAGCAAGTCTCATGGCTGAATGGGGATTTGAACTCGGGTCTTCCCGGTCCTAGTCCAGCATTCTAGTCACTACACCACACTGACTCAGCATGGCTTCTGCCCTCAGCCTGGTGACTAACAGAAGCAGAATGATGCATGTGCTTAAAAGAAGAAGGAGAGGCAGCAGCAAATATGTCCCCGATGGGTCACAGAAGCCAGCTTGTGCTGGCACAAAGTTCTGCGTGCTGCAGTTAGCAGATTCATCACACAAGTTTTAACTGCCTAAATCAATTTAATCTGCATACATGTGTGAATATAAGAATAGTTCTGAAGAAATGAACTTTTGTTTGCTTCTAGGCAATGCATGAATGAGCCGCAAAAGGCCTCAGAAGAGGTTTTCCCTCCTGTCTGAGCAGAGGAGAAGGGATGCCTCTTCTAAAATGGTGCCTGAACACTGATTTTTGTAAGTAGTTGTATCAAAAATAGGAAGCATTTTAAAAATATCTGCTGCCTAGTTAATTGGTGGCATCTTTTAAAGCAGTCAAAAGATTTTTAAAGAGTTATTTTCCCCACAAGTCTTACTGAAACTCTTGACTTCCCACAATATTCTTTAAATCTTGATTGATTAAGAATGTCCACATTTGCTCTGAATATTGCTTTAAGTGAAATGTAGTTACAATCTTGGGACTACTAGTCTGGTGGCTATAGGCCACCTCAAGCCTCAGAGGCAAGATGCCTCTAAATACCAGTTGCAGGGGAGCGACAGCAAGAGAGAGGGCATGCTCTTACCTCTTCCCTGTGGGCTTCTTAGAGGCATCTGGTGGGTCACTATGTGAAACAGGATGCTGGACTAGATAGTAGAGATGTGCATGAAATGAATTTTTCAATTTGTTTAGAATTCAAATCGAATTCTGAAAATTTGTTTTGAATTCAAATCAATTTCATATCTGGTCCAAAAATTCAATTTGAATTTGAATCCAATTTGAATCGATCCAACCCTGTTTGGCACCTTTTTTAAAAAACCAACCAGGGCACCTGAATAGTTTTTAAAAGATGCCAAACAGCTCTCAAATCGAATTTGACTCAAATTTAAAAGATGTGATTCAAATTTGTATTGACTTATAAATCATCAGAGGCTCATCACAGCAATCACCAAGAAATATTACACACAGAGACAGAGAACTCTCTCTGCCTCCCAGTCCCTTTGAAATACATTTTGAAATACATTTTGAGATTCCCTCCTTTTGTGTCCCCCCTCCCCCACCCCCCAGCCAATGGGTGCACAGTTGCCCATGACAACACTTGATTTGTATGATAACAAGCCAACCAAGAAGCAAAGGGATCGCAAACCGATCGGAAGCAGTTCTAGAAAACCAATCAGCAAGGGAAAAACTGGCCTACAAAATGGTGCTCGAAACTTTTCAGTCAAAATGGGGTTGTTCTGCTTCAAGCTCAAAACATTTCAAATGGCCCATTTTGAGTCAAAATATTTTTAGTCAAAAATTCTGCAAGGGCCACTCAGAGGCCCATTGTGCAATGTGTGGCATTCTCCAAAATGGCCACTTGAGATGTTCAAGAGAAGCACCCCAGAAGGGGTAAGTAATCTTTTTTAAAAATTTAAATGCTCGCGGACCCTGCCCCACAAACTGAACTGAACCAGGGGGGCCATGGGGGCAAAACCAAACTGGCCTGGTCCAGTTCGGGCCCAGTTTGGACTCGAACCAAACCGGGCCAGCCGGTTTTGTGCACACCCCTAGTGTGCTCCTCCTGCTCCTCTAAGAGGCTCTTCTCCGTGTCAGAGTCTGTGTGGGTCCTGACACCATAGACCAACTCTGAGACACCATCTGAGGACTGGGCTGGGGACTTCTGCCAATCTTGTCTTCCCTGCTCTCATCCGGTCTTGAGTTCTTCTCTTTAAAAAAAAAAAAAACTTTTATAAAACTTTGTAAGCCCTCTTGAGTGCCAGTATTAGTAGAAAAGTAGAGTATAAATACTTTGAAACACATTGATTATTTGTTCCCTCTGATAGCCATCATTTGTCATGGTGGTGCCTTTATCTAACTGCTTTGACTACTGAGGGCTGGTATAGATGCTGAGACTTATTCAGCCTAAAGATGGAGAATATGTGACCAGAAGTCTCATTTGCCACCAAGGTAACAAAAGGAGTAAAGGAAAGCAAAGGAAAGCAGGGGGAAACTGAAATGCCCTCCCATTTTGCTTCCCCATTTGCTGGCAGTGAAAATGTAGAGGGTAGCAACACACTAGTGGGGGCCCACCACACCACGGGGAGTTTTGCCCCAGGCCCCCAGCAGCCTGGCTCTGGCACTGGAAGAAGGTGTAAGCTTCTAGGCTTCTTCCGAAGCGAGCTTGAACCACAGTACCTCTCTTTTTCAAAATTAAGGCCTCAGCAACTCAGAGATTCCAGTCATCCCCTTCATTTTTGAATTGAAATTATGCTCGTCCTAGCATGCCTTCCACTCTAGAGTGGGACCTTGTCTTAACTTGTCCTCCTGCTCACCTGCTGTTCCATATGGATGCTTTACCTATGCAGTGCATCAACTGGGCCCCATGAAACGGCTGGGTGTTGCCATGGTGATGGGGCCTTCACTACAGAAGAATAGGCTCTAAGCAGCAGCTTGTCTGGAGACATGATGAATTCTCACAGAATTAATGTGTTGACTCAAATATTACCATTTCAAAAAGAACCACAAGTGTTTATGATTAATCAATGAGATTAAGCAACTAAAACTTTAATCACAGAACAAAATTTGTCCGATGGTGAGGTGATAGTGCTTAGAACAAGAAAAGTTTCAGGATCCTTAGAGGACATAACTCTATGCATTGCAGATACCAAATCCGATGAAATTAGCTGTATTCACATTATGGTTTAATAAACTGTACGATCTATGAACATACAATAGGTACACACATGATTATTCACATATTTAGTTCAGCACACATGCAGTAATACACTTCCTGTCTTTACCTTGCATTAGAGGGGGCCTGTACTCAGATTCACTTTTAAAATGAACTCATGTAAGTTATTCACACAAAGGGCCAGTTTGGACAATACAATTTCCACTCATGTGATTAGGAAGGGGACATACGACGAGAGGGTACTGGGGTGCCCTTCACAAATGTCCTGACATCCTCTCAGGACATCCTTTTATTGCTTAGGGGGATGGTTCATCAGAATGGCCCCTACACAAGCTCCAAATACTTGTATCTGGAGCATGTGGACAGCAGCCATTCAGATGAACAACACTCAACCCATGCGATAAAAGGAAGTGCCTGGGAGGTCATCAGGACTTTCACAAAGGGCATCCTGATCAGTGTGCTTTTAGCACTTTTGACATCTATTGTATGTACAAAATAGCATTTATGGGTAGAAAAGCCGGTCTGGTCAGGTCTTTTGCAACGGTGGCCAGACTCTCTCCCCACGTCGCCTCCAAGCCATCCATGCAGAGGGGTGTCTTTCTAATTCATGGGTGGGTATGGTATCATCCAAACCAGTCTCAAAATATGTGTATAGACACCTGTATGCATGTACAATGCAATGTCTGAATAGGGGTTTAAAAGGTTGGCTTTTCTTTCAGAGTGCACCCCACAGTAGCCAATATTATTTTGTCTTTCAGTGTGATATCGTTATATTATTTTGTCTTTCAGTGTGATCGGAATTTAGGGGATGAGTTAGATCTTCCTGTGCTGCTGGATGGGGTCACACTCCCCCAGAAGGAACAGGTACACAGCTTGAGTGCTCTTAGATCCAGGCTTCACCCTGGTATCTCAGGTGGAGGCTATGGCCAAGAGCGCTTTCTATCAGCTTCGGCTGATTCGACAGCTGTGTCCATTCCTTGAAGAGAATGATCCCAAAACAGTGGTGCATCAGCTGGTAACCTCCAGGCTCAACTACTGCAATGTGCTCTACGTGGGGCTGCCTTTGTACATAGTTCGGAAACTTCAGTTAGTTCAAAATGCGACAGCCAGATTGGTCTCTGGGTAGTCCGGAGAGACCATATTATGCCTGTCTTAAAACAGCTGCACTGGCTGCCGATATGTTTCCGGCCGAAATACAAAGTGCTGGTTATTACCTTTAAAGCCCTGAACGGCTTGGGTCCGGGTTACCGTAGAGAGTGCCTTCTTTGGTATGATCCCCATCGCTTGTTGAGGTCATCTGGAGAGGTCCATATCCAGTTACCACCAGTATATCTGGTGGCGACTTGGAACCAGGCCTTTTCTGTAGCTGCTCCTGGTCTATGGAATGCATTCCCGGCAGATATCCGCAGTTTAGGCTCACTGTCGGCCTTTAAGAGAGCCCTAAAAACTTATTTGTTTGGCCTGGCCTTCCAAGGTTTGTAAAATGTTGTTGTTTTTTAAAGGCATTTTAAGTGGTTTTAAGTGGTTTTAATTGTTTTTGAATGGGTTTTTATATTGTTTTTAGCACTATGTTTTCAATTGTGTGTTTTTATGTCTTTTAAAAGTTGTTGTACACCACCCAGAGCCTCTGGATGGGGCGGTTTATAAATGTAATAAATAAATAATAAATAAATAAATAAATAAATAAATAATAAATAGTATCACTGCAGCTTTCCTTTTAGAAATGGAAGGAAACTTCCTTAGAAGTACTAGGGAAGAGGTGGTGTGAGAGAGCACCAGTTTTGCAAACAGATCTCAGGTTCAATCCATGCCATCTCCAGGTAGGACTGGGGGGTGGGGGACCTTGTCTGAAAGCTTAGAAAGTCAGTGCTAGTCAGTGAGTTAGAATAGATGAACCAACAGTCTTTGCTTAGCACCAGGATAAGGTAGCTTCATATGTTTATATGCAATAAGAATCAGGGGCAAAGAACACTGGTTTACACTGAGCCAGGTTTTACCTGGGAACCTGATCTGAATGCCATGGAACAAGTAAAATAATGATAAAGGTGAGAATGACTCTGAGTATATTCAGAATGCCTTCCTTTAACACTGTGTAATCTGAGCCCCTTAGCGTACATCTGGGATCGGGGCGAAGGGCTCAAGAACATAAGAACAGAAGCCCTGCTGGATCAGGCCCAAGGCCTATCTAGTCCAGCATCCTGTTTCACACAGTGGCCCACCAGATGCTCCTAGGAAGCCCACAGGCAAGATGCTCTCTCTCTTGCTGTTGCTCCCCTGCAACTGGTATTTGGAGGCATCTTGCCTCTGAGGCTGGAGGTGGCCTGTAGCCACTAGAATAGCAGCCATTGAGAGTCCTCCATGAATTTGTCTAAGCCCCTCTTAAAGCCATCCAGGCTGTTGGCTGTCACCACATCTTGTGGCAGAGAATTAATGGGTTAATTATTATTCTTTAATATTGATTGATTGATTGATTGATTGATTTGATTGATTTGATTTCTATACCGCCCTTCCAAAAATGGCTCAGGGTGGTTTACACAGAGAAATAATAAATAAATAAGATGGCTCCCTGTCCCCAAAGGGCTCGCAATCCAAAAAAACATAAGAGACACTAGCAACAGTCACTGGAGGTTCTGTGCCGGGTGTGGATAGGGCCAGTTACTCTCCCTCTGCTAAATAAAGAGAATCACCATGCTAAAAGGTGCCTCTTTTCCAAGTTGGCAGTTAGCAATTATGCAGTGTGTAAAAAAGTACTTCCTTTTGTCAGTCTCTTGGCAATCAGTTTAATGGGATTGCCCTGGTTCTAGTATTATGTGAGAAAGAGAAAAATTTCTATAATCTTACTCCACACCATGCATGATTTTATAGACCTCTATCAAGTCTCCCCATAGTCACTTCTTTTCCAAACTAAAAAGCCTCAGATGCTGTAGCCTTGCCTTGTAAGGAAGATTCTCTAGGCCCCTGATCATCTTGGTTGCCCTCTTCTGTACCTTCTCCAGTCCTACAATGTCCTCCTTAAAATACAGTAAATGTTGCAACTTTAGTATTACCCTTTTATTACTACTTCACCTGCTCTGGGGCTAAGCCCCAGCACTGAGAATCATTTCTGTTGCTCAGCCCTGGTTCCATTAAAACTTCTGCACATCCTTCAATCCTCTGCACCAAAGCAAGTAAGCTGAAATTCTCTCTTTGGGGTTGGGGTGTTTTTGACCTATCTGCTGACTGCCTGTTTCTTCAGACCCCTCCCATTCAGTAGGAGGTTCGACCACAGGCTATATGGAAGACAACACCCAGTCTATTATGGTCCCTGCCACTAGGCCACCATACAATCGGGCTCTCTCTCTTCCCCTTAATTGTGGCTGGCCTGGTGATACCCAGCAATCAGTCATGCAGGGTTCAGAAGCTATTTCCAGCTCCTAATTGAACTCTTGCTTGCCAAAATGCCACAAGGACCATTAGCAGAGACCTAAAAGAGGGCCTTGGGGCTGCCATGCCCAAAGGAAATCTTCCTGAAAAGGACTTCAAATACAGGACTTTGGATAGGGGCACATTACAGGAGTGGAAGCAAGGGAACCTGGGGCTGGCTGCTGATGGAGTGCAGAATAGAGAAGAAGAATGGTACATAAACCTACACAATGCACACATTTGGATTCTGGTGGGTTCTGTTGTGAAATAGGAAAGCTTCCCTGATGTTGCAGAAAGAGCCAGGCAACACAGGAAGCCCTTTGGAGCATGCTGGGCATAATCCACAATATCAAGGAAACTTCTGGAAACATTGTACACTGCACCAATGATTTACAAAAGGGCTTCCTGTGTCGTCAACATAGCATGATGATGTCCTCATATCACAGTGGTCTTCTGTGCATGCCTGTCACAGATTACAATGTTGAGAAAGCCTTCAGAGATGCTGGGACCAACCAAGTAATGGGCATTCTTCAGCAGATCCCATAGAATCTAGAACATTGGATAGATCCCATATGGGGAAAGAAGGCTTGGATAACTTCAGAAGGAGAAATCCTGGTCTGACAAACCGTTCTTTTCTGGTTCCACCCATCTCTACATCAGGGAAGCACAACCAGTCCACCAAACATCTGGGATGCTAAAAGGCTTCTGCAACTGTTGCTCAGCACAAATAGTGTCTACCCTGTTGTTTAAGTTACAAAGGTAACTTAACAACTTTCACTTGGTCAAGACCCAGAGGCAATTCTCATGATCAGTGGAAAGCGGGCTAAGGGAGTGGGTCACCCACTTACCTAACCCTCCCCTTAGCGAGCACTCCGCTAACCCGGGTTTTGTGGTCATGTATTGCCGTGCTGCGGCTCCGTGCCACAGCAACACATGAGGAGACCCCCGGCTCAGAGGCTGCAAGCAGCCTCCCGGGCTTGGTGGTCTCTTCAGCATGCCTCACACACTTGCGCAGGGCATCCTGGAACTTCTGGGGGCCACATGGCCACTGATCCCTGCAGCTCTCACCGTCTCCATGACGGAGTCAGCAGTAGTGTGGGCGGCCGCTCTGGCCACCCAGGGCTGCAGCAGTGCTCATCTGTGGGGAGAGCAGGCAGAGCCTGCTCTCCTCACAAACCTCATTTTGGTAAGTCTCATCGATCGTGAGACTTGCCTCCCAGTTTCCCCCATGAAGCCCCTTCCCATACAATCACTCAATCACCCATTCCCAGTCTCCCTCCCATGATCCCTCCCTCCCTTCCTTTTCCCTTTAGACCGCTCTTACCAACTCGGTTGCAAGCAGCAGCAACATTAGTGATGGTGCTCCGGCCATGGGGAGATGATAGGAAGGAGGCACTGCTCTTCAATGCCAGGATAAAAATCACCATTGGCCCTTGGGAAATTTAGTTTTCCCGAGGGTTACTGTAATGAACTTGCATGTGTTGGGGTTAGGGCCTCATGTTCTCCTCATTATGCAAAGGGCCAGGGCACATGTGTTGCGGCCTCCAAAATGGCTGCTGCCACCTCAGAAAGGGCCAAACCAGCCTGAAAATAGGCCAAACTGGCCCATAGCAGACTGGGGGATGCCAGTGGCGGGAGGGGGAACTTCCGGAGATATCGCCATGGCAGTATATACACACACACACACACACACACATGCTTAGAACCCCGAGCTGGCCTGGGGGGTTGGCTTGACTTCAAGCCAAGCTGGGCCTGGTCTGGCTCGAGGGCAAGCCCTCGAGCTGACCTGGTTCAATGGTGAACCGGCTCCACTTCAAGCTGGTTTGCACATCCCTAGTGCACAGGACCTGATGCAAGATGTCAGTGTTGTGGAACCTTTAGGGAAAAGTGACCATAGCGTGATCAAATTCAGCATACATGTGAGGAGCAAATCGTCAAGGAAGTCTAATATACTTTGCATGTCAGAAAAGGAAACCTCAAAAATGAGAAATTTGGTGAAAGGAGGAAAGGTACCACCAAGACTGGGAGGATGCCAGCATGGCTAACAAGTAAAGTCAAGGAAGCTATACAGGGAAGAAAATCTCTTTCAGAAATTGGAAGTCCTGCCCAAATGAAGAGAACAAAACAGCACACAAACTCTGGCAACAGAAATGCAAGGCGACAATAAGGGAGGCAAAAAGAGGGTTTGAGGAACATTTTGCTAAAAGTATCAAGGGGAATAACAAAAACTGCTTTAAATACATCAGAAGCAGGAAACCTGCCAGGGAGGCAAATGGTCCGTTAGATGATGAGAGAGTGAAAAGGATTATTAAAGAGGATATGGAGATATCAGAGAAGCTAAATGAGTTCTTTGCATCTTTCTTCATGGCAGAGGATACTGAGCGCATACCTGTGCCTGAACCGAGCTTCTCGGGGACAGAGGCTAAAGAACTGAGTCAGATAGAAGTGACGATATATATGATGTTCTAAACTGATCTTCTAAATTACCAGGGCCACATGTCATCCACCCGAGAGTCTTTAAAGAACTCAAATGTGAAATTATCAACCTCCTTGCAAAAATATATAATTTATCCTTACAATTAGGCTCTGTACCAGTGGACTGGAAAGTAGCCAATGTGGCACCAATTTTCAAAAAGGGATCCAGGGACGTACTGGGAGATTACAGGGCAGTTAGCTTAATGTCTGTTACAGGCAAATTGATGGAAAGCATTCTGAAGGATAAGATTGTTATGCATATAAAAGAACAGGCCCTACTGAAGGAGAACCAGCATGGCTTCTGCAAAAGTAAATCTTGCCTCACTGACCTTTTGGAGTTCTTTGAGAGTTTCAACAGGTGTGTGAATAAAGGTGATCCAGTTGTCATATTATACCTGGACTTTCAAAAAGCTTTCGACAAAGTTCCTCATCAAAGACTCTTGAGAAAACTTAGCAGTTCAATTAATCAATCAGCAGGTTTTTACAAAGGTTTTAATTATGGCTGATACAAATGTGTATTTCCATTGATTTAGTTAGAATATACGTACCTTGGCTTTCAGTTTTTAAAGAAACACACAAGGTGGCTTCCAATGAAAACAGAATATATAACATAATAAAAAATATAATCAAATCTCAACACAAAGTCAATAATATCAATAAAACAGCATAAAGCAACAGTAAAATTGCCATAAAACCTCAATATTTATTGCAATTAAAAATAACCAATAACAATTAAGCACACAAGCAAATAATATGGTTTTAACTTGGTGCCTGAAACTCGACAAGGTTGGTACTAATAAATGTCCCTAGGCAGAGTGTAGGTGTCATCACAGAAAAGGTCCAGCTCTGGCCACCATCCCCCTGACTTCCAAAGCATATCTGGAGGAGAGACTCCAAAGATTATTATAAAAGCCATGCAGATTTGTAAGACTTGCAGAAAAACCTGATAAATTTCACTTCTCTTATAGAACCCTGTTTGGCCTCCCTTGAACATTTTCAGATGGTTCTACTTGCAAATTATGCTGAAGTTCACATCACATGATACTTTTACAAGTATTGTCGGTGTCAATCCTAGTTTGTATGGGAACACACAGTCGTTCCTATACCCTGGTTTCAAGCCAAAGGGAGCATTTTGAATTGTGCCTGGAAATGCACAGGAAGCCAGTAGAAACGTTTTAACACTGCCAAGATGTGTTCCACGCAGCCAGTGCAAATCAATAATCTAGCTGCCATATTTTGTAGCAGCACTTTCTGAGTAGTTTTCAAAGGCAGCCACACACACAACAAATTGCAGTCATATAATCTCACTAGCTGACATCCTGGCTTTCTTGTGCAAGGTCATTGTAATCGTGCAGGGTAGGGAGGTGCATGAACTGAGGTTTGTGCACAGGTTTGGCGCCAGGGGGAGGGATGCGGGAAGTGTGATCTTTTTCTAAAATATCTCTCCACCTGCTCTCCAGTGCCACATGCAACTTGCTGCTTAGGCAGCACTTGGGGCAAAAAGCCCCATGTGCCGCCAGCATGCACATGACATCTGCGCATGTGCAGTTGCCATTTGCATGGTCAGCAATACCATGCTGACTACACAAATGCTGCCCACATGCGCGTGTGTGGATGTCATGTGCATGCTGGTACTGCGCAGGGGGTCTTGGGCCAATTGCCGCAACAGCAGGAAGCTGCATGTGGCTGTGGAGAGCAGGTGGAGAGATCTTTTTTTTTAAAAGACCCCATGGAGAGGAGAGCTGGTCTTGTGGTAGCAAGCATGACTTGTCCCCATAGCTAAGCAGGGTCTGCCCTGGTTGCATATGGATGTGTGAGCACTGCAAGATATTCCCCTCAGGGGATGAAGCCACTCTGGGAAGAGCAGAAGGTTTCAAGTTCCTTCTCTGGCTTCTCCAAGATAGGGCTGAGAGAGATTCCTGCTGTCTGCAACCTTGGAGAAGCCGCTGCCAGACTGTGAAGACAATACTGAGCTGGATAGACCAATGGTCTGACTCCGTATATGGCAGCTTCCTATGTTCCTATGTTCCCCGCCTTTCAGCGTCAAACCGGTTTGGACTGATTCGACCAAACCTGTGCACAAACCTCGGCTCGTGCACCTTGGTTTATGCACATTCCTAGTGCAAGGCTGTTGTTAGTGCTGGTTGCACTAATTTTGGAACTTGCATCCCAAATTAGATTTATGGTAGCACAAATGTGTTTGCACTTGTGAAACAAAGTATGCAGTGCCTGGCAGGTCCCCTATGTTCTGTAGGGAACTTTGTGCAATAGCACAATTCTGAAAATCCCCATGATTTAATGCAGTG
The DNA here is from genome assembly GCF_027244095.1 of Hemicordylus capensis. NCBI lineage: Eukaryota > Metazoa > Chordata > Lepidosauria > Squamata > Cordylidae > Hemicordylus > Hemicordylus capensis. The sequence continues at coordinate 38,169,393 of NC_069662.1, forward strand.
ATGTGATCTTCTTGCACTAGAGCAACTTTATTTGGTGTGCAAACACAGCAGGCAATGTTTTCTGAGCATTGATAACAGTGGTCAGGCTAGCAGCGACTACCTTGGTCCAGACAAGAACTGTGAACGGAAGAAATTTTATCTCTAGGCTTTTGGAAACAGGGCCATTGCTGAGTGAAAAAGAGGAGAAGCAGCCTCAAGAACTATACTTTTAGCACCTTGGGGTTGCTCCCTCCTCACTGCTGGGGCTTATTGGTGCTTCCCCCCTCCTCTTCTTTCTCTTTGCATTAGCTGAATTATCCAACACATATACTTTGTGTGCAGAAAGTCCCAGTTCAACTCCTGGTGCCTCCAGGTACGGCTGGGGAGACCACCATACGAAACCCCAAAGAGCTGCTACCAATCATAAGAACATAAGAACAGCCCTGCTGGATCAGGCCCAAGGCCCATCTGGTCCAGAATCCTGTTTCACACAGTGGCCCACCAGATGCCGCTGGAAGCCACAGGCAGGAGTTGAGGGCTCGCCCACTCTCCTGCTGTTACTCCCCTGCAACTGGTACTCAGAGGCATCCTGCCTTGGAGGCTGGAGGTGGCCTATAACCCTCTAACTAGTAGCCGATGATAGACCTCTCCTCCATGAAGTTATCCAAACCCCTCTTAAAGCCATCCAGGTTGTTGGCTGACACCACATCTTTTGGCAGAGAATTCCACAAGTGGATTATGTGTTGTGTGAAAAAGTACTTCCATTTGTTGGTCCTAGATTTCCTGGCAATCAATTTCATGGGGTGACCCCTAGTTCTAGTCAATCCAGATTACATACAGCATGAGACTGTTCACATGCGCAGCCTAACCCGGGCTAGAGACGCCCAGCCCAGATTAGGCTGCACGTGAGAACCACCAGGATCAGGCCAGATCCTGACAGGCCAGCACCGCCTAGCCCTGCTTTTAAGCCCAGCTGTTAGCTGAGGTTAATGGAGCAAACACTCTCTCGACCCTGACTAAGCACAGGCTGCTTCCAGCCCAGCTGCAAACAGACAGAGGTCTAGCGTGTCTGTCTCTTGGGGGAATTCCCCAATGCAGCACACGTATCATGTGCTTCATTGTGCGATTCACGGAGGCCGGCCTCAGATCAATCCATGGAGCAGGGCTGATCTTGTGGGAGTGCAGAGTGCGCTCCCACCAGGCTAATCAGGATCATCTGGGGGGAAGGCAAGGCTTGGGATGCCTCCCACCCGCCCACCCACCTGGTAGGTTGTGTAAATGGCCCCAATGTGTGCTACATGCATCAAACATAATGGCAGATATGAAGAGCAGGGAGGCAACAGCACAGCACCAGTGCAGTGAGGGAATCAGACTAACACTTCCAGACTAATTGCACTGGTACACAGGAGAAGGGACATTTTTTGATGAGCTCATCTTCCCCAGGAGGCCATCCAAAAATATGTCAGTGAGGGCTGCATGATCCCCAGGGACATATTTTCAGATAGCACCGCAGGCTTCTTGGAGAAGGGGGAGGTCATCAAAAATTGTCCTTTCCCTGCTACACTGGTGAAGTCTGGAAGTGCTGTTCATCTGATCCTCTTGCTCTACTGGAGCTGCTCAACACTATATACAGATTGTACATAAGCTGAATATAATGTGTGAGCAGGGCTTCACTTATGGACCTCACATTTGCATTTACACTAGGAGGATGGCAACAGGGCCGAGGCAAGAAGGAAGAATGAAATGCAGAAATGGGGTGATTTTAATTCGGTTCAGAGGGAAGGAACTGTTTGCAGAGATATGAAGTTCTCCAAGTGGCAACAGAATGCAGCATAAGATATATATTTTTCTAGTGCAAAGGGGGCGGGGAGGAGAGAGAGGTTTGACTTAATGCAACCCATGTGTTTGCAGTGTTGAATCAAGCTAACACATCCCAGATGCCCTTTATCTGTTCCAGTTTTCTCTGCAGGGGAAAAACACACCCTAGGGTTGCCTTCCACTGAGGAAAGTTTATATAGATCTTAGTCTCTCCCTGCCCCCTCAAGATGTGCTTTCAGTCTCCTTCGTGGAGGGGGCTCTAGTGCAGATCAGACCCTTTCATAAGCCCCATTCAGACATTGTATTATGTGGTTATGCATACATGTGTACAGATCAGTACACATGAACATATTTTTGTGTGAATGACTGTACATGTGTTTATTTTTAAAGTGAATGTGGAACAGCCCCCTCAAATGCAGGGTACAGATAGGAACTGTACTAGGGATGTGCAAATCAATTCAAATTCAAATACTGTGTTTCCCCGAAAGTAAGACCTACCCCGAAAGTAAGACCTAGCAGTAATTTATGATGTGCCGCTAATATAAGCCCTCCCCCGAAAATAAGACCTACCCGAAAATAAGACCTACCTGAAAATAAGACCTAGGCGGGAGGCGGGGGTTCGGGGCCGCGCGCTGGCCGCAGCGATCGAGAACGGCAGGAGACGGGGTTGAAACTTGGGGCACTACCTCGGAGTAAGTTGTTCTGTGCTTGCCTGCCGTGGCGGGGGAGGTGTGTGCAAAATAAGACCTACCCGAAAATAAGCCCTAGTGCATTTTTTGGGCCTAAAATTAATATAAGACACTGTCTTATTTTCGGGGAAACACGGTAGATTCAATAGAATCTATTCAAATAGATTCAAATAGAATCTGGGTAATTCAAGTGATTCGGATTTGAATCAAATCACCCCTTAAAAGGGCATTTGTACTAGAATTCGAACTGGATTTTCAAAATCCAATTCAAATTTGATTTGAGAGCTGTTTGGCACCTTCTTTAAATCATTCAGGCCCCTTGATTGGTTAAAAAAAGGCACAAAAACAGGGTCGAATCAATTCAAATTTGATTTGGATTCAAATTAAATTTCAGACCAGATTCAAATTTGATTCAAATTTGAAATGAATTTTCAGAATTCTATTCAAATTTGAAACTAATTGAAAAAAATGTTTTGTGCATATCTCTAAAGTGTACTACTATATGTGCGTTGACCATACTGTGTGAATAACTATGGGTGGGGGAGCGCCCTTCCCCAGTCCTTGGGATTGTCCCCGCCCACCTTCGAACTGGCATTTGCTGGTTCCGTACACATCCCTACTTTACATAGTGCTTTCTACTCATAGGAAGACCCCACGAGTAGAAAGCGCTGGGGGGCATCCGTTCCCCAGTCTCCATCACAGTTTTTAGAAGGCAAGTAAGAGCTTGGCACTTTACCCAGGCTTTTAAATGAGAGTTTTGTTTGCTGCTGCTTTGTATCTTATGGTTATATTGTACATTTGTATTAATTAGATTTGTATTTTTATATTCCATTTTAACCTAGGGCGCCAATTACCACTGGGATTATTTTGGTCTTCTTCTGCCACAGCCTTTCAATTTCCATTTGTAGATCTTTGTATTTTGTGATTTTTTCTATTTCTTTTTCTTCTATTCTGCTATCCCCTGGTATTGCTATGTCGAAGGGATAGCAGAATAGAAGAAAAAGAAATAGAATTATTATTTCTTGTTTACACAGTCAGACAGGTGTTATTGACTGGTTTGTTCTATCCAGACATCGAGTCCTTCCCAAGCACCTGGGATGGCTGAATTTTATGGTCAATGTTGTTGCTGTTGTTATAGATATCGTCGCAGAATATAGGCGGTTCCCAGTAAAGCTGCTTTTTGTAACTGGCTGATGGTGATTTCTATGGCCCCTATGGTGTTGAGGTGCTCTTCAAGGTCTTTTGGAACTGCACCCAGGGTGCCAATTACCACTGGGATTATTTGGGTCTTTTTCTGCCACAGCCTTTCAATTTCCATTTGTAGATCTTTGTATTTTGTTATCTTTTATATTTCTTTTTCTTCTATTCTGCTATCCCTTGGTATTGCTATGCTGATTATTTTAACTTGTTTTTCTTTCTTCTCGACTACAGTTATATCTGGTGTATTGTGTGGCAGATGTTTGTCTGTTTGTAGTCAGAAGTCCCATAATATTTTTACATCTTCATTTTCTTCAATTTTTTCAATTTTATGGTCCCACCAATCTTTGGCTACAGGTAACTTGTATTTTCTGCAGATGTTCCAGTGTATCATCCCTGCTACCTTGTCATGCCTTTGTTTGTAGTCAGTCTGTGTGATCTTTTTACAACAGCTGATTAGGTAGTCAACGTTTTCATCTGCTTCTTTACAAAGGTGACACTTGCTGTTTGTTGTTGACTTTTCTACTTTTGCTCTTATTGCATTTGTTCTTAGTGCCTGTTCTTGTGCAGCCAGTATTAAACCTTCTGTTTCTTTCTTCAAGTTGCCATTCTTAAGCCATTGCCAGGTCTTGGTGATGTCTGATTTTCCACTTATATTGTGCAAATATTGACCATGCAGTGGCTTATTTTTCCATTTTTCTGCCCGGTTCTTGACTTGTTCTTTCTTGTAGGCCTGCTTTGTTTCATTGGTGTTGAATAGTTTCGCGTTATTGACCATTTAAAGTGCATCTCCTTCACTGTCATTATTATTATTATTATTATTATTATTATTATTATTATTACTATTACTATTACTATTACTATTACTATTACTATTATAATTATTTACACTTTTATACTGCCCCAACTCGTGTCTCTGGGTGGTTCACAATGGTAAAACAGTTAAAAACACATATAAAAACACATAAAAACAATTTAAAAATAACAATTTAAAAGTCAATTACAGAATTAAAAGCCTATTAAAAAGCTGAAAAAGCCTGAGTAAAAAGATAGATTTTTAAGTATTTTAAAAAAAATTGTCAGAGATGGGGAGGATCGTATCTCAATAGGGAGCACATTCCATAGTCCCGGGGCAGCAACCGAGAAAGCCCATCTCCATGTGGCCACCAGACAAACTGGCGACAACTGGAGACGGACCTCCGGAGATGACTGCAATGGATGGTGGGGCTTATAATGAAGAAGATGTTCTCTCAAATACCCAGGGCCTAAGCCGTTTAGGGCTTTATAAGTTATAACCAGCACTTTGTATTTTGCCCAGAAACCTTTTGGCAGCCAGTGTAGCACCATCAACAGAGGAGTAATGTGGTCTCTCCAAGATAACCCGGAGACCAACCTGGCTGCCGCATTCTGAACCAACTGAAGCTTCCAGACTACGTACAAAGGCAGCCCTATGTAGAGCGCATTACAGAAATCAGGTCTGGAGGTTACCAACAAATGTACCACTGTTTTGAGGTCGTTCATCTCAAGAAACGGGTGCAACTTGCATATCAGCTGAAGCTGATAGAAAGCACCACTGGCCACCACCTCAACCTGAGAAACCAGGGAGAGGTGTGAATCCAGACGTACTCCCAGACTGCGAACCTGTTCCTTTTGGGGAAGTGTGACCCCATCTAGAACAGCTAGATCAAAATCGTCTCTGGAGTTCTGACCCTGCACAATAAGTACCTCTGTCTTATCTGGATTCAGCTTCAGTTTATTCTCCCTCATCCAGCCCATTACTGCTTCCAAGCAGGCATTTAGGGAGGATATGCCAGCTCCTGAAGAAGTTGACATGGAGAAATAGATCTGGGTGCCATCAGCATGCAGGTAACACCCAGATCCAAATCCCCTGATGATCTCTGCCAGCGGTTTCATTTAGATGTTTAAAAGCACTGGAGAAAGTACGGAGCCTTGAGGGACACCATACTTAAGCTCAGATTTCGAAGAGCAACAATCTCCAATCAACGCCATCTGGAATCTGTCTGAGAGTTAGGAGTGGAACCACTGTAAAACAGTGCCTACCACCCCCAACCCCCTGAGACATTCCAGAAGGATACTATGGTCAATAGTATCGAAAGCTGCCGAGAAATCCAAAAGGACCAACAGAGTCACACTTCCTCTGTCCATTGCCAATTGGAGATCATCCATCAGGCTGACCAAGGCAGTCTGCACCCCATAGCCCACCCGAAAACTGGTTTGAAATGTGTCTAGATAATCAGTTTCCTCCAAGACCAACTGGAGCTGAGAGGCCACCACTCTCTCAATTACCTTGCCCAGCCATGGGAGATTGGAAACAGGCCTAGTATTGTTCAGCTCTGAGAGATCTAATGCAGGCTTCTTTAGAAGAGGTCCAATAATTGCCTCCTTGAGACAAGGAGGCATCCTGCCCTCCCTCAGAGAGGCATTTATGATTTCCACCAGGCCGCCTACAACAGCCTCCCTGCTAGACTGAACAAACCATGTTGGGAAAGGGTCAAGAGAACAAGTGATAGGCCTCATCACCCCAAGTAGCTTGTCCACATCCTCAGGAGTCCCAAACTGAAACCGATCCAGTCGAGTCACATAAGAGGAGTTGTCGGACACCTCCATTTCAGACATCAAATTAATTGTGGAGTCTCCATTTAAGTTGGCCCGAATCCAAGAGATTTTGTCTGTGAAAAATTCTTTAAGCACATCACAGCGGGTAACTGATGACTCCAAATTCTGGTTCAAGGGAGGGGGGGCAGATACTAGTCCCCTCACAACCCTGAACAACTCCACCGGACGTGAACTCGCAGAGGCAATACAGGCAGAAAAGAACCACTTCTTTGCCACACGTATCACCTGAGCATAGATCTTTAAATGTGCTCTGTGTCATAATTTGTCGGATTCGAGTTGAGTCTTTCTCCACTTGCGCTCCAGTTGCCTACCTTGCCGCTTCAGCCCCTGTAGATCTTCCGTATACCAAGGGGCCAATTTTGAAGCAGGTCGGAGGGGACACTTGGGAGCAATCGTGTCTACTGCCCTGGTGAGCAAGTTGTTCCAATTCTCAACCAGGGTATCAACAGGATCACCGGCGAAGCCAACATTAAATCCCTCCAAGGCTTCTTGGAATCCTACCGGATCCTACCAGTTTTTAGCAACTGCTCCCATAGCAGAGACCCATCTAGGCTGCTTTTCTTCATGTCAGTTGACAACCCCAACTGGCTGCAGGGTCACTTCCAAGTTTGGGACCCACTTGGCAAGACAGCCTCTATTGGGCTCCCCTCCCAAGTAGGTTTATCTCCTCTTGGGAGAGGCAAGTGAGTTGTGGTGGCCAAGGACAATTCTTGCAACTGCCCAACAACATTAGTATCTAGGGTTGTCATATTCAAGCTACCCAAATCCGGGTGGACTAATTTGCATATTTTATTTATTTATTTATTTGACAGATTTGTATACTTTCCCCTCCTTTTCTGCCCTCCCATGTGATCAGATCCAGAATAAAATCCGGGCAATCCAGGTAATCCGGGCAGTGCATTTGAAATCCATGTAAATCCAGGTGGAATTTAGCAGCCAGGTGGAGGAGCCAAAATCCAGGGGCTACCCTAAATTTTAGGGGACATGGCAACCCTATTAGTATCAGTAATGATGGGAAGCTGTGCAAGAGCTACCCATGTCTGCAGTGGGAGGGTAGAAAAGAATTGTAGCTTGCAAATGCCACCTGTTCAAGAAGAGGATGGTGCAACCACCCACCCACCACCACATGGCATTCTCTTCTCCTTTTCTCCTTCTGTACTTCCTGATCCACTCCAAATTCAGAGCAGTCACAAACATCTCCTGGCTCCTTGGATGAGGAAATGTGCTCAGAGTAGTCCCATTGAAATTAAAAGAACAAGTGAGACATTGCCTTACTTGTCCTTTTAATTTCAGTGGATCTACTCTGAGTAATCTGCCTCTATCTGTGTACACACTAGATATATGCATAATGCATATAGGTATACTTTCCATAAATCTGAACATCTAAATTTTATATATATATATATATATATATATATATATATATATATAAATAAAATTAATAAGATATTACGATTTTGGACTACCAGTTAATGGAAATGAATGAGCCGATGACTGTTTGATGGGTCATGAAACTGCCCTGAGCCATTTTGGAAGGGAAATACAAATCAAATCAATCAATCAATCAATACTTAAATACATAAATACTATAACAATTAACTGACAATGTTTGATGGGTAATATAACAAAAGGGCTTTAATGTTTCTTAATGGTCTGGAAATCTCTTCCCTGCCTTTGGAATGTGATACCATCAGAAGAGGTGGAGAGAAAAAACTAGAAGCAGTAGCACAGACAGCGTGGGAGAGAACTAGGACTTGGCTGAAGGTACAGCGCCTTGGGGCGCACTTGACAGTTGCTTGTTTTAGGAACCTGATATTAGCAGTTGTGGCACTTGCTTTAGGAGTCTGCTCTCAAAGGCTCTGCTTGAACACTTGTAAATAAACAGATATTACAAAGACAGCAGAAGTCTCCGCTGCTTTCCTGTCCAAAGGAAACAAATCCCTTCAATGAGGCCCCTGGACGTTTCACCGCTCAGGGAAGTGTGGAGTACATGACAAAAGAATACAAAATAAATGAATAAACCTCCCAAACAAAGAGTGGGAATGCTTTAAGAGACATCATACCAGGGCTTTTGAAGCAGAAGGGCTTATGTCAGAAGAATGAGACTCATCTTCTTGGAGCCAGCTGGAACACTGGAGGAAACAGAGCTCCACAACTTGCATGGAGTAAGTGGCTGAATAATAAATTATTCAATATTATTCAGTGCAATTCCATGCAACTGAGAGAGGGTTGAGATAAGCCAACAATCATTGACTGTATCACAATCACACACTGGGATCTCAGAGCATCACAGTGGGGGTGGGGGGAGGCATTAAATCTACATCCACAAAGATTTGTCCATACAAAACTATGTTCTGCTTTATACCATGTCAAACCATTGGTCCATCTAGCTCAGTATTGTCTGCACCAGAGCTGCAAAACTTCAGGCTTCCAGCTGTTGTTGAACTACAACTCCCATCATCTCCAACCACAGTGACCAATAATCAGGGGTGATGAGAGTTGCAGTCCAACATCTGCGGGATGGCCAAAGTTGTGCAGCCCTGATGGGCAGTGGTGCTCCAGGGTTTCAGGCAGGAATCTTTTCCAACCCTATCTGGAGATGCCAAGGATTGAAGCTGGGCCTTTCTGCATAGAAATGTGGGGAACCAGGCAAATGCAGTTGTGTGATCACAGCCATGGGAATAATGGCTGTCGATTGTGCAATTGCGTTTGCACCATGTCCTGTGTTTGCACAAGGAAACATGGGAACTGCACACACAACTGCACACATGTTACAGGGCATTAGGGACATTATGCTGTATGTTAGCCATTCTTGCTGACTGGTATAAAGTGGTGGCTCTCTTGTATTTCACAGAGGGAGAAGAACTGCCTGTATCCTTTGTGTTTCTCTTGAAATTGTGAACCCTTTTAGAACAAGGAACCATTTTTCTCATTCTTTTCACTCTGTCAATTGCTTTATGAACTTTTTTTTGTTGAAAAATGACATATTGATAACAATAGCAGCAATAATAATGCCTTTGGCTTCTTTTGAAAAGTCTATAATGTTATATCTTTGGGAAAACCCTTACATTCAATTCAAATTTCATTTTGTGTGAAATTTGGCTGCCAATCCTGCAATATGATGATCTGCAGAATGATCTGCAGAAGATCAGAGGAGGTGAGCTTTGGCTGTTTATCATCTAGCCTCCTTTGCTGGACGGTGTGGAGTCTCTCAGCTGCCTCCCCCACCCTTGGTCTGCTGGCTGGGACAACTCAGACCAGCACAGTCCTGCTGCCTGATTGGGAACTTTCCTTCCTCCAAGTGCCTGAACTAATACCGCCTGCAGGCACTGACTGATTACATTAGCCTTGCCCAGAGTCCTTCGTGAGAGGAAGGACCCTGGAGGCTTTTTAAGGAAGGGGGCTGCCGCAGGTGGCACAGCTGGCGGCATGGTCAGCCTGTAGGCGGCCACCAAAGCCGGCCGCCAAAGGGGGCCGGCCTTTTAAGCCGACCTACGGTGTAGGGTTGAGAGTTGGGCTATACTTTTTTCAGTTTGGCTGTTTGAAGAGTTGTAGTAAGCATGCCAGCTTTGTTATTGAGATTGGGTTGAAGTAGTTGTAATGTGTTTGGGTTTGTCTGGAGATGGGGAGACAGGGGGCGCCTCCGTGGAATGCAGGGCAGCTATTCCGGTGGTGGTGGGGAATAGAAGAAGTAACGTTGGCAGGTCAGAAGGCCGTTTCAGGGGAAGGGTAGCCAGAAATTTAATAGCCATCTCCCCTTCCGGCTGCCCTGTCAGCTCTTTGACCTTGGGGAGCATTGCCAACAACCCACATAGCCTTACCTTGCTCCTTTGCAATGCCAGGTCGGTCCAAAATAAGCCTGAAGTCATCCATGATTTGATTATGGGTGAAGGGGCCGACCTGAGGTACATCACCAAGACTTGGTTGGGGGAGGATGGTGGCCCAGTCTGGTCCCAACTTCTTCCTCCAGGGTATTCTGTAGAGGAGCAGGTGAGGGGACGTGGGCGAGGAGGTGGAGTGGCTGTGATCTGTAAGGATAACATCTCCCTTACCAGGGTCCCTGTTAGTGTATCGGACCATATTGAATGTGTGTACTTAGGTTTGGGGACCAGGGATAGATTAGGACTTCTGTTGGTGTACCAATTGCCCCGCTGCCCAACGGAATCATTACTGAGCTCATGGACTTGACTGCAGAACTTGCGTTGGAGTCTCACAGACTTCTGGTACTGGGAGACTTCAATGTTTGTTTCGGGACCAACTTGTCCGGGGCAGCTCAGGAGTTCATAGCGGCCATGACAACTATAGGCCTATCCCAAGCGGTCTCTGGATCGACGCATATTGCATGTCACATACTTGATTTTGTCTTTTATTCTGATCAGGGTGGTGTTCTGTGTGTGGGGACTCCTGTGATATCCCCATTGTCATGGACGGACCACCATCTGGTTAAGGTTAGACTTACAACCACTTCCCACCTCTGCAGGAGCGAGGGGCCTATTAGAATGGTCCGCCTGAAGAGGTTATTGGATCCACTAAGATTCCAAGAAGCCTTGAAGGGATTCAGTGTTGGCTCTGCTGGTGATCCTGTTGATGCCCTGGTTGAGAATTGGAACAATTTGCTCACCAGGGCAGTAGACATGGTAGCTCCTAAGCGTCCCCTCCGACCCGCTTCAAAATTGGCCCCTTGGTATACGGAAGATCTACAGGGGCTGAAGCAGCAAGGTAGGTGACTGGAGCACAAGTGGAGAAAGACTCAACTAGAATCTGACAGATTACAACATGGAGCACAGCTAAAGATCTATGCTCAGGCAATGCGTGCGGCAAAGAAGCAATTCTTTTCTGCCCGTATTGCATCTGCGAGTTCACGTCCGGAGGAGTTGTTCAGGGTTGTGAGGGGACTAGTATCTGCCTCCACTCCCTTGAATCAGAATTTGGAATCATCAGTTACCCACTGCAATGTGTTTAAATAATTGTTTGCAGATAAAATCTCTCGGATTTGGGCCAACTTAGATGGAGACTCCACAATTAATTTGATGTCTGAAATGGAGGTGTCCAGCTATTCCTCTTATCTGAACCAACTGGTTCAGTTTCAGTTTGTGACTCCTGAGGATGTGGACAAGCTGCTTGGGGTGATGAGGCCTACCACTTGTTCTCTTGACCCTTTCCCAACATGGTTTGTTCAGTCTAGCAGGGAGGCTGTTGTAGGCGGCCTGGTAGAAATCATAAATGCCTCTCTGAGGGAGGGAAGGATGCCTCCTTGTCTCAAGGAGGCAATTATTGGCCTGCATTAGATCCCTCAGAGTTGAGCAGTTATAGGCCTGTTTCCAGTCTCCCATGGCTGGGCAAGGTAATTGAGAGGGTGGTTGTCTCTCAGCTCCAGTTGGTCTTGGAGGAAACTGATTATCTAGACACATTTCAAACTGGTTTCCAGGTGGGCTATGGGGTGCAGACTGCCTTGGTCGGCCTGATGGATGATCTCCAATTGGGAATTGACAGAGGAAGTGTGACTCTGTTGGTCCTTTTGGATTTCTTGGCAGCTTTCGATACTATCAACAATAGTATCCTTCTGGAACGTCTCAGGGGGTTGGGGGTGGTAGGCACTGTTTTACAGTGGTTCCACTCCTACCTCTCGGACAGATTTCAGATGGTGTCAATTGGAGATTGTTGCTCTTCGAAATCTGAGCTTAAATATGGTGTCCCTCAAGGCTCCATACGTTCTCCAATGCTTTTAAACATCTAAATGAAACTGCTGGCAGAGATTATCAGGGGATTTGGAGCTGGATGTTACCATTACGCTGATGACACCCAGTCTACTTCTCCATGTCAACCTCTTCAGGAATTGGCATATCCTCCCTAAATGCCTGCCTGGAAGTGGTAATGGGCTGGATGAGGGAGAATAAACTGAAGCTGAATCCAGATAAGACGGAGGTACTTATTGTGCAGGGTCAGAACTCCAGAGACGATTTTGATCTCCCTGTTCTAGATGTGGTCACACTTCCCCAAAAGGAACAGGTACGAAATCTGGGAGTATTTCTGGATCCACACCTCTCCCTGGTTTCTCAGGTTGAGGCGGTGGCCAGGGGTGCTTTCTATCAGCTTCGGCTGTTACGCCAGCTGTGCCAGTTTCTTGAAGATCAATGACCTCAAAACAGTGGTACATTTGTTGGTAACCTCCAGACTTGATTTCTGTAATGCGCTCTACGTGGGGATGCCTTTGTACGTAGTCCAGAAACTTCATTTGGTTCAGAATGCGGCAGCCAGGTTGGTCTCCAGGTCATCTTGGAGAGACCACATTACTCCTCTGTTGATGGAGCTACACTGGCTGCCAATAGGTTTCTAGGCAAAATAATAAGTGCTAGATATAACTTACAAAGCCCTAAACGACTTAGATCCTGGGTATTTAAGAGAACATCATCTTTGCTAAATGCCCCACCGCCTATTGAGGTCACTTGAGGAGGTCCATCTCCAGTTGCTGCCAACTCTTTTGGTGGCTACACAGAGACGGGCCTTCTCAGCTGGTGCCCAAAGATTGTGGAATGCACTCCCTAATAAGATACAAGCCTCCTCATCTCTGGCAATTTTTTAAAAAACTTCTGAAAACACATCTCTTCAACCAAGCTTTCTCAGCTTTTTAAAACTTGTTTTTAAATTGTTTTGGCTATTTAATTAGTGTTTTATGATGTTTTAATTGTTAATTATTATTTTATGCAATTTTATAATTTCTGTTTTAATTGTTAATTGATTTTAATGGTGTTTTAATGTAAACCGCCCTGAGCCTTTTGGAAGGGCAGTATAAATTTTTAAATAATAAATAAAATAAATAAATAATAACAGCCACAGGGGGTGGGGAGCAGGGGCAGCTCCCCACCCCCACCCCAGCCAGTCTCACCCAGAGTAGCCAGGGTTGTCAACGGCCTGGTTCAGGCCTTCTTTTGTCCAGTTTGGGCCTCTGTGCATGCACAGAGGTCACTAAAATGGCCCCCATGAATGTTCATGCGCAGAGGCCCTAACCAGGCTGAAGGAGCCACCCCTGCTGCCACCGCCCATGGCCGCTGCCACAGCTGTGGCTTCCACTTGTCAGTACTAAATTACTCCTCTCCCACCCCGTCTCGGTTTAGCGAAGCCCCCCTGCCCCTTTACCGGTAAAGGGGAATCCTCACCAGATTCCCCATTAGCGGTAGAGCTCCGAAACAGTTTGAACCAGGTCAACCGGGTTTAGTTAAACTGGGTCAACCGGGTCCGGTTCAGGTTGGGTCAACTGGGTCCGCTTCGACTGTTGCCAAAACCAAGCCTGGCCAAGTCTGCCTGGCTGGTTTTGAGCACATCCCTAGTCCGAACTAAATTTGTACTTTCTGTCTGATGTATAAATAATCATTAACCATTTAACCATTAACCATTGAGCTACCCTTATCAGCTAGTCCCAAGCACCTTTGTAAATGAATGGTGTGGATGAATAGTTATAAGTTATTATTTTATCTCTCAAAACACTACTTATCAGGATCACCTAGTGAAAATGATAGCCAGTGGATTCATATAACCAACACAAGGAAGCATTTCTTAACACAGCATATAATCAATAGCTGATGTCCCATGCAGAGTAATGCAGGCAGTTCTCAATTGTCCACACTGCTCCAGGAGTCTAAATCACCTCCCGTGGTGTTGTGCAAGAGTGCTCTTGTGTTAATACCTAGAATTGTGCAGACGCAGTTGCGCAAGTCTATGTCCATTGGAAATAATGGCCATAGCATTGTGCAACTGTATTTGTGCAATTGTAGGTATTAGTGCAAGCGTGCTCTGGTGCAACACCATGGGTGGTTGAGAACTATTTTACTCTGTGTGGGATGTCAACCAATGTATGGAATTTATTCCCACAACAGAATGTGATCATTCCTAATTTAGATTGCTATTTAAAAGGATCTAGCAAATTATTGATGAGTGTGTCTATCAACAGAGGATAATCATGATAGCTAAAGAAGCAGTACACCAGATGCTGGACACAAATGCACAAATAGCATGCTAAGCTTATCATACTCACTTGTCCTCTGTAGTTACATTCTCTGCAAGCCCTTTATTACGGTCCCATCTTTGGGCCAAATTTCTTAAAAGTTAACGTCTGAACCCAGCCTTCATGTCACCTGTGGGCAGGGCTTTCAAAACTGTATTGATCAAACAAACCCACCCTGCTCCCAAGGCAAAAATGTCCACCCTCTGTTTTCCTCCATGAGAGCTCTATTTAAAGCAAATTTCCAGAGATCTTTTTGATGGAGGCAGATAGTAGTCAATTGCTAAGAGGACATAAGAGGAGGAGAGCTGGTCTTGGGCAGCAAGTATGAATTGTCCCCTTTGCTAAGCAGGATACACCCCAGTTTGCATTTGAATGGGAGACTACACTGGCCCTATTCACCCCCAGCACAGTACCTCCAGTGACTGTTGCTGGTGTCTATCTTGTGTTTCTTTTTAGATTGTGAACCCTTTGGGGACAGGGATCCATCTTATTTATGTATTATTTCTCTGTGTAAACCGCCCCGAGCCATATTTGGAAGGGCGGTATAGAAATCGAATAAATAATAATAATAAATAAATAATAGACATGATGTGAGCACTGTAAGATACTTCCTTTTAAGGGATGGGGCCACTCTGGGAAGAGCACCTGCATGCTTGCCCGCAGAAGGTTCCAAGTTCCCTCCCTGGCATCTCCAAGACAGGGCTGCAAGAGACTCCTGCCTGCAGCTTTGGCGAAGCCGCTGCCAGTCAGTATAGACAATACTTAGCTAGATGCACCAATGGTCTAACTCAGTATAAGGCAGCTTCCTATGTCCCTATTAAAAAGATACTCCAATGATAGATTGCAATAACATTTATTTGGCGAGAAGCTGCAGCTCAGAGACAGAGCATGTACTTTGCATATGGAATATCCTTGGTTCAATCTCTGGTATTAATCTCTGGAAGCCTTAAGGGGCTGCCAACAGCAGGGGGTTGCCAACCATGGGTCCCCAGATGTTGTTGAACTACAGCTCTCAGACTGGCTGTGGATGAAGAGAGTCGTAATCCAAGAACATCTGGAGACTCAAGGATGGCAACCCCTGCCCTAGAGATTGTAGACCAGGTCTGCTCAACTTTGCCCCCCCCCCAAGCTGTTTTTGGACTACAGCTCCCTTAATCCCCAGCCACAGTGGCCAATAGCCAGGGATTATGGGAGTTGTAGGCCAACATTTGTGATCTAGATTTGTTGTTGTTGTTGTTGTTGTTCACTGTCCAAGGCAGGGGTTCCCAATCTTGGGTCCCCAGAAGTTATGAGACTACAACACCCTTCACTCCCAGGTTCATAGAGACACTCATGATCACTAGCTAGGCTGGGTGCAGAGCATCTGCACCTCTAGTTATCCCCCACCCCCACCCACCCACCACTACCATTTTCTTCCCCACCCACCACTACCATTTTCTTCCCCACCCACCGCCACCGTTTTCTTCCCCGCGTTGCCACTGTTTTGTTTCCCGCCTCACCCGCAAGCCCCCACCACCGCTTTCCTCTCCCCCTGCTGGCATCTCACTCATGAACTCTCGCGAGAGCTGCCACACATGGGATTAGCGACAGGTACACCTTAGAGAAATATAGATATAGATATGTATGCATGGTGAGACCTCAACTACCAAGACAACTATTACTATATTTCTATCTCCTTTGCTTTTTCTTTCTCTCCTGCATTCTTTTTCTAAATAGATGCTGTTCATTCTCTCTCTCTCTCTCTCTCTTTTCTCGGCAAACCCATCACATTCCTAAGCCCAAACTGCTCACTCCAAGTGATGAGGTGGCGTCTCTCCCCCTTCTTCTCCTGGCCGCGTGTTTTTTTCCCCCCTCCCCTCCTTCTCCCTCTCTTTACATACATATATTAAAAAAGATGGCATTCTTTTCTTTTTGGTCATGCTGCAAAAATTAAAGACACATCTTCATTTTGGAAAGCATCCAGCTTTTTCAGGTTTCCAAAAAAGAAAGATCATGATAGGATGAAGAGGAGGAAAGAGGCGTCTCCTGCAACGTGTCTCGGGTGCAAGGATTCAGTCTTGAACGCTCGCCAGATATTTTGAGTCTGTGTTTCTGAAGGGGAAAATAATTGCGTTGCTTTGGTGGAGTGCTCTGTGAATTTAATTGCAGCGTATTAAACACACACAGTCAGAGGGGCTGTATGAAAGCTTACAGCTCCACTTCTGACGTGTCCCTTTTGACTGCAGAAGCACACACGTGGATGTTAAAAAGAGAAATACATAAATGTAAATCCTACTAAATAGGGAGGAAGTAGCTGAAAAATAGGGGCGTTTGAGGGTCAAATAGGGAAGGAATAAAAAGTGACCAATTTGTATATCTTCATATTAAGAACCATATTAGCCCAGCCTTTGCCCCTTGAGACATTTCTACAATTTTAACATGGGCATAATCCATGGCTGATTCTGATTTGTAAAGTTCCCTAGTTTTGACAGGAGAATTACAAGGAAATACCAGTGCTATAGATCATTTTCTGGGTTTTTCTTCTTCTTAACCGTTTCAGAATATTTTCTAATGGGATCCAGTGTCTTTTGATGACAAAATATCTCCCATGGAACAGATCTGCAAATGGTATTTTCTGCCACAGTGTCAAAAGATGGGCACATGCCTGTATTTACCTGAATACAAGACACATAGGGATATTGGGACATAGGAAGCTGCCACAGACCAAGTCAGACCATAGGTCCATCTCGCTCAGTATTGTCTGCACATACTGGCCGTGGCTTCTCCAAGGTTGCAGGCAGGAATCTCTCTCAGCCCTATCTTGGAGATGCTGCCAGTGAGGGAACTTGGAACCTAGATGCTCTCCCCAGAGCAGCTCCATCCCTTAAGGGTAAAATCTTAGAGGGCTCACACTTGTAGTCTCCCATTCATATGCAACCAGGGTGGATGCCGCTTAGCAAAGGGGAAAAGTCATGCTTTCTACCACAAGTGCATCTCTCCTCCCATTCAGACACAACTCTGATTTTCAATTGAGCCCCTTACAAAATAGAGGTTAAATACAGGTTATACTCTTATTTACTTAAAAAGAAGAGGACTCTGAATTTAAGATGACCCCTTAATTTCTCACATGAAAGAATTGCGGGGCGGGAAGGGAACCTAGTCTTGGATTCAGGTAAATACAGTAGTTACACCAAATGCCATCCTTAAGTTTCAGTGGATTTGGTAAACTGTTGTCCCTCGCCTCTCACCTAGCTATGTTCACTTCTTCTCACCTAGCTATGTTCATGGCTGCCTTTACCCCCAAGGAACTGAACACAAATTTGGTGCCATGGATTCATGCTGACGTTTACTAGTTCAAGGCCTGCCTGCCTCCCATCACTCTGAGACCATAGTCACACAGTACAGGTGTCAATGCTCATAGAGCTTGCTCCATTCCTGCAATTCACACTGGTTTGTTCCCACAAGTGGGGATGACTGCACAGCCTGCTCAGACTGTGTTGTTTGCCTGGCTGGCTTCCCACCATCTGGACAAAGGTACCCCTGGAGCAAAAGGTGTCAGCCTTGCTCATGCTTTTGGTCTTGCAATACAGCTGTTAGCCAGGAGGCAGGTGGGCAGCTGCCATGTGAATATATTCCAACTATGCTAAGATGCAGCCTACCTCACCAGGTTGTTGTGGGGGGGGGAGATGAGATAGTTCTCTAGGGAATTAGGGAAATCAGGTTAAATAAAAATGATGATGCACCTCAGGTAGAAAACATGGTTTAGTGGTGGGCAACTATCAATGGACAACCACCAGTTGTCCCTCCAGTAGACATGTAATCAAAGATTGTATTTACATGGTCAGGGGCGTAGTAAGGTTGTAGTGGGCACAGAGACAAGATTATTATTATTATTATTATTATTATTATCATTTATATTCCGCTCTTCCTCCAAGGAGCCCAGAGCTGTGTACTACATACTTGAGTTTCTCCTCAAAACAACCCTGTGAAGTAGGTTAGGCTGGGAGAGAAGTGACTGGCCCAGAGTCACCCAGTAACTGTAATGGTTGAATGGGGATTTGAACTTGGGTCTCCCCGGTCCTAGTCTAGCACTCTAACCACTACACCACGCTGGCTCCCCATTTTAACATGCCCCTCCTCACTGAAGCTCAGTTCATGAAGTAAAGAAATCTTAAATGAGGCTGAATAGTGGTAACAAAAACCATAGTAAAATTTATGTGTGTGTGTGTGTGTGTGCCACAATAGAACATCATCCTAAATTATCTTTTAAAAGGTTTTGTAAATTGTGGACGATGCAAGTCATTTAATGGTACTAGAGAAAGACATGCTGTTCTGGTAGCTCCAGGTCTGAACACTCACATCAGTTTCGGAGGATGAATACAACTGAAGGAAGCCCCGGGCGGGTGCACAGCTCGGGGAGTCTGTCATGTGACATGCCTCTGGGGGGCGCCAAGGCATTGGGCCCCCAGACAACTGTCTCCCCTTGCCCTATTATAGTTACTATAGACTCCCCTTGCCCTATTATAGCCCCTGTACATGGTTAAGAAAACTGGCTCACGTACTATGCAATTAAATGCGGGTGGTTGGAGTGCTGACCGTGCTGCTACCTGTGTGTAACCGCCATTAGGGTTGTTGTGGAACAGAGCAGTACCACTCAGATTTAATGTTGTGCATCATGGCACCCATTATTATTACATGAGCCCCTGGTGGCGCAGTGGTAAAACTGCCGCCCTGTAACCAGAAGGTTACAAGTTCAATCCTGACCAGGGGCTCAAGGTTGACTCAGCCTTCCATCCTTCCGAGGTTGGTAAAATGAGTACCCAGAATGTTGGGGGCAATATGCTAAATCATTGTAAACCGCTTAGAGAGCTCCGGCTATAAAGCGGTATATAAATGTAAGTGCTATTGCTATTGCTATTATTTCCAATGGGCAATGCACTGTGCAGCTGAGTTGGCACCACTCTATTTTGGAGCAGAACTGCTCAGTTCTGCAACAGCCCCCACAGAGATTTCACACAAGCAGCAGCGTGGGCAGTGCTCCAAACGCCTGCGTTTTGTTGCACAGTATGTGAGCCACCATTCAGTTCACAATGAGTGGGCGTATGGCAAATCAGACACAGTTTCCCCCAGAGGTTCCTCTCTGGTTCAGAATTGTGAACATGCTAACTGTGATGTTTGTTTTTAGGTCACTTGGTAGGCCCATGCACAAAAATGCTCTAATGTTAACCCTTTATCCTAGATGAAACCCTCATTAACTGGTATGTTTGGTATGTGACCAAAACAGCCACCCCAGCAGCCCTTTGCTTGAAGAGTATATTCTTTTTTCTTTTGGCTTGATTATTTTGACTGTCTATTTGCAAAAAGAAAGTCAGCGTGGTGTAGTGGTTAGAGTGCTGGACTAGGACTGGGGGGACCCGAGTTCAAATCCCCATTCAGCCATGAGACTTGCTGGGTGACTCTGGGCCAGTCACTTCTCTCTCAGCCTAACCTACTTCACAAGGTTGTTGTGAGGAGAAACTTAAGTATGTAGTACACCGCTCTGGGCTCCTTGGAGGAAGAGCGAGATAGACAATGTAAAAATAAATAAATAAAATAAAAATAGCTTATGCTATTGGAGACCAAATCTAAAACCCTCTCTTGTTCCTGGGTGTGCTTATTTGGGGGTGAGGCAGAGGAGGATGAGATGGGGATCTGAATTTCCGAGAGACTCTCCTCCGTGGCTAGCTGTGGGAAGGGAACTGGAGAGGAGAGGAGAGCTGGTCTTATGGTAGCAAGCATGACTTGTCCTCTTAGCTAAGCAGGGTTTGCCCTGGTTGCATATGAATGGAGACTTGATGTGTGAGCACTGGAAGATATTCCGCTCGGGATGGAGCCGCTCTGGGAAGAGCATCAAAGTTTCAAGTCCCCTCCCTGGCTTCTCCAATATAGGGCTGAGAGAGATTTCTGCCTGCAACCTTGGAGAAGCCGCTGCCAGTCTGTGAAGACAATACTGAGCTAGATAGACCAATGGTCTGACTCAGTATATGGCAGCTTCCTATGTTCCTATGAACTACAAGTCCACAGCGGCCATGTGATAAGGGGAGTAGGTGTGGCACCATCTGTGCAGATGCACTGACCTTATAAGTTGACGGAAATTTCTAGAAGCAGAGGAGCCTTTTCCCAAAGGTCCCTAAGAAGCCTTGTAAATATCAAGCCAATTCCAGATTCAGCCGAGGAGAGTTCTCTCATCATGGCTTGCTGATAAAGAAAATGTAAAGCCATTTAGCCCTAATCAGTCTTTCCACATCTGAGTTCAGGAGGGAAAGGACGGTGACAGATCCATTTGTCCCTTGCATGTGTTTGATGGAGTCTCCCAATCCAGGTGAGGACAAACTGCAAGTTGGCCTGAGATTCCCTGCCACAGGCAATTAAGAGCGCATAGGGTGAGAAGTAAGAGTGGATGACATCCCTTGCCCACCTTTCTACTCGTTGATTGGCCTTCTAGTTGACCACTGCCACAGGCTTGAAATGGGTTCCAGCATGAAACATGCACTGCCAGACACTGAGGCTGTTCACAAAAGCAGCTCTACTTCCCCCGCCTTGTCATGTGGGGGAAGGTAGGTATACTCCTCCTTTCTCCCCAGCCCTCCCTAGCCACCAGGGATTTGGGTCATGTGAATTACCTTGCTGTCAGCTTTGATCGCATAAATTACCTTGGTGGGAGAAGTAAGCACCTTTATGCCAGAGGAGATCAGCTGACATCCAATGCAGTGTCATGGGAAACAGGGGAAATTATAGAAGAACTGGTTGCACCATCTCCCCTTTTGCACACCCTCAAAGCTGCCTTTGAAGGGCACAGCAACCCCACAGCCTGTCTGTAACACTGAGAAGCATGTCGGCCATCATATATACACAGACATACAGATGTGTAGTGTCTCTTTGGTTCCTCATTCTCCTCCTCACTGCTTTTCTTGTGCCACTGACCACCTTATCACTGGCTGGGACGAAGTCTCATCAGTTACAGCATCCACATTGGAGTTCCATTTTCCCCATTCAGTGTCGCAAGGCAGTGCCTCATGTGGGATGCAGAACTAGACTGTGTGTGTAAGAGAGAGAGAGAGAGAGAGAGAGAGAGAGAGAGAGAGAGAGAGAGAGAGAGAGAGAGAGAAAACGAACTGGGGTTTTGGATCAGGCCTCTGCATTGGTTCTATTACCAGAGTGGACCTCACAATTCATGATATGACAACCTCATGATATGACACTTGGACTGCTGAGAGCTCCGGACAGGGTGAGTTCAAGTGTTGTGTGGTTTGAGTGCTATCCAACTCCAGTCCAGCATCCCTCTAGGGGTTGCTATTGCTGTCTATTTTATGTTTCTTTTTTAGGTTGTGAGCTTTTGGGGGGCAGGGAGCCATCTTATATTATTATTGTTATTGTTATTATTTAAACATAAACATAATTTTTTGTTTCTTTGCCAACATTTTTGAACACTTTTGTTGAAAAGCGGTATATAAATATTCATATTAGTCATTGAAGTTATTCACACGATGGGACGAAATCGGGCTAGCCCGATTTCATCCCATCGTGAGAACCACCGGGCTCGGCTGCAAGCCCGGTGGTTCTTAAGCTGGTCACCCACTTATATAGCCCGGTACTTAAACCGGGTTTGCGGAGCGAGCACTCCACAAACCCGGTTTTCCTGCTCGTGAGTTGCTGCGGCGCGACTCCACAGCGACTCATGAGGAGACTCCCGGCTCAGGGGCCTCTCCAGCATGCCCTGCGCGCTCATGCAGGGCATGCTGGAGCTTCCAGGGGTTGCGCGGCCCCCGAACTCCCCAGCCGGCTCAGTGACGGAGCTGACAGTCATGTGGGCGGCCACCCAGAACAGAAGTTCTGCTCATCTGCAGGAAGAGCGGGCTATGCCCACTCTCCCCACAAAACCCCTAGAGGCTCTTCTCAGTAATCGTGAGAAGAGCCTCATTGTCATAGTTGTAGTAGCACATGAGCAGATCAAGACCTGGGGGGAAATCATGCTCTGAGAGCCGTAGATGCACTCTCAGGAGTCCCTGTTTGTTTGTTTGTTTGTTTGTTTGTTTGTTTGTTTGCTTGCTTGCTTGCTTGCTTGCTTGTTTAAAGCCCACTTTATCAGGCTAAATTCTCTAAAAGCAGGTAACATAAATAAAGCAAAAATGCATACCAAACATGTGTTGAAAACAGAGCATCAGCCAGTTCTGTTTGTGTGTGTGTTTTAAAAGCATTTACAAACACATCACCAAAAAGCCTGGATGAATAAAAAGGTCTTCTTCTGGAGTCAAAGTTATCAGATTTGGTGTCAGATGAGCTTCTCTGGGGAGAGGATTTCAAAGTCAGGGCACCACCACTGAAAAGGCCTCTCATAGATTTCTACCTACCTAACTTCTGAAAACAGCTTGTAGAGAAGGGCCTCCAAGGAAGATCTCTATACCCAAGTAGATTCACGCAGGAGGAAGCAATCTGGTTCCAAGTCATTGAGGGCTTTAAAGGGGGAAACATGTGAAGAACCCATATGTGTGCAAATGTAGAACAGCATATACGTCTGTTTCAGAGCTGCTTCTCACATGACCATTTTGTACACATAGCCTGTACCGAAATATTTCATACTGTAGGAATGGTTCTTCTACTTTGAGGAAATACCCCCAAAGGAGAAAAGACATGGGCAAGGACATTCTCACATTGCAAAAAGGACTGTGGGAATGAACATGTCATGTAAGAAGCAGCTGCCACAGTACTGCAGGAGTTCCAGAAGCATCTGGTGACTTGATGAAACAGAACATGGAACTAGATGGACCTTAGGTCTGATCCAGCAGGATTCTTCTTGTAAGTGGGTCTGGAGGTTGCATACCTTCTGTTCAAAATAGATAAGTATAGTCCCGCTCTGGCATGACCAGGATTTAGCAGTGGGAAACATGGGCAACCCCAGGGCAAAATAGTCTTGGGGCCCTCCCCTTGTACACACCCCATATTCTGCTGCTGCTGCAGCGGTGGCAACAGCAAAAGCAGTAGACAATGATGATAGACTCTAAGCCTTGTGGGGACCCAGGGCAGTTTGTTACCTTTTGCTTCCCCCCCCCCCCCGCCATCCCTGGTGGGAAGCACCCTAATCCTGATAGGGCTCTTAATCCATAAGCTTTTGCACTCAGATGAATGCTTATGCTTTGATGAATTTCTTAGGATGTTCCTTGCAACAGTCATTTATCACAAAGGACATTATGACCATGCCTCTGTACTCCTTGTTACTACTCTCTTAATGGAATCAGGGCACATGTGGCACAATTTCTGAGATGTTTGCCCAAAGGACACTAATCACGATGGCACAAGCTTATCTCTCTCTCTATCTATCTATCAAGGTTAACAGCTTTGAGAACCTTTTGTTGAAAAGCAGTATATAAATATTATTCATTGTAGGAGCAGTGCATAGGAACATAGGAATAGTAGTAGCAGTAATAGTAGATGATGAGAAGTGAGTTTCAACCTACAAATCAATTTGCTCCTCAGTGCTAGCAGTGTGCTTTGGATTATTTGCCTGTCACACTAATGCAGCACCAAGGTACATGTTAACAGAGTTTTACCATTCCAGGCAATTATTTGCTGGAGTATTCAGGATTAGAACAAGTCATTTGAATCGCTCTTTTCATCAATTCTAACACAGCATCAAAGAGGACATTCTCTAGATCAGGAGTAGGCACTGAGCAGTTGATAATAATCTACTGGTAAATCACTGGATAATTTGCAGTAGATCAGCAAACCTTTCTGACCTCCATTTAACAATTGCAAAGGCAAAAGGCCTAATTTGGCTGTTGGAATACCTGATTTGTAGTAACACAGATGCAGATTTGTGCACTGTTTTGCACTTGGCTCCAGCTGACAGCCTTCAAGGTTCTAGTAAAAAAACCCTAAGTAGATCCCATCAACTTCAAGTCTGACTGAACTTGATCAGACCAGTGATCAACTTTTCTAGAACAAAGATCCGTCATCAGTCCCAATCTTCAACGTGAAATGAGACTCACTTTTATTTTTGTTTTACCTTTATCTCCTCTGTTCTTTCCAGGTTTTTTTTTTTTAATTGTCCCTTTCTCATGCAGCCTAGCCAGGAATTTCATACCAGTTGCTGATGCACAATTGTCCAGTGGCAGCCATTTTGATCTTGATCCCACTTCCTGCATATTTTTAATCTTTATCTTCAACTTTTCCTTTAGCTATCAGCAGCAAGCAAAGAAGAAGGAGAAGGAGAAGGAGAAGAAGAGGAGGAGGAGGAGGAGGAGGAGGAGGAGGAGGAGAAGAAGGAGAAGGAGAAGAAAAAGAGGAGGAGGAGGAGGCGGCGGCAGTGTTAGGAAAACCCCTGGGCAACAGTCACAGTACCACTAGTGCAAATTCACCAAAAGCCAGATCTACTGTTCAGCTTAAAATTCTCAAGGAATAATTTTTGGCTTCAAATTTTGAGTGGTAGGCAAAAATCAAAAGGGGGAAACAAGGGCAGCTGTTCTTTTTTCCTTCTCCCCCCCCCCCATTGTCTTTTGGTTGTGTATAGCTATTCCAGAATGTCCTATGGATTCAGCAACTTCATGATGTAGCATTATTCTGAGAGGACGGGGCGGGGGGACAGCAATCACCAGTAGACTAAGAACTTATCAGAATGAGAATGTATCAGTGGAACATCTCTGAAATTGAAACCGCACCCACCCTCCTATTTTGATCACCTGAGAATATATGAGAGAAAATAGGGCTGCACTTCAGATCAGCCTTAGCACAGATCATGACCCCATCATCAGCTGATAACTCTACAATGTTCTCTAACTAGTGCTCCATTGCTGGTTACAGTTCTCTCAGGTGATTTTGAACTCCAAGGTCACCAGTGGTTTTCCCCTTATTTTCTAAGCAACTCCTCGTCAGCCTGACCCTGAGTTTCTGCACATGCTGGTTTTCTGCTAAATGTGTCATCTAGCATGCCTATTTGCCCACTCTGATCCATTGTGCTGCCCATCTTCAGTGAAACACCTTTAGACAGTTTGACTTCTCGTGTGACGTTTCTCATGAGACCTTGGAATATATATACCTTATTTCAAACATTTTTTGTTCTACAGAAGACACACCTAGAAGCTTAAAACCCTGGAGGAAGAAACATCCCATACCCTACAGCCTCTCTGTTCTTCCTCACAAAGAAAGAAGCTCACATAAGAGACATTTCTCTATAAAGGATGGTTTCCTTGCTTCCTTTTTAATTGTTCACAGAATGTTTACGATCCATCATTGTGTCCTTGTTTAGGATGTCCATTGTTTAGAAGCTTTCATTTTAGTGTCCAGAGATTGAAAAGTATGGTTTAGCATGGCCTGGTAAACACACAGAGAGAGAGAGAGAGAGACAGACACACAGACACACACACACACACACACTCCAGTAATTGCAGCTTCTAAAAATTGCACCGTATCTTGTGTGCTGTTGTCACGATGCTGCTTCTTTTTCCAACCAACGTGGCTCTTTGCACTTTGGAGGAGCCATGGAAACTTGCCCAGTTTTTTTTTTCCCCTTTGAAGAATATGCCTTTGAGGTCCATCAGGGAGAGAGTGTGTGGTTAATAAGAAGTCATTCTCAGAATGCTTTTGTGTGAATTACTAAGCATCTTTGCCATTTGGACTTGAAGTTTGCCCATGAAAACCTTTACAAAATAACCAGCAACCAGTTTAATCAAATCATTTGTATTAGTTTGTGCTGAAGATCAATGTTTCGGAAGGATTCTTGGTGAAGCCTCTGATATTCAGAGTTGGAACAGAAGGGGAAACCTTGTGGGTTTCTCAATATTTTCATGGACATATCAGTGCAAATATTGGAGTGGAACATATGACATTAAGAACAATTTTATATATACAGCTTTTAAAAGGTGGTTTCTACTGTTAGGTGCACATGCAAATGCCATGATCTGTCCAGATCTGTGCATACATCTTTATGGACAGGCAGCCCTAAATATAGGTCAACCTATAAGAGAGAATGACACCTATGGATATCATTATATTTTTTTTGGCAGAGGGAACAGCAGTAAATGGAAAGCCATAGCTTTGATATTTAGAGACATCAAAAGCTCAAGCCTAAACACAAGAATTTAGACTAGTCCCATTGTCTTCGAATGAAATGTATATGCTATGTCCTGAAGTATGCTTAAGCTCATGGACCATCAACCCATTGCTCATCACATTACATGCAGTTAAGACCCATTAATTTTCTATGGAATTCCCAAGGTGTCTTTCAGATCAAGATGTAAGTAAGATCAGCGTTAGAACTTCCCTTTTCAAGCAGTTAAGCACATGTATTATGTGCCAGAGCCTCATGTACGCAGCAATTCACATATGGAGCTCCTCTTGCATTTGATGGAAGAGAAGAACAGGGACATTTTCAAAGGTCAAGGAACTCTATGCATGCACTGGAGCCCTTGACTCCACAAGTGATTGCTGAATTGCAATGATATTCATGCTCCCTGTGGTCTTGTCTGTTGTCGGTCCGTTATCAGAAATGCCAAACTATGGATTTTCTTCTTTCATATAAAATGTATGGATGAGAATAACTTCCAAGACATACTTTCAATAACCCCTAAAGTTATACATGCTCTGTTTAAAATTAAAATTAAGTTAAGTTAAATTAAGTTAAGTTAAGTTTAAGAGAGAGAGAGAGAGAGAGAGAGAGAGAGAGAGAGAGAGAGAGAGAGAAATATTAAAATTAAAGTGAACCGCAACAAAGCAGGGATTTGCTGCCATTTCACAAACATTTGTAAGATCCCCCAAGTTTTGCTTTGTATTTTAAGAAGAGACATGCACAAACCCACACTTTGCTCTATACCACCCTCTGCTGCTGCACTTTCACAGGTGCTTTCCTAGATCTTGCAGGTCCACACATTACTACTTTTTAGTCTTGCATGCTTAGTAACGTTCAACTTTTGCAGCATATTCCAGCCTTTCTTTGATTCCTGCTCCCCAGAAAACCTTGCTTCCCATTCTCTTTTAATTCCCCTCCACACAAACATACATCGCAGTGCATACCCCGTTACATTCCTCCCTCTTCATGCAGAATGTTCTGCCAACTTAGAAGATCCATGGGTTTATAGAAAGAAGACTAGCAGGGTCCATTCTTTTGAGATTGGTTAGAAAGGGGCTTGGCTTGGCTTCTCAACTTTTTGGGAGTGGGAGCATATGTGTGTGTCTATGTGTGTGTCTGGGGCAGGCTGGCCTTCTCTGATTGGTTGAGGGGCTGGCCCAAGATCCCCCCCTCAGCACTCAGAAGCAAGCAAAGAAGGGATCCACCTCTGGGACACTGGACCATATAAAAAGGGAGCCTAAGAACTTGTCAGAGTCAGTAGGGAGTTTCTGCTGGGGTCTGGAGTGGAACTACATAAATCAGACCGGCCCTGTATGACTGGACTCTAAAGCAGAACCAAGGATACAAAGAGTCTTCATGTCTAATATTTAGACATGTTCAGCTTTGTGGATTCCCGGTTACTGCTTTTGATAGCAGCAACTGTTCTACTCACCAAAGGCCAAGGCGAAGAAGATGGTAAGTACAGCACCTTCTGCAACTTCCCATGCTATGCATGTGCTAAAGAACTGTTTTTTAAATTGTAGTCATTCTGAAAATTGGGGGGGGGGGAATCCCCACTCTCGTTTTCGTCTCCCATCTCTTTCTGGAGAATGCAACTTCTCTCCCTAAATCACTGGCATCTTAGCACTGTAGAGCAAAGGTCAAATCGTTTCTGCAGAGCAGTTTGCCAAAGAGGGAAAAAATGTTATGATTCCGTAATCTGCTTCACTGTCATTATAATTCCTATTGCATGCAGCCGCAGCTCAGAATATGTAGAGAGAAAATCGGGCAAAGAATGTGCTTGTTGCACATGTCCTTCAGAATCCGCTTAAAAAATGGGAAAGGCCAACAGATGTTCATGACCTTTCTAGAGCTTCTAAGGTTGGCATGAATGTAGAGGAGAAAGGAGATTTAAGAGATGGGCAAAAGAAGCATTTCTTCAACCAAATTTCTCCTTGCTCCATGAAAGTGCTCTATGGAGAAAAAATGAACCACTTCTAAAAGCAAATTTAACCAGCTGTGTATAGCCTTGGGCGTGTTTCCTTTGGTCTCTCTCCCTCCTCCCTCTCTCCCTCCCTCTTTTTAAAACATGTCCCTTGGGGCAAAACAACAAGTTGGATCAATTAGAATCTCTGCAATGCCTTGCCAAGTTCAGAAAAGGAGAAGGTGAGGGGAAACGGGGAGTGGGTTGTTGCTGGAGGGGGACAGAAAGGGGGAGGACAGCAAGTTATGGAAAACTCATTGTGTTTTCTTGGAAAGCTAAAGCATAATGGTTGTGTGGGGGAAGAGGAGGAGGAGGCTATTTTCTTGCCTAGTTGAAGAAGCCTGCAAAAGCCATCAGGAAAGCATTGGGGGGGGGGGAGCTTCAAGATGATTCATAAGGAAAAAGTTTTAGCAACCTATAAAGCACAAAAGTCTAGACATCACTTCATAGACAAAGCCTTTTGGATGGTAAAGGATGGGGGGGGGATCTCTTTCTCTGGTCAATGAAGTCCAATGGCGACATCTAGTGGCCATCAAGAGACCCACTTTTGCCTTTGGCTGGCAAGGTACTCTTATTGCCTTGCCTGGGGTGGGGCCATGGGGAGTGGCCTTGAAGTGGATCAAAGGGAATCTGTTTCCGGGGTCAACAGCTAAGCAGGTTTAGTGAACAAACCCCACAGGAAGGGGGGGATATATCAACTGCAGGGAAGATTTGGGCTTGTGTCCAATTATGCACATTCTGCTGCCATCTAGTGGCTGGTCTGTAGTTTTCCTGGAACATTCTCAAACAAGAAATCCATGTTGCCAAGTCTCTTCAGCTGTTCCTTTAGGTTTTTAATGTTTTTCTCCCTCCAGGAATAAAGATTTTCATTTTTTATAAAATAAAATAAAATAAAGCAAAATTGCTATCCAGGTACTTTTCATTTTTAAAATCCTAATTTTAAGAGTCCAGCGTGCAGTTTTATAGGAAATGTGCCTTACAGCTAGGGGAAATAATTCTAAGATTTAGAACTCACAGTTCCCGTTTTTTGTGTTTAAATTAAACATGCTAAGGAAATGTTCCTTACCTCCTTTCAGTCATCTTTCTTTGGCATCTCTCTCCTTGTTAGCATTCT